>NW_020837967.1:5948843-6157186 GCF_003676395.1 Aethalodelphis obliquidens | reverse complement strand
AAAAAAAAAAAAAAAAAAAGTCTACAAATAACAAATGCTGGAGAGGGTGTGGAGAAAAGGGAACCCTCTACACTGTTGGTGGGAATGTAAATTGGTGCAGCCACTATGGAAAACAGTATGAAGGTTCCTTAAAAAACTAAAAATAGAGTTGCCTGCAATCCCACTCCTGGGACTATATCCGGACAAAGCTATAATTTGAAAAGATAAATGCACCCCAATGTTCACTGCAGCACTATTTACAACATCCAAGACACGGAAACAACCTAAATGTCCACAGATGAATGGATAAAGAAGATATGGTTTATATATACAATGGAATTCTACTCAGCCATAAGAAAAGAATGAAGGGCTTCCCTGGTGGCGCAGTGGTTGAGAGTCCACCTGCCGATGCAGGGGACACGGGTTCATGCCCCGGTCTGGGAAGATCCCACATGCCGCGGAGCGGCTGGGCCCGTGAGCCATGGCCGCTGAGCCTGCGCGTCCGGAGCCTGTGCTCCGCAGCGGGAGAGGCCACAACAGTGAGAGGCCCGCATACCGCAAAAAATAAAAAAAACAAAAGAATGCAATAATGCCAATTGCAGCAACATGGATGGACCTAGAGATTATCATACTAAGTGAAGTAAGTCAGAAAGAGAAAGACAAATATTATACGATATCATTTATATGTGGAATATAAAATATGACACAAATGAACTTATCTACAAAACAGAAACAGACTCACAGACATAGAGAACAGACTTGCAGTTGCCAAAGTGGGGGGTGGCAGAGGGATGGATTGGGAATTTGGGGTTAGTAGATGCCAACTATTACATATAGGGACTTCCCTGGTGGCGCAGTGGTTAAGAATCCGCCTGTCAATGCAGGGGACACGGGTTCGTGCCCCGGTCTGGGAGGATCCCACATGCCACACAGCAACTAAGCCCGTGCACCACGACTACTGAGCCTGTGCTCTAGAGCTGGTGAGCCACAACTACTGAAGCCTGCGCACCTAGAGCCCGTGCTCCGCAACAAGAGAAGCCACCGCAAAGAGAAGCCCGCGCACTGCAACGAAGAGTAGCCCCCACTGACCGCAACTAGAGAAAGCCCGCGTGCAGCAACGAAGACCCAATGCAGCCAAAAGTAAAAATAATTAATTAAAAAAACCTATTATATATAAAATGGATAAACAACAAGGTCCTACTGTATAGCACAAGGAACTATATTCAATATCCTGTGATAAACCATAATGGAAAAGAATATGAAAAGAATGTATATATATGTATAACTAAATCACTTTGCTGTACAGTAGAAATGGACACAACATTGTAAATCAACTATACTTCAATAAATAAATTTTGAAAAAAGAATGTGGGTCAAAAGTTAGACCACCTGGGTTCAAATCTTGGTTCTGTCCCCATCCGCATGTGACCTTGGCAAGTTACCTCACCTTGTCACCTCAGTGTCCTCATCTGAAACATGTAGATAAACCTGGACTCTTGTGAGGATTCAATTCGGTATCAGATGTCAGTACATTCAGCACAGTGCCAGGCACATAGCAACTAGCATTCATTTCTCAATAAATGTTAGCTAGTGTTTTTACTTCTATTTCACGATATTGCCTGGGGACTATAAGGGTGAGCAACATAGGAGACATTCTTTAAAAATGGAGCTTTGTGTTTCTCAATGGACAGACATTTTCCAGCTTCTAACTTGAGAGAGTATGAAATCATAGTCTATTTCCAGTGGATTCATCCTCCGAGTGGAGTCATCACATGGTAGGATAAGGGGACTCACTGTAGGGGAGCATGTAGAATAAGTTTGGGAATTGACTTAGTGTCATTTAAAAACATTAAGCCTGACAGACTGCCTGCTTTTAACACAGATTTTTTTTTCAGGTGGTGCATTTTATAGGTGATCACAGTAGATTACGCTTTCTAGTTAATCATCTGTTGCTTAAGTTCAGACAAGCTTTTATAACCAACTGCTTATAACCAGACCTATTGGAATGATTGAAAGTTGATGATATAAAGCAGTAACTGCAAAGCGGAATTTTCACATTATCTTTGAAACTGCCCCATGTATCTGTGACTTTGATAAAGAGGATCCACTTTAGAACGATAGCAGCAAAATCAAGTTACTCTTAGCATCTCACTACGTGGTCGGGCTACTTACAATATCAAAGCTTAGCAATTTTAGACGTTACATTAAAACCATCATGTTGGTGCTATTGAACTGGGCAGATGACTCATCTCAGGAAATCCAGTAACATGTTATCAACTCTTCTACTCAGACCCCAATTGTATTCTATTTGGCTCTTTATAATCCATTTTAAAGCTCACATTATACTTCTTCTTTGAGCTCTTTGGCCTCCGGGCCCAAAGAGGTATACTTCTGAGATTACCTCCAATTCTTCCTGGCCCCAAATGAAAAATCTATCACTTGGACTTTCTCTGCCCTGTGTGAATCAGGTTAAAAACATTTTTTTGTTCGAATTATCTTGAAGGTTCTGACCCACATTCATGACTGTTACAGTTAACACAGCCATTCTGGTCCAAGAACTTTGGTTCTAGAAATCATAAAGCACGTCTGGTGCTTACCTTCGCAGACTCGGTTTGCTCTGGGAACCCTGCGTAGTAGACCCAGGCCACCATTTTAGGACCTGCAGCCGTTTACAGGAAGGTAGACACGGCTCTGCGCTCATAAATCTTACATTCTGCTCCTGCCTAACTCCGGGCTTTAAGCTGGTTGCTCCCCACCTCATGGCAACCAGTCGGACTGCAGAGGAACTGCTGGATGCCTCAGATATCATGGCACTTCTATCATCTTAGGTCTCCAATAATTAAGATTTTTCTCTGTGTGTAATTGCTCCCAAGCCGCTCAGTAACTTGCTGTGTGGCCTTGACCAAGTAATTTACCCTCTCTTGTGTCTCTGTGTGAAATGCCCCACATCTGGGAAGTAAGAAGAATTTGACTGACCCCTCTCATCGGGATTTGGGCTGGATTAATTTGTTGCTGTGTTTAAAGGGCAGTTGATTCTAATCCTCGCTTCAAAGGAGGACTTTAGAATGTTCTGTTCTCGTGTATCCACGATGCCCCCGAAGGAGCCACTGCTAGAAAGGAAACAATCAAGAGGAAACAATCCTAAGAAAAGAAAGACCACGAAAAATGATATCTCCATCTTACTTCCTGGCATGTCCTCTGTTCCCCTTCCAAGTACGATTACCTCCTCCTGAGAGTAAGGAACTAGGTTAGGATCAGTCCTAACCCTCCACAAACACAACATTTTCCTGTGTTTGCCTTCAACGGTAACTATAAAAGTCCCCTTTCTGTGCTTTCAATCTTCCATGTTGCTACACAATGCCTTCCTCCCTGGCGGGCAGACAAAACTTAGCAGTGAGATTGGCAGTTTTCGGGCGAATTGGGGCAATCTGCAGAGCCTGAAGGTGGCTCAAGGGAATGGCTAATTCAAGTTCACTACGTGTCCTAGATGGTTCAGGTCTCCCTGTGAACTTACGTTGCCGTTACGCGAGAAGGCAAATAACAACAGTTAAAAAAAAAAAAAAAGAAAGAAAAACCCATGAATGAGGTTGTTTGGGGAACATTTTGAAACAACCTGAAATTTCTATTTCCAGCCTTTGTGGCTGGAAGCCTTTTATTTATTTAATTTATTTTTTAAGTTAATTAATTAATTGATTGATTTTTAGCTGTGTTGGGTCTCTGTTGCTGTGCGGGCCTTTCTCCAGCTGCAGCGAGCGGGGGCTACTCTTCGTTGCGGTGCACGGGCTTCTCATTGAGGTGGCTTCTCTTGTTGTGGATCACCGGCTCTAGGCACGTGGGCTTCAGTAGTTGCGGCACGTGGGCTCTGTAGTTGTGGCTTGTGGGCTCTAGAGTGCAGGCTCAGTACTTGTGGCACACAGGCTTAGTGGCTCCACGGCACATGAGATCCTCCCAGACCAGGGCTCGAACCCACGTCTCCTGCACTGGCAGGCGGACTCTCAACCACTGTGCCACCAGGGAAGCCCAATGGCTGGAAGTCTTTTAAAAATGAATCCATTTACTGTAAGTAAACACCATCCAGAGGAACAAAGAAGTGTGCCTTTCCGTGTGGATGGAGGTGTGAAGAGCTCTTACTCTGAAAGCCAGCGTGCACTCAACATGACATCAAGGAGATGATAAGGTCTACACAGAAACATGGGGGGACGCGACAGAAAGGGCTGAGCTCCAGGAACCTGGGTTCAAGGCTTCTCATAGGGGAAGCGACCTGACGTCTGTGGTCCCCAGGGAGACTTTCTGCTCTAACAGCCTCTGATTGCCACCCTAGAAATACCTTAGAAGCTGTTTGGATTTTTAGCAAATCCCAGCTATTCACTTACTTTCTCACTGATGTGTCTTGCTCTCACAAGTGGAGTTCAAGAAAACAGTAAAAAGCAATGTAGATCACAGAGTTTATAAGTACTTGGGCTCTAATTAAATAAAGCTTTTATTGCCTGTCATGGCTTGGACCACTTGATAAATGTCCATGTCTGCGAATAATATAAAACCTTCAATAAAAACACATCTTTAAGAACAAGCCTTGCAAACGATAGCGCTCAACAGTCAAGAGCCGTAAGAAGCCCAGATATCTGTGTGGCACTCAGAATGCATGATGTCATTTGGTCTCCCCAACGATCCTATGAGGATTGAAGGCCCAATATTAACAATACTTTACAGATGAAACAACAGGCTTAGTATGATTAACAGACTCTTCTACGAGCTCTGGAGTAATAAGTGACGGAGTTGAGACATGAAGCCAGAGGTTATTTGACCTTGAGGCCTGGAGCTCTGTAAATCCATCCATCCGGCTCATCTAGCTAATAAATAGCGAAGCAGCACACAGAGGAGTGGAGGGAGCTAAGGCCTGAAGTCGGATCTGGGTTGGAGTCCCAGCTCTGTCTCTTAAAAGCTGTCCAAGTTATGTCAACGATCTGAGTTGATGTTGATTCATTTGAAAAATGGGAAGTATGATAGATACCTTTCAGGGTTGTTGTAAGGGTGAAGTTACATGAGCTGATACACGTGAGTATCTAGTACTGCACCTGGCATGTAGAAGAAATTCAAAAAAAAGTTGCCTATTATTATTATGACTGATGATGAATTTTTGGATTTTGCCATTTCCAGTTTTCAATTTCCAACACTACCAGCTACTCTTTTTTTTTTTTTTTTTTGCAACCAAAACAGATTTATTAAGAACAAAAGTTTAACTCTACTTTAAACTTACCACTATCAGCTATTCTTGCAATCCTCTTTTACAGGAAGGAATAGAAATTCTCCCATGGAGTCTGACACTCAGGGTTAGTTAAGGGCCGCTTGCTTCTCACCCCAGTGACCTGCTTTGGCCAAGGATTTACATCAGAAGAGGGCTAAGAACAAAATTAACTCCCAGTTGTTCACACTAATGTGTAGGAAAAGCAGTATGAATAATTCCAAACAGATCATCCCCCAATTATTTACATTTCTTCGGACTTAAAGCATGTAGGTCTAATCTTCTGGAAATAACTTTAAACAGAAGAGAAAATCACTCTGAGCCTTGAGCTTCCCCACAACGCTCTTTCCTTGCGTCGCTTTCCTCTCTCATTTCCATTGTGGAAACAGAAAATACCACCTTGCACACTGACAGGCAAAGCAACCAAAACCAAAGTGCACTGCTCTCCGTAAACATCCTACCTTCCCAGGCAGAGAGGTACTTAGGGCTTCAGAAGGCATTTTCTTTCCACCAATGGACAGAGAGTAAACAAAATCGCATCAGTGGGAATCAGCGCGGGTGGAAACGTCCATAAATTATAAAGCAACATTTTCAAGGATTAGTTGTGATAACGAGCAACTGAATGTCATACTACTGTGTTCAGTTTTCAAAGCACTTTCTCCGTGCCATGCCACGGAGCTCCACCAGTCTTGTGAGTTGACCTCGTAGAACGCGGCTGATGAGCGGCAGAGGGGATGGGCAGTTCCATGGCCTCAGACTCTGAATCTGTAATCCTTCCTCCCTACCTCACACTCTGTGATGGGGACAATGTACCCTTCAGCACTCCAGACCTAGTAATAAAGCTCCCGGAAATACCACTGATTTCCAGAAATTTGGACAACAGTGGATTGGATCCTCTTCCATCTTGGTATGTCATTCTCATTCTCTTTGGCTATTAATTTTACTCTCATCTTGAAACAGGAGAAGAAAAAGTCATGAGAATTAAGCACATCCGTAAGTCACTCAAATTCTCTAAGCTGAGATTTAGAAAAAAAATAAACCCTCCTTTTCATTACTGTGACCCTATTCTTCACATCTCACTAATCTGCATACTTTTGAGTTCAGGCTAGAAGATGAAGTTCAAGGTTGATCAACATTTATGTAGGACTCTCCTAGCTGTCACTGTCCCAAATTTATCACACACAAGAAAGACTCTAGTCTCTTCAAGCCATTATTGAGGATGGGCTATTTCTCTCAGAATCAGAACCAGTCGCTTTGGAAATCTGTTATTCTATTGCGCTGCAAATCCAGGGGGTGCTTTATGCTTTCTTGCCCAGCAGTTAGATGGTTGGAGGTAGCAAAACTGAGTTCCTAATATCAGGGCTCAAGTGCAGACTAGATCTGGACATCTGCCCATTACTTTTATTAGAAAGCCAAGGTCAGATGGACACGGGCCAGAGACCACTGGAGGTCTTTTGAAATAAAACTTATCACCTGGATCTTGCATGTGTCTGGTTTCCAGAGATTCTCCAGTTATGTCAGAGTATGTTCTAAACCTGATTTTCATGAAGGAACCACTCACAATAACGCACCCTTGCTTTGGGGATGGCCAGAAAGTAAAGAAAAAGAAGGAAGGAAGGAAGGGAGTGAGAGAGGGAGGGAGGGAAAAGTAAGGAAAGGAAAAAAAAAAAAGAATTACCTACAGTGATAAACATCAGCTTATTTATCACTGTTTTGTACCATGCTGCCTAGAAAAGGAAGACCCCAGGGCCCTGTAAGGAGAGTATAGTATATGATTTCTCTGAGATTTCATTACGTGTAGATTAACCCTTGCAAAGCGCCGCCATCACATGGAATTACTGGGGAGAGGCGAGAACAACAAAAAGCAAATCCATGGATTTCACAGTGAAAATCCCCTAGGTTTAGTTTCTTCTCTGTTGGATCTTCCCACAGGAACATTTTATATTAGAGGATTTTAAGTTCCACAACCTTCTTCTGCTTTCTTCATCAGAGAGACTTTACTTCAAGAGTTTTACATTCTTGGAGTAGATAAGAAGTAGAGGAGGGTGATGGGCTGTCCCCTTGCCTAGCTAGTGTTTCTGCCCTGGGCACAAATACATTCAATCACAGAATCAGCACTCACGGAGAGGCTCTGATCTGCTTGGACAGGGCAGGAATACAAAGGTCAATGTCACATGGTCACAGTTCACAATCTGTGGGGGTGCTGGGAGACCGACCATGTGGTAGATAAACAACAATGAATTGGTTATAAAAGAAGTATGTGCAATGTGCTCGTGGACTTCAGAAAAGAGGTACCAATTTTGACGGGAGGTGGTGATGACTCTCTGTTCTAGGTCTTAACGTTTAGGTAAGAGAGTATTTCAGGTGGAGGGAACAGCTCAAGCAAAGACATGGAAGCATGAAAAAGGTCAAGCGTGAGGGCTGTAGGCTTTGCAGTGTGGTTTAAGTCACGCATTCAAGGAACACAGATAAAAGCTGCTGAAGGAGGGCGGTCAAGGAGAGCTTTGTTTCCCTCTTTACCTGGAAAAAAAATTTTCTTTAAAATAAAAGGCTCTGCTCTTCACTTGTTACCCTCATAAACATCAGAATTCATTTATCTAACTGGTCCTTAAGATTGCATGCTGCTCTATAAACAAAAGATAATTTTTAGCTTTGCTGGAAGTTATGCTTTGAATTGAAACTGCTCCCCCCCAATTTTTCCCCAACAGACTTCAATTCAAAGGAAAGCCTTCTCCATGCCCCTTAATACCCTGTGTGCACAATTAAATTTCCTTTGGAATGTTTCCAGTAAGCAACTCATGCCTTGAAGGAATGTTGTTTAGGCTCCCATCAGACCCAAGGTGTTTTTTCATTTTTTACCACTTAACTCTCTTGCCATTTAGAAATTGAGTAACCCAAATTATTTGCCATTTCATCCATAAGTCTCACGCACATATACAACTTGACAACAGTCTCCCATGTACATACTGGGGCATCACGAGTTGCAACAGAAGTACTGCACTTTTGTCTTTGCTCCAAGACTGTTCCTAGACAATTTTTAATTTTTCAACTTCACGTTCCACCAGAAACTTAGATGTATTAATTTCTAAGAAAAAAAAATAAGTCACCTAGAAAAACCTTTTCAAAGTGCGTATAATACTCTGGAAGTTGCTCCAAATATATATGAGCAGCCAAACAGTTTAATCTCTATCGTGTGCACATGGCTTTCAGTCCCATAAGTATTTGTTTTGCTCACTCTACAGAAGCCTAGCAAAATCAATGGGACAAGAGGCCTCATCAATTCAATTAAACTTTGCAAACTACCAGGCCATCATAATAATATGCAGTGAACTGCCTGCCTTACATAACACAGCTCTTATCACATGAGGTTTATCAGCAGCCACAATTTTCCTGGAGCCCAGGGAAGTCAACGGTGAGAGAGCCCTATTAATCACAGCTGAACCTAGCGTGCTATCTGCGATACCTTGTAAAAAGGAGGGTGATAAAAAAGATGCGGTAACACTGGCTGTCAGAAATGCTTACAGGATGATGTGCTCGTATCAGATGGCTTTGCAAGTTGGATTGGCATTAAACATTCCACAAGTGGAGTTTAGAAAAAATAACAATGCTACAAATCTGGAAAGGAATAGCTCTAGGCTTCTGCCAGTCCCTGGTTATTTTAGACCTGGCGAGAGGGAGCTTGCAGGCTTAAGAGAGGTTGCTGAGGCATCCGTTCTCAACTGAAAATTCAGGAAGCTGTGACACCCAGACAAAAATCTGTGCCCTCCCCACCCCACCCCCCAAATCCCATCCTGTCTAGAAATGCAACTCCTATGACAGCTCCTTCCTTGGCATGCCACAAACAACTTATAAATAATGTCAACACATTACTCATTCCTTTTTTTAATGCACAGAAATGTTCCACACTAGTTTGGTTGTCAGACCCTAACTTGAGCATCTCTTTGCAACAGTCTCATCTGCCAGAAAGTGTAAGTGTCAGGAGGGCAGCCCCTCTGTCAGCACGATGCCAGATTCGGGATTTTGAAATGTTCAATAAGTGTTCTATCATAACGATGCTCCAACTTGTTGATGGAAGGCTCGTCCACGGAATACCAAGTGGGTTGACGACCACATTCTAACAGCTCTGTCTTGAAGGACCAGTCAAAGGGGAGATGCATGGTTGCCTGACTTCCCTTGGTATCACTAACCTGGGCTAAAACGGGTGCCTGACACTTAGCAGGGACTCAGTAAACACCTAAAGAAAGAAAGGAAGGCAGGTAAATGATCCTGGACAGAATGCTGATTAAAAATATAAGAGGGGCTTCCCTGGTGGCGCAGTGGTTGAGAGTCCGCCTGCCGGTGCAGGGGACACAGGTTCGTGCCCCGGTCTGGGAAGATCCCACATGCCGCGGAGCGGCTGGGCCCATGAGCCATGGCTGCTGAGCCTGTGCGTCCGGAGCCTGTGCTCCGCAACAGGAGAGGCCACAACAGTGAGAGGCCCGCGTACCGGGGGAAAAAAAAAAAAAAAATATATATATATATATATATATATATATATATAAGACCATCTGTCCAGATCATTAGAATATCTGGGAAGACTGAGTTCTTTCTGGTATCATAAGATAGGGTAGGTAGAATGATAACCCTCCAAAGATCTCCATGCCCTGATCCCTGTGAACATGTTACTTTATATGGCAAAGGGACCTTGCCAATTAAAACCTTAATTAAGAGTTTTTAGGTGGGACAATATCCTGGATTATCCAGGTGGGTCCAGTGTCATCACAAGGGTCATTATAAGAGAAAGAGGGAGACAGGAGATTCAGAGTCAGAGAAGGTGGCGTTAGCAATGGGCAGGGGTTACATACAGAACTGGGGTGGAAAACTTCGCTCATCACCTTCTGGGTGGCCACATTCCCTTCCGCCCATGGCAGGCATGCACGGGTCCCACCCAAAGCCAGCCGCTGGGAAATACACAGCTCCAGCTCTCAGTAAAATCCAACTTAGTTACAGTTATTCTCTGTGGAGTCACTGTTACAGAGTTTTAAAGTTTGGAGAGGACCTTTAAGATGATTGTTTAGGCCGTTTTTTCCAGGCTTGTTTGTTTAAAAATATATAATGGAAAGAAAAAGAAGAGAAAGATTGGAGTTCCTTGCCAATTCCTAAATCACAATCCCAAATGACTCCGGACAGGAAGGAAAGGAGGAAGAGGAGGGGGAGGGGGAGGGAAATCATGAGAGCGCCTAGCCCCTGTCATCTCTTTAACATCAGCAGTAGGAGCGGAATGTATTAGGTTAAACCATATGAAATAGCCATTTTCATAGGTAAAAAATGGTCAAATATAAACAATTTGATACGGTTTAACCTATCCATCTCCTCCACTCCCCCTAACCCCCATGCGTCTTCTCTAGATGCCTCTAGGCTTATGTCACCTCGACCACAGCGGCGGGGCCAGAAATGGTACCGGCTCCGTGGAGGCAGGCGCTCCATGGCCTCCAGTCACAGCGTCGCTAGCCTACCAGGGACCCCTGTGAATGATGCAAGACAAGGGGCATACAGTTCATCTCAGCGGCACCTCAAAATGCTACTCTTGGCAGCAGCGTCCATGGTGACTAATGGTTACAGAGAGGAAAGAACAAAGAAGGCCACTTTGTATACAGAACACACATTTAAAACAGAAACCCCCTCAGAGATGCCAGGGACTCTCAACATTACCGCTTGAAGAAACATTTTTTCTTTTTCTTAGAATGGAGGACATGAAATTTTGGATCATGAAAAATGCTGTACTTCTCAAATTTTATTTCTTAAATGCCCAATTTCTAGGGGAAATTTTAAAGCCAGAAATAAACAGAATGAAGTTCAGTTAACATAGTCTCATTTATTGTTAGTAGTTTCTTGTTTGTTTGTTTGTTTGTTTTTAATATACCTTTGCTCCTCTAGTCAGTATTTAGGTTTGCAAAGCTTTCTGAAGGCATTCCTCCGGAAAGTGACAGACATGCCTGCTATCCCTGGAAGGCTGAATGTGTCTGTTACTAGGTTAGCAAAATGACAGCATATTGGTGGGTATCTTACAATGGCCTATTAAAATATCATAAAAATGAAAGTAAACTATCTTTTACTCCCAGTGCTATCTTATCTTAATTAAAAAGTGTAAAACTAACAATTCAAGAGTCAGGGAGAATGACAATAGGCACTTTTGCCATCCTCCAATAACCAGAGCTTATAAACTAGGGGGGAAATGAGCTTTATACTAAAGTCATGACAAGATCAGGTATCAGAGTATACTTAGCCTGTGCTTGCATTGAAGGGGCAAGCAAAGGGTCCAAAGCTTAATCTTACATCCAGAACATGATGGGTATTATTCACTGTTTCAAATTTTGGAATAATAAATAGTAACAGCAGCATAATAAAATGCATTTTATTTATTCATCAAGAGCCCAAATCACAAGAAAATCTTTGGGGAGAGAATTCACATGGGGCATCCTCGTCATTAAGTATTATTTTTTTCCCCTTTTAGTAATACAGTTTCTCTCATCAATGAATGAATTGCTTTTTAGAGCAATAAAACCCAATGGAATAATTCAATTTGTTCATGTCAGCAGTGGGATTTTCCAATAATGAATTGAATTTCATGAGAAAGAGAGGCCACATTTTCCTAGCGATAAATGAGGATTAAGCCAATGTAAACTTTCTTCCTTCTTCAGGCAAGTAATTGAGTGACAACAAAACACTTTCCCTTTGTGGTCAAGTAATGAGAGTGGGGATGGATTTAAGAAAACAAACTCTGAAGGAAACCACATTTCAACTCTGCTCTTCTACAGCAATTTAAGCAGCAGTGGGGTCACTTCACAGATTCTGTGCTTTCTTTCCTCCTTCTCTCTCTTCTCTTCATTGAGTTTTTCAACTCTCCTTCACTTGCTAATGGTTTCGTTTTAAGAGACAAGACTGAAGGTGTGAATTAGAAGATGCAAGCCGATCTATAGATAGTCCTCTACTGACTATCCTCTAAGGGCTATAGATAGTCCTCCATATTGATGAACATTCTGGAGGAAATGGGAAATCCAGCCAAATGAATGGATACGGTAACAGTGATTGTATTCTTCAGAGGTACGATGGTGATCTGCCAGCTGTGCCTGATTCACTTTACATGTTTCTTCTGCAACGTTCTTCAAGACACATTGAAAGAGGCAAAAGTGCAGCAGGACTAGCAAAGAAAGCTACCAATTGAAACGTCACTAAGCTTTGGGAGAAACTGGCCCCAACTGCAAAACAGGCGGGTCATATTGAAGAAGGAATAATATCCAGTCATGCCTAGACTTCTGAAGCTCAATAAAGTAGAATCATGCTGGAAAAATGACTGTTAGGCAGCAGAAATGTTACGAGGCATATACCTAACAACTCACTTCCAAGCTTCTGATCTGAGAAGGGAACTGTAGCAGCACCAGGTGGACTCTGAGAGATGAATCTGTCAGCAGGCAAGCACTGGGTGTAGAAAATATTTTCTTTGTTCGAAAATCAGTACAATAAACCAAAACAAATATGTAATGGGGGTGGGGGGGTCTGTGGAAAGAAGCGCTAGCATAGAAGGATCCATTGTCTTGTAGATGCAATGGACGTATACCTTAATACAGCATGTGCCCATGGGACCATTTCATGGCTAAGAGTAGGGGTTTGGAAGCCAAATTTCTGGCCTAAAATCCTAGCTTTCCCATCTATTAGTATTTAGTCTCTTGGGACTCAGATTCCTCAACTATGAAATGAGGATAACAGCACCAAGTGGTATGAAGATTAGATGAATTTACACACATGACGCCCTTGACGAAGTAGATGTCCATCGTTTGCTGTCACTGTCATCATCATCACCACCAGCATTATCACTATGTAAAACTAGAGACTATGGACCTCTGTGTTTTCTTAAAATATCAAGGAAGCCTGGATTTTATGTAATAAGAGATTAAAATATTAGAGGGGAGGGGATCTGGGCAAGATGTGACAAGGCAACTGACAGAGAAGACATTCATGTAAGAAACACAATGCCAGAATAAATGAAAATGTGTATTCAAGGCAATGAACAAAGAGAATTAACAGTATGTAGAAAAGCACACTGATGTTGAGAAAAGAATACCAGATCATATATAGGAAAATGATCCTATATATGATAAGTAAAAAAGATCAAATAAGTAAAAAAGATCAAATAAAAAAACCTGATAATGCTGTATACAGCAAATTCACATTCCCAAGAAATAAACCTGAAAGGAAAAAAAAAAAGATACATAATGCCACATCTCCAAGATGCCAAGACAGTTTCCCCTCTTCCACATAGACTTTTTAATAGTTGTGAAAGGAGGTTATCATCTTATTGATGTGTAATATTTATACAAACATATGTATATAAACATAAATGTATATATGGGTGTACACATACGTGTATATACATTTACATATAATTAAATCAACAATGTATATTACAATTGGTAGCATCTAAAAATAGACCAAAAATTCACTAAATACTTTCTTGAACTAAGAAAAATGAGTCAATAGGAAAAAATCACCTGTGTTCCAGAAAAGAATATTAAATGTAAAGAGACACATACCTATACATATACCAAGACTTTTAAAATGTAAAGACTAAAGAAAAATATTCTAATCAAAAATTAGATTGGGAATTTAGCTAACTTAACATTTTTTTCTTTAACAAAAGGAAATAGATCTGAAGTATATATGAAAAAATATTTCATTATATTAAATCTGGATGGCGGATTTACCTTTGTCTAATTTACTAATCTTTGGACAGTGGTTTAAAATATTTGATATTTTAATAAAAGAGGGCCTCCCTTGCTCAAACTTCTCTTTCTAAACTGCAAATTCTAGAAAAAAAAATTAAGTCGAACTTCTTTTCTGAAGGAAGTAAGTGATTACTCATGAATTCTGTACACAGCCAGATGGTTTTCAGATTTTAAGGCAACAGTAAGTCTTGCTTGGATATGCAATGTCTCTGAAAATATATAATCCATGTACCAGTTCTAAAAATTTATGCAAATCTATTCCAGTTATAAGTGAGAGGAATCAAAGGCAAGAACTTAAGCATGAGAAAGTCAAGGTGTAAAAGGACTGTGGTGAGCAATTAAAAAAGTGAAACCCACAGAATTACACTCAAATGACAGTTATAAATAAAGCTGCAGAATTAAACATGAATGTTGAAAATAATTTTTGAAAGAAAAATCTATTTACGGTAACAATTGAGTAATGAAAATTATAAAGTAGTAATAATCAGGATCTGGAATCCTGTATCATATAAAATTAGCCAGAAGGCGATGGGGAGAAGTAAAATCACTCTAAATTTCTCACTATACATAAGGAGGAATTAAAATAATGGTTCTTGAATCAGTAAGTAAAGCTTTTCTACCTTTCAGAAATGGGCCTTTCTCACCACTAGAAAAAAAATAAAAGCAAAAAAGAAATATAATTATGGAAACGGTAAGGTATATAAACATGGAGTGTTTAAAATAATATGACAGAAGTTTGTTTAAACATTTTGGTTAAGACAGAAAATCAATGTTTAAAAATCAAAGTTTAAAATCCCCTGTAAGAATGTGTTAAAAGCAAAATCCAACTATAAGCTGTTTGAAAGGGAAACAAAACAACAGGTAAATGCTAACAAGAAAAAAAAAAAGAGCTGATACATATCAGGAAACCACAAATCAAAAGAAAGCAGTGGTGGCAGTAATAATTGAAGGTAAATCTGAATTCAGTACAAAAAACTTCAAATGAAAAAGAGCATCATTTTCATTACTAAAAGTTAAAGTCCTTAAAGAAATTATCAAACACGTAGGTGACAATTCATACAGCATTTCAATAAATCAAAAACTTAGAAATAAGAGAAATGGACAAAAACAAAATTCTGTGAAAATTATCTCTCTCTCAGTCTTTTAAAGGTAAAAAAATTTAAAATCAAGAAGATAAAAGATTTCAATATCATGAAATTGAATAAATATATCTCTTTCCAGCTTTATATTGCACAAAGCAGCCATCAGGAAATGTTGCAAAAATCATGATCCAATAAAGGGCTATCAAAACGTTTAAAAAATTCCTTAAAAAAAAAAGGAACTGTAAATGCCCTAGATTCTGACCATAATGCAATAAAATCAGAAATAAGAAAATTTAAGCAAACATACCAGATCGCTTGGAAATCTAAAACAAAATAAAACAAAACAAAAAAGTCTGCTAAGTAACATTAGATTAAAGAGAAAATTTTTTTAAACTTTACAAACTATTAGAGAATAAAAATGTTAAAATACAAGATATAAAATTTTACAAATGGGGTAGATTTATTAAACAATGAAAGAAAATAAATGAGAGTAAGAAAAAGATGAGAAAACAGGAGAAGGATAGAAAAGAGAGTAGCAGAAATTATAGCAAAGCAGAAACAAAAACAAATTCAGAAATCAATGAATGAACTGATTGTTTGAGGGAGGAAAGTAAATGGAGGAAATGAAAACCACAAAGGCAACGAAAGCAAAAATAAACAAGTGGGGCTGTATCTAACTAAAAAGCACCTGCAGAGCAAAAGAAACCATCAACAGTCCCATGTAAGGGAATGAAACTGGACTCCTATCTTATACCATACACAAAAATTAACTCAAAAATAGATTAATACTTAAACTGAAGACCTGATACCATAAAACTCCCAGAGGGAAACACAGGGGTAAGATCCTTGAACTTGGTCTTGGCAGTGATATTTTGGATTTGACACCAAAAGCAAATGCAGCAAAAGCAAAAATAAAGAAGTGGGACTACATCAAACTAAAAAGCTTCTTGCACAGTAACGGAAACAATCAACAAAATAAAAAGGGAATCTACTGAACGAGAGAAAGTATATTTGCAAACCACATATCTGATAAGGGTTAATATCCAAAATATATAAGGAATATATACAATTCAATTATCAACAAACAAATAACCCAATTTTTAAAAATGGGCAGAGTACCTAAGTAGACATTTTCCCAAAGAAGACATACAAATGGCCAAAAGGTATATGAAAAGTTGCTCAACAGCACTGTTCATCAGAGAAATGCAAATCAAAACCACAATGAGATACCACCTCATACCTGTCAGGTTGTCTATTATCAAAAAGACAAGAGATGACAAATGCTGGTGAGGATGTGGAGAAAAGGGAACCCTAGCACACTGTTGGTGGGACGTAAATTCATGTAGCCACTATGAGAAACACTACGGAAGTTCCTCAAAAAACTAAAAATAGAAGTACCATATGATCCAGGAATTCTACTTCTGGGTATTTATCTGAAGAAAATGAAAATGCTAATTTGAAAAGGTATATGTACCACTACGTTCACTGCAGCATATTTACAATAGTCAAGATTTATAAGCAACCTAAGTAGTGTCCCTTGACGGATGAATGGATAATGATGATATTACACACACGCGCGCACACACAGGAGTATTATTCAGCCTTTAAAAAGAGGGATAAAGATGTAAAAAAAATTTTTTTAATAAAGCAAAAAGAGGGAAATGTGATCATTTGCAACAATATAGTTGAAACTTGAGAGCATTACGCAAAGTGAAATAAGTCAGACAGAGAAAGACAAATACTGCAGGGTATCACTTATATGAGGAATCTAAAAAAAGAAGTTAGGGACTTCCCTGGTGGCACAGTGGCTAAGAATCTGCCTGCCAATGCAGGGGACATGGGTTCGAGCCCTGGTCCAGTAAGGTCCCACATGCCGGGGAGCAACTAAGCCTGTGCGCCACAACTACTGAGCCTGCGCTCTAGAGCCCACGAACCACAACTACTGAGCCTGCGTGCCACAACTACTGAAGCCCATGCGCCCGTGCTCCACAACGAGAAGCCACCACAATGAGAAGCCCGCGCACCACAGCGAAGAGTAGCCCGCACTCACCACAACTAGAGAAAGCCCGCGTGCAGCAACGAAGACTCAACACAACCAAAAAAATAATAATAAATAAATAAAATACTCCCTTTATAAAAAAAAAAAGAAAAAAGAAAAGAAGTTGAACTCTTAGAAACAGAAAGTAGAAAAGTAGTTGCCAGGGGCTGGGGTGGGTGGGGAGAATAGGGAGAGATTGGTAAAACGGTATAAACTTTCAATTGTAAGATGAATAAGGTCTAAGGCTCTAATATATAACATGGGGACTATAGTTGATAACACTGTACTGTATAACAGAAATTTGCTAAGAGAGTAGAACTTAAATGTCCTCACCAAAAAACAAACAAAAGGTAAATATGTGAGGTGATGAATGTGTTAATTAACTCAGCGTGGGGAATCCTTTCACAATGTAGACATGTATCAAATCATCAGGCTGTGCACTTTAAATATCTTACAATTTTATTTATTAATTATACCTCAATAAAGCTGAAAAAAAAAAAGGGAATGAAAACTAAAAACAAGTAGGAAAAAACGACCTTGGGCTCTCATATCAGTTTTACTGGTAAGGTTTTTGTTGTTTTTCTTTTCCTTGTATCCTCCTCCTTAAAAACAAAACAAAAAAAAAAAGCTTTTAGGAACAGATCAGATTCTATTTATGATTTGTTCCACAATACAGAAAAATGCAAAATATAACTAGTATACTTGGTGAAAGTAGCAAAACTCTACTATCAGAATCTGAAAGAGAAGGACAAAAATTTAAAGACATTTCCCTTATGAGGAGAGACATGAAAATATTCTAAGTAAAATCCCGGGAAATCACAATGACTATACATGAAAAGAAACCTAAGTCAAGAATTCACAGGGTTTGCCACCAAGAGGTAAGGATGCTTATATACTTCATAATCTATTAATTCATAGATTATATAAACAGGTGTAAAAAAATGCTTTAGGTAAAATGAGATCAAAGTAATGATGAAAAATACCTAGCTGTATATCTTAAACCAACGATCATCACCCGGTTGATCTAATACTGGATAAACTAGGTTAAAAACACCAGAAGTACTGTGATTGAAATTAGTATTGTGTGAGAATTCTCTCTCAGTCCTGAAAAGCCACACAACCCTCTCGGGCCCCAAAGACACATTGTTTTGCTCCAGTTTATTCCCTGACCGGGCACCCTTTGGACAGGAGGTGTTATTCAGGTCTGTGTGAGGCAGGTAGGGAGCAAATGTCACTTCATCCTTTTCCAAGGCATCTGTTACCTCACCACCTTCATGAAACAGAGACTTATTTCTACTTCTGTCGGCTTCAGCCTGCTTGCAGCTTCTCTGAATGATAACGTCACTGTATAACATTATAGGTCTTCCTTTATTTCTCCCTCCGTCTGCTCTTTACGCTTCAGAAATTGCACCCCTCTATATCCAGATGCCCCACATATTTCAGTAGTAGAGAGTTACAACCAGTGCCTTTATAACCCCAAATCCCATTTGAAGGACCTCTCAGGTTAGTGCCATAGTTTCCTAAAAGGATGTGGACAGATGTGCTCCCCAGCATCCTTCTTTATTTGACCATCCGAAGCAATGAAGCCAGAGAATTTCTAGACTACATTTCTTACCCCTACTGTCTCTCTGCTCTAAATATTCAGGCCTAGAATCTAAGTGCATTTATCTTTCCAGCTGCTTGTAAAGATAGCACAAACCACAACGTATGCCCCATTAACAGGAGCTATGGAAGAAAATCTGACTTTTTCCAAACCTAAATTCCATGTTGATCCTCCCTGATCTGCCCAGCCCCTGACAGTTTCCACAGAACATGTAGGAACCAATCCAAGGAACTGCCTTGCCTTGGGCCACCCCTTCACTCATCGCTATGTTCTTTTAGTTGGCTGTTCACAGGCTTCAGATTTATGGTCCTTGAAGATAGGAACCTTATCTTACCCTTCCTGACTCCCATTAGATCGAGCACATTTTTTTTTTCTACTTAGCAGGCTGAATAAATATTTGCTAAATGGATTTAAAAAGGAAGATTGAACTGCTCACGTTCACCCTGTGTCAGATTTCTCAGGAGGTTAGATGTCAGGTTTTCTAATTAGGGAGATGGTCATCTCTGTGGTACCATTGCTGTCAGACTAGACAAGAAAGTCCACAAAATGCGACTGTGGCGAGGCGGCAGGCAGGGGCCAGGGGGAGCACAACTATCTGAAAACATCAGAACTATTCTTCTGGTGAAGAGGAGGCTTAGGAACAGGATTACGATTATGAAGGAGAATTGGACAGAGACAGCATTTACTCCCACGTAGAAGGCAGTAAGGACACAAAGTAATGGGATAAACATTTGATTGCGAAGAGTTCAGATCAGGCAGAAGGAGAGATTCCTGAACTCCGTATCAGGATTTAGACAGTCACCCTGTAGACTTTTCCTAGAAAGTGTTTCAAATAGAACTGCCACCTACCCATTCAGAACACTTTAAATGCAGGACTTCCTTGGAGGGTACTGGTCAATTAAGCACCATATTTTATTTACAATCCTGAGAATCTACAATACCGAACAAGGTCAAGAATGAATTTTGTGACAACCCAGATCTAAACAATTAAACTTCCTTTTTAAATGCATGGGCCAAAGTGAAGTTCTAAATCCAGTTCCTAGTCTGGTTTTAAGCAGGTTGCATTTAAAAACATTAGCCAGAGTGTGGCACGGCTCCTTCTACACACTGGAGAAGTGTTTAAGGGTGGGTGCTTGGAGAGAAACAGGAGCTACCAGCATCATCTTTCTCTCCTTGCTAGATGCATGGACTTGGATTCCCCAGGCCTCTTCTTCAGATGTTCAGCTGTTTAGAAAAGTGACACACTGTTTACTTTCCATGATGAGGAAGTCCATTGCTGCACAGGCTTGGAATTAACCCTTTCCATTTGATTACCTAAAGGATAACTACCTGTGGGTACAATCTTCCCAGTTATTCCCCTAGATATAAAGAGAGAAATAATTAACAGCCCTGTGTGCATCCTCGCCAGAACAAAAAGGAATGTGGGAAAGCCCTGAGAGTTAGGCATGTGAAAAGTAAAGGTAAAATCTTCATTGGTTTTTCTAGGCCATGCATTCAAGGGTGGTCAGAGCTCTTCACCTCCCTCAACCTTGACCTTCACCCAGAGCATGACAGAGACCAGGAGATGCTAGGATAAAGCTGTAGTCAGTACAATGCCTTTCATCTGTGTATTTATGGAAAAGAAAATCGTGTTTCTATCATAAACAATTGTGCGATCTCAATCCTAATTGGAAACAAACGCTCTCTTCTCCAGGAGCAGTTACATAGTGTTACTCAGAAAGCCCGCCGCTCTCCCGAGATGCGGAGGGTCTGGCAGCACGCGACACTGTCTTGAGAGAATTCAGGCAGAGCTGAGGGCATCCGCACACTGTGGGAGGTGCTTTCAAGGGCAGAGCTGCCTGTCTAGGTCTGTCTGTTGGACATTTGACTACAAGATCTTTAACCAGCATTTTACTCAAAGAGGGCACAAAAGTCCAAAATCTCAGCCTTGCAGAAGTGAGCAGACAGACCTGTAGCACAAAAGTACAGGTTAGATGTGACGTTTCAGTAAAGGGAACTGGTTCACACAGGGCGTGTTGGTCCACGTCTTCCCCTTTCAGGACAGTGACTCTCAGGGCTCAGAGACCCACAGAAAGCTCTGTGGTTTATATCCCATCTCTGGCTGGCCACCAAATTAGCCCAGGAGAATGAACCCTCAAAGTCAGAGGAAAGGGCGACACTTGGGTCCACGATGATTGAAGTTAACATCGGAATTAATATTCTTCCCTCTAGTTTAGGGATAAAGGATCCCAGTATAGTCACCCTGGGTGTGGGGGGAGGCTTCTGGGCTCCTCCCATGGGAAGGTGGAGGGGGTGGTAGTCATTTCTGTGTACAGTGGGCAAACTCCCACTGGCATGGCAGCCATCGCAAGCTTCTGGATGGCCTCAGCTTCCTGTGAAGGGAGGGCAGCCCAGTGACCCACTGTTGGTCTTATTTCTCCATAGCCATCCCCTCTGGTCTATGAATTTTCTATCTTGGAAGAGTGCTTCTTCATTGGCATGTTTTGGCTCAGCCTGCAAGAAAATTAGGTCTTTTCTAGTTGAAGGAATAAAAGAGATGCGTGCTGTCAACTACAAGAGGCCAGAGGTTATGCCAGGCCTGTTGAATGTAACAGGCAGAATTGGTGAATGAATGAATGAGTGAATGAATGAAGGACTTATCCAACTGCCACTAAGGATAGAAGTAAGCTGGCTCCCTCCTATCTAACCCTTCCATTTCCCTCATTATCTCCCAGCCTTACCAACTCTCCTTCCCCAAATTCCTGGTAGCTGAGAGTTTCTTCCATCCATTCAAAAAAGTTTTAGTCACTGTCTTGAAGATTGGGATGAAGGCATGTTGAATTACCGCCTGCCCAGATCACCCAAGTGGCCTCTTCTTCACCTATCCATAGTCTACATTTAGTTGCTCACCTTCACGGAGCCATATCTGAGACTTTTTAGACACATTCTAGATTAGGACTCTTCTAAAAGGAATGTAAAACTGCTCCAGATAAGAGTAGTGGAAAGAAACGTTCCAGATGCCATTCAGCAGAGGAAATGTGGGTTCAGGAATTTTAGGTAAGGACTACCACACAGGCACACACAAACACACACACGTACGCACAGTGACCAAACATTGCCATGCTTTACAAAGTGTCTCTTAATTTACATCTGAAATTTCATCTTCGTATAAAGAACTGTAGGATGGTGATTCTTTCCTGGCAGCAAGTTTCAGCAGGAGGAAGGAAACAGAGGAGCATGTAAGAGAATGAATCCTTTGAGTGGAGGTGCATTCCACAGAGCAGGAAACCCAACACACACATGGAGGGCGGGGGTCCGTGAAGAGCCATATGCGTATTTCACAAGTTCGTCTTGCCACCATCAGAAAATCAGAGTGGTCAAACTGCGTTAAAACTGATCAGCCTTGGGACTTCCCTGGTGGTCCAGTGGTAAGGAATCTGCCTTACAATGCAGAGGACGCAGGTTCAATCCGTGGTCAGGGAACTAAGATCTCACATGCTGTGGGGCAGCTACACCCACGTGCCACAACTTCTGAGCTCACGCGCCTCAACTAGAGATCCCTCGAGCTACAAACTACAGAGCCCATGTGCTCTGGAGCCCACACCACAAGTAGAGAGAGAAAACTTGCACACCAAAACAAGAAATGAGCCTGAGCACCGCCACAACTAGAAAGAAGCCCGCGCTGCAACAAAGAGCCCACGTGCTACAACTAAGACCCGATGCAGCCAAAAATAAATAATAAAAATAAATAAAAAATCTTAAAAAAAAAAACAACTGATCAGCCTCAACAGATGCAGCACCTTTCGCCACATCTCATTAGTGGTGGGCGTACTTGTCCATGCACGTGAGAGTCTGCTCTATGCGAGAGGAAAGAGTCAGCCTCTTACTATGCACCTACGTTCTGATCAGTAGCAGGACTCTTTCGGGTCAGTTGGGGACCCTGTCTCCAAGCATTTAACTGTAAGGTTGGATAAAATCTCACCAGACTGGCCCATTGTGAGGGTTCTCTTCCAAAGCATCACCCTGCTTCTTACCACTTGGCATTTCCCCTGCCGCAATTTAGGAGAAGGCGTTTCTCCAGTTGGTAATCAAATGGAAACTGACATTTGTTCTCTTCTAAGAGATTGATGTAAGTGAGGCTTTTTTGTACGGCCCTTTGCTCCATCCTAGAGATTAAAACGAGCCTCAACATAAACCATAGGGAAGAGGCATAAAAATGATTCTAAACCTCACTGATGGCCAGCTGATACTGTGAAGCACAACTGTGTTTTAATGATAACACCTTGAAATGGCTCAGGTAAATATAATGCTGTATGCAAAGCTTTCAGATCCTCACAAATGCCACCAGTACTTATGATTCCTGTGGGTAGGTTTGCTCTTGCTGTGTTCAAGTATGGATGGAATATAAATGCACCATTAAATCTGCCCCAGAAGTACAGAGAGCGGCTATTGCATAGTTAAGTGAAAAAGGCAGCATTTTATGTCGGATAGAGCAGTCATCTTGTAAAGAGCAAATTGGTAGAGAGAGGCAGGGGGAAGAGATACATGGAGAGTGGCTTCAACAGGAAAGGCAGATGGAAGTCTGAATTCTTTTATAAATTCCTTTTAAGTCACATATTTTATTGAGCTTTTAGGGAAAAAAAATGCTGATTCTTTCCAAGGCTTAGAAATACGGTGCCTGTCCCCAAACTCCCATTCAGCATACACATCAGAGCCACTCTGATCACCACCACCATTGTTAGTACGAAGGGGAAAAAAACAGAAAGAAGAATAAAAGTCATCTTTCACTACAGTAAACAAAGTGAGTTTAGCTTGTCACAGGGAATGATGAATGTCTCCCCATCCCTTTCCCAAGGAGAGAGAAACCAGATTGTGTATCAATTTTTATAATTTTAAGGCTGAAAGATAATAACTCTGCAGAAATGGAGCAGACTATATAAAAATCCCCTCTGAAAATGTGATTACACATAAAAATCCATAAAAATGTACAAAGTGACAGATGAACCAAAAGTAAGCAAATGCAGTTTTTTATCCTTTTGGAACCGAGCAGAAATAGCATATGTAGAAAGAATGATTTTATTTTGTGTTTTTAAGAGAAATATTTGGAGCTTAATTGAATTATACTTGTGGCAGGAATTGAAATTTTCAGATGAAATATCGGGTTTTATTTTAAATTGAATTCTCTATTGAAGAAATAAAGAATCAACCATCAGTGAAATATTAGCAATAAAGTTGACAATTTCAATAAACAACTAAAAAAGTTGAGCATAATATAAGCTAGCACACTTTCTTTCCATACTTTCCTTACCCCCAAAGGGTCTATATCAACTTTTCTTGATAATTCTAATAAGGAAATCATCTTAGATCTATTCTAATTAAATCCAGTTTATATCTGATATTTACTTCTCAACATTCTTAAAACAAATCAAAATTAAATCCTTTTCCTGTGGCTGCCTTGCTAAATCTACTGTGTCCCTCGCACCTTCAATTTATTATTATTAATGAATCTGAACGTATGTCAAGATGCATATCTCATTTGGCTTATTCCTTAGAAGTTACTAAATTAATCTCAAATTCTATACACTAAAGCTTACCAATATATACTACTTTTTATTCATTTTCAGTTATTTTATTTATTTCAGGGATTTTATGATGTCCCTATCAGGCAAATTTAACCAATAGTAATGAGTAATAATATGTACTTAATTTTCTTTTGCATTTAGAAATTACACCAATAATTTGTATTTATTTAATGATTATGGTAAGTGGGAAAAAAATGCCCCTTTCTGCTCTAAACTGCAAAAAGCTGGTGTCACAAGTCCTCAGAGGTCGGTGTATTTTTCAACTCATGGTTAACAAGTAAGGACACAGTTGTACAATACAGGCAACGTATTTTCTCTGTAGTTTGGGTAAAAGGTATTGTAAACACAGCAGATAGTTTTTAATATGCAATTTCAATGTGTTATTGATGCCAACTAGGTGTAGGGGATTTATAGAGGCTAGGTTAACATCATGCCAACCAAGCTGTGTTTTGAATGGCCATAAGGAAAAACAGCATAGCACGTGCATGGAACTTGGCTTCTAGCAAACTGTTTCTTCTACACCCTCAGAGGAAGGCTGGACAAAGGAGGGAGGTTCTGACAATCAACAATGAGGGCTCAGGGAAAGGAGGCCAGGACAGAGATGACAGATTAGAAGAATGAATATTCCAGAGCAAGGTGGAGGAGGCCGGATTCCCAAGCCTTTGGTTTACTGCTAATTTCTTTAACATCTGATGACTCTTCAAACCTTGGTTAAAAACCCACTCAGGTTGTATACACTTCCACCCCTCAGCTGACCCAATTCCTAATAAAAGAGACCTAGTGAGAACAGACAATAGGCTAGAAGCAGGCAGGTACCTGCTGTAAACACTCTGAACCGCAATTCATCTTCCGAAACATCTTGGACAGCATCCAGCTTGAGGCTCATAAAACACCGTGGAATACAAGATTCTGTCCCCAAAGAAACCCTGTTTGCTTATCAAAGAAAAGGCAATCAATTAATAGTTTTATTACTAATACCATTGCCTCCGAGGGCTCAAATGAAGTTTATTTATTTATTTTAAGTTCAACCTGCTAAATTCCATGCTAATACCCAACAAGGTACAGGTTGTATTACAAATGAATAACTTAATTAAAAAACATTGATTTTGCTCATTGACTGCTGCAAATTTTATTAAATATTCATGATAACATTTTGTATTTTGTATACGAGTCATGAAAGTTTTATTTGCTCTCTCCCCTACAGCAGCCTTAGGTTTTATGACAAAATCTTAGGCAGCTCAAAGTATAAACATAAATATTACATTGGCCAGCTTGGTACAATCTGTGTGTACACAAGCCAACGAGTCAATGTGTGCACATTTACCCAAATACCCACTGAGTTAGGAGAGCTGACTTAACATGAGCAAGGGAGAAACCTGAAAGGTTTAAGTGTGTGTTTTATTTTAACCACCAAGAAGGGTCACCCAGAAACTCCTGGAACACGCACTCTGTGAGATGGGACCTCAGAATCCTTATAACTGAGGGTGCTGTCTCCCCAAATTCTGTGTGTGTAATACCAAGCACAAAACATCACTCCAGAAATGCCATAATTTTACATGTTACAAATCCGCCATAGCAAGCAAGAGGTTTCACCAAAAGGACAAAATTCTCCTTTTCTCATCCCATGTGCCTCTCAAGCCAAAAAAGTCCACCAGGCTAAGGAAGAGCCTTTAAAACGTTGTTAGCATTTTTTTTGCTGTTGTTTCTGTGGGTTTATTTCTCATGTTTATGGTAGAGTCAGTACAGCCTCAGGCCTGTATCAGTCTAGATGGACCAGAAGTAACCCTTATCTTGTTCCTCTAAGCTCTTAATGGGAACCATACATGTTTGGAGTCAGCTGACAGCTGTGGGAAGTAAATCAGATGACACATTATTTGGAATGTTTTTTTCAGTATTTGGAAATTTTTACTTAAAATTTTGCAAAGCGTTTAGCAGAACATCACTATGACTTTGAACTTCTGCAGTGACTGTCTTCTCTCAGTGTTTCAGACATTTAGAAACAATTGAGAAGTTAAGTTACTTCCTCAAATCACCTCAGAAGTCAGAGGGACAGGCCAGGACTCTGAATTATACAGTCTTAGCAAAACTTCACAAACTTCCTTAGGAATACAATCACAGCAACCCAGGCTTGAGAAACAAAACTTGAATATTACTAAGTACTTGTCAAAAAGGTTCCAGCCATACTCTGCATAGTTTGCAAATACCCTGATCCTGAAAGGTGAGGGAGGGAGGAAGAGCAGAAAAATGCTTCCCAAAAGGAAATACGTCACACGAAAAACATGAAGCATTTTCTAAAATGTGGAATTAAAAGGCAGGCCAAAAGATCTTTAAAATATACACTATCATATGATATCACTCATATGTGGAAACTGATTTAAAAAAATGTTACAAATGAACTTATTTACAAAACAGAAACAGACTTACAGATATAGAAAACAAACTTATGGTTACCAAAGGGGAAGTGGGGGAAGAGGGGATATGCCAGGAGTTTGGGATTAACATATACACACTACTATATACAAGATAGGTATCCAACAAGGACCTACTGTATAGCACAGTGAACTCTACTCAATATTCTGGGATAACCTATATGAGAAAAGAATCTGAAAAAGAATGGATATATGTATATGTATAACTGAATCACTTTGCTGTACACCTGAAACTAACACAGTGTTGTAAATCAACTATATGTCAATAAAATTTTAAATTTTATTTATATAGCTATTAAATATTATATATATTTTATATATTCAATTTTGTGGTTACTAGTGACCCCAGTATGTTTCAGCTGTGTATGTCCCTCTTCTCCATCCCCCCAACCCAAATGTCCCTCTGGGCTCTGGGAGGTTGAATCCCAAGACTGCACCCCACCCAGGGGCCCCTGGCAGCTGCTCCCTGTTGGGCTGGGCCAATGAGACAGCAGATCTAAGGATGGAAGGAGAGAGAGATGGAGGGATTGCTTCCTGCTGCTCCCAGCTTTCGGCCGGTATCAAGTTTCTGGCATGTTTGCCTCTCTGGAACCTCTTTCCTCTCCTTGCTCCCGGCGCCTCCTTCTGCTTCTGGTCTTTGGGTTTCTCCACATCCCTTGCTGGCTGCACACCCAAAAGTCCTTCATGAGAAATCCTTTGAACCATCTGAGTTTGGATTTCTTTCTTTCTGTCTGTCTTTCTTTTCCTGCTAGGATTAAGACTAATAAAAGCCAAAAAGTTGTAGCTCCTACTAGGTGTCCTTCACAGGTTGTGTAATGTAAAACAACAACTCCAGAAGTCAGGTCACAGGTAGGTTTCCAAAAAGAAACCTTCTCAAGAAAGTCTAAAGACGAAACAATCACCAATCAACAACATTAGAATTTGTGCCTACATTTTCCTGTGAACTGAGAGATCTGCAGAATGCCATGCATTTCCATCAGTATTATTTCCCTTTCTGTTGTGGAATGAAGTTTCTTTCTTTAGTGGTGAGTACCCAGGAAAAACAAAATAAAGCAAAAAAAAAAAAAGAAATCAACCAAACAACACAACCATTCTTTGCAAGGAGTCCAGTGCGAGACCCAAGGGCATGTGCTCTGTAAGTGTGACACATCTTGAAAGGAACTAGTGTCCCCAACTCAGCTTGACTGTGAACTAGGTTTACAGAGCCACTTTTAGTCCTCCCAGGGAATAAATTAAATCTGCATCTTGACTGTGTTGCCTGGAAGAGATTTTTAAATTATTTATGGCACAATAGCAGGGAGTTGCTCTTCCCTGCAAGTTGGGGGTGGGGTAGAGTGTACGCTGCCTTTTGTCGACTGCAGGCCACTGTGCTCCTAGGTTCAGTAATGTCTACAGAAAAATAACTGGGCTGGAGGAAACCAAGATATATTAACAAAAAAGAGGCAGTAAATCACTTTTCAGTTTGGAGACTGCTTTCGGGCTGGCATGGCTGCCACTTCACTACGGTTCTTACCTGGGATACGGCCGATGTCTGCTGATGCCTGGCTGGGGAAGGCTGGGCAGGTAATGGGCTAAGGGACCCCATGGAGTCAGGGTTGAAGTTTTCAAAATGGAAATAAGAAGAAACTCAAGAATTTGTAAAAGGGATTTTGCTAATTTGACTTTGGCCTCCGAGCTTTGATATATATATGGTATATATCTATACACACTCACTGTTGAAGTGGGTTTACCTTGAGAATCAGTACACCTGACCAGTTCCTATAAGGATGGTTTGGATGAGTTCCTTAAAGCTTCTCAGTGATTTACTGGTAGTTTGGAAGTCACAGAAGCAGAGTCACACGGAGGGCTTCAGTGGTGTTTCCATTAGATGAGCCTTTCCTGTGGACCCTTATTCCTTGTGCCCTGATGTTCTAACTTCTTTAACATGAATTTTAAAAACCTACCTTATAATTATAGAGAAAATTTAAATTCACATATCCTGGGACAACTAATACATTTAGGCATCAAGGTAAAATTATCTCGATAACTAAGAGCTGATTTTTTAAGGGATACATTATGTAATAAGGCATGGTGAAAGAATGCAGTGTGGAGGAGGGGTCAGAGAGAATGAACACCACACAGAAGGAAAGATGGAGGGTGCCAAGGACTGCATGGTCTGTCATTTTCCTAAAACCAGGGCTTAGAAAGTGATTTTTCCTACTCGTCTGGCCAAAGAGAAATTCTATCCTAAAATGTATATTCAGGACCATCTTTATGTCAACTTGTAAGGGATATTACTTTAGCTAACTTCATTGGAAGTAAAACAGAAATTGAATATCTTACATTTACATGAACTTTCTCTCTTCGTAGACCATAAGACCTTTTCTACACCTTATCTAATCTCTCCACATCCAAGTTAAGAGACCACTTTATTATCTCATTTTACTCTTAAAGAAAGTTAAGGCATGGAAAAATGGAACATTTTTGCCTTCCTTGCTAGGTAGATGGGTTAAAGATATAGAGATACAGGTAGAGATATGTGGTAGTTTTATTTATTCTGATATTAACATGTGTTATTATTCCATTCTGACTTTGGTATGTGTGGTAAACATTAATTAGTTCTCTAGTCTAGAAAGAAAGGTGCTAAGCTTGGGGCAATACCAAGCACTGGATGTAGTACTCAAAATACATATAATGAATTTAGGACCAAAAATGCCTATGATGTCTTTGCCAGCAGTGAGCCACAAATTCTTACCATTTTCTAAATGTTTTATTGAAGCATAATGTACACAAAGTACACATATCGTAAGTGATGAATTCATTGATCTGTATACTTTTTTTCTTTACAATATAGAGATATGAGATTGCTTACAGGTCAAGGCAGTAGAGGCGCTAGCGGGAAGGAAGAAAATGAAAACTAGGAGCTTTAGTATTATGGCAGATTGTAGGTTCCAAAGATGGCCGCAGTAATACCTCCCATCCCTTAAGCTCTCCTGCAATGTGACCCTTCTACTCCTCCATCAAGACGTAGAGCTTGGGCTTCCCTGGTGGCGCAGTGGTTGAGAGTCCGCCTGCCAATGCAGGGGACACAGGTTCGTGCCCCGGTCCGGGAGGATCCCACATGCCGCGGAGCGGCTGGGCCCGTGAGCCATGGCCACTGGGCCTGCGCGTCCGGAGCCTGTGCTCCGCAACGGGAGAGGCCACTTGCATCTGGTCGGCTCTGTGACTGCTCTGACCCACAGAACACAGCAGACAGGACACTGTGTCATTTCTGGGCACGACCTTTAACTGCTTTGGTAGATTTAACTTCGTGCCTTCCGGAATACCTGCCCCTGGTATGTTCTCTCTCAGAACCCAAGGTTGGGCTGTAAGAAGTCCAAGCCCCATGGAGTGGCCACACGTGGGTGCCTTAGTCACACCCCAGCTGAGCTCCCAGACACACAAGTGTGCCGTCTTGGATACCTCACACCATCAGGACCTCAGATGACGGTCACTCCAGCCAACACCTGACTTCAGTTACATGAGACGGTCCAGTGAGGAATGCCCAGCTGAGCCCAGTCAACCCACAGAACCACGAGAAATAACAATGCATGGTCTTAAAGTCACTACTTTTGGGGGTGGTATGCTAACTAGGAACAGATAACTGGAACAGGTACCAAAACACAGATACAGGAATTTGGCTTTGACAGGAAGAAGGCAGAAAAGAGACCAAAAAATAAGCGAGATGATAGATACGTTTCCAGATTGAATGGGTAAGAAATGAGAGGTGAGAGTTTGGAAGCAATATCATTTGATAAGAAAGAGAAAAAGATGAGGTAGCAGGTTTAAGAAAGGGATACATACTTGGAATATCAGATACGTGTAACTGGAGACAGAATCCAACGAAAGTTCACGGACATGTCTGAAGGCCATGCGGATGTTGTAAGCTATAAATTTGAAGAATACCATTTGCCAGGGGCTGGGATTTTCCCCATCTGTACTCAGCTGTCCAGTTAAGAGAAGAAAAATCCTCTGACCGGATTGACCTTGGATTGCAATTTTAAACAGCAAGTGAGGAAGGAAGACAGAGCAAGATAGCTGTGCGTTTTGGTAGGTATTATTTGAACCAATGGACCATGGATTTTAGCCTGTGTAGGGAAAAGACGTGAAATGGGGAGAGAGCTGATAATAGGAGTGAAAGAAGATGCAGACATTTGAGGTCTAAAAGATTACTATGAAAGAGAAGGGATTAAGGAAGCTGGAGAGGTAAGTTCTGATCCAAAAATAGAATATTATTGGATTCTTTGCTGTGCTTGTACTTTTTTTATAACCTCACTAGTATTGAAAGCTTTTATTCATGAAATATTTAAAGACTAATACATTTAAAAATCCAAACCAATTAATATTTCCAGTTGTCAGCCATTTGTAAGTATCCCTGGATGGGAAGCTGATTCACAGGGGAGGGTTAGACTGAGGTTTATTTGCCCATATCCAGGTGTGGGGAGCGTACTTACACCCACTCATGAGAGCTGACCGTGCACATCTTCCTATATTTCTGCTCAGTGACATCACATTGTATCTTGACATTGGCCATGGTGGAATATTTACAGTATAGAAACTTGCAGACTTTGTTCCCCAGAAAGTGGGTATTAAATATTTACCAGCCCATAACTACCCACCCATGCTGTCCCTACACACAGTTTCCACGACAAAGAGAATTTAATTTTGTGCATTTCTTGTAAATGTCTCCTAAGTTATGCCTTATCCTGCAAAGGACATGAGTGGAAGATTATTTCATCCTACTTTTATTATATGCACGAAGCACAACTGTTGGAGTCAAGATAAGTAATTTATTACATGTGAAGACACACGTCTCCCTCTTTCCGATGCCAGAACATTCCAAGACTGAAGGGAAAAGGCAACAAAACAAGCTGAAGTAAGCAAAGTTCAGCCATGTGAAGATGTAGGTCCTATAACAGCTATGGAATTGGAAAAAGGATTAACTGTGAAAAGATTATTTTCAGAAGGGGAAAACTGGCATAGTTTAATCTTCCTTCTCAGTGAGCTTGTGGTGAAGAGGGATTGAAGTCAGGATAAGAATTCCCCATTGTCCCTGAAAATATGCCCAGCTACCCATGCTACTCGCCAGAAATCCACCCCCAAATGTACATGTTCCTTCTGCCCTCAGTTTGCAAACACTATAATCGTGGCACTGAAAGGAATGCTAAATAAACTAATCACTCAAAAAAAAGTTATTAACCAGCCCCATTTGCCCAATGAGAAAGCTGATATATTACAGTCTAGGGCCAAAATAGGGTTAGCCTCCTACTTTATCCGTGATTTTTTTCAGTTCAGTTTTCAAGTACTGCCTGCACTTTTCTTTCTCGCTCATTTTGCTTTATAGTAACAAAATTAATAAATTAGCACAATAAGAAAGAAAAGGTTACTGGGAATATGAATGAAGACACAATCCTCAAAGGATTTCAGCCTAGTAAGTTTGGAATAAGACACAAAAATCTGCTAGGCAAAGCAAACCTGGACATTTCGAGCTGTTACTTAGTATGCTAAACTAGATAAATATTTTTTTCCATTCATGCAATAAAAACGTATTGAGAATGACTAAGATGTGACTGTAAGGGTAATAAAGCTCTTCGTGACTTGCTTTCAGAATTGCTATATAGACTTGAAAGGTTTCATTAAAATTAGAAGCATGTTAGATTATTCTGTTTCTATTAAACGTATTTTAGTTGGGGGAGAATTAGAAGAGATGAATATGTAATAACTAGTGTTAAAATGCAGAGTGATATTTTTGAGACAGAAGAAGAGCACTAACAAAACCTCCATTCTACTTGAACTCTGGTTGGTGACATTCTTTATCCGGGTGGCTTCAATGATAATCCCATCAGGCATTTGCAGGTGTTATGTTAGTCACTAGACAGCTTCCTTCCCTACTTTCCCTTGAATACAGTAGGAAACAGACCATATTTCAGTAGGAAACAGACCAGATGAAAAGTGAGGCACGTGGTGAATTCTGTTTAACAGTTACTCTGTTGAGTGAATGAGAATTATCTAACAGGGAAAAATAATTTTCCTCATTTTTCCCTCCAAGGGCACTTATTAAAATGGATTTTAAAAATGAATATGCCATGACACAGCAATTGAAGCTTGCTATATCAAAACAACAACACACTATGAGATTTTGAAAATATGCAAGTTTTAAAATTTTTATATAAGGGGAAAGTACTTTATTGTGGATATGTATTTTTTTCCATTACTTCTAGATGATAGAATTTGCAGAGAAAAAGAGGCTTTAAAATTTCAACAAGCATTCCCCAAGGGAAAAATGACATGTGGAGTACTGTGGACATGGAGATGAAAGCTAGTCTGTGATGAACTGAATGCTTGTTTCTTCCCCAAATCCATATGTTGAAGTTCTAGCCCCCAAAGTGATGGTATTTTGCAATGGGGCCTTTGAGGGGGGTGATTAGGTTTAGATGAGGTCATGAGGATGGGACCCTCATGATGGGATTAGCGTCCTTATAAGAAGAGACAGCAGAGAGTTTGCTCACTGTCTTTCTCTCCACCATGCAAGGACACAGTGAGAAGACAGCCATCTGCAAATCAGGAGGAAAGCTCTTACCAGGAACTGAATTGGCCAGAACCTTGATCTTGTACTTCCCAGCTTCCAAGACTATGAGAAAACGAATTTCTGTTAAGCCCCTCAGTCTATGGTATTTTGTTATGGCAGCTTGAGCTAACTAATATATAGTCTGTGCTCCCAAAGAACTCAGTCTAGAGGAGACAAGAAGTACAAAAGTGATTGTAATAAGTACTGTGGCAGCAGTATGCATTATGGGCTGATGCACTACACTGAGAAATGACTTAGTTCTCCTCTGAGATCTAATAGGTGACAAGGTAAAGAAATTGCCCAGATTTAAGGTGACTTGCCCAGGGTCAAAAAATGGTTAGTGGCAGAGCCAGAATACTGAGATTGTGTGTGTGTGTTTGTGTGTGTGCACGCGTGCACATGCACGTATATTTAGATTAATAAATACATTTTTTTACCCGTTCACTCAGTGAATTTTTATTGTGTGCTAACTACCATAATACATGTTTACGCAAATATCTAATTCTCACTCACAAGCCCCATTTGACAGATGAGAAAACTGAGGTTGAGAGAGATTTTAGTCAAGTATTTGCCTTTAGTAAAGTTAGTACTTGCCCAACGTCACATAGCTAATAACATCAGAGCTGGGCTTTGAACCAGGACACTTGAAATATCAAGGGTTTTGGAAGGTAAGAAATGTAAAATGACTTGGAAGAAATTAAATCGTAAACTGATGCCGATTAGTAGATGCCTAGCACTTTCTCACGTGCTATTAACATACATGAAAGTAACACAAATTATATCACCTTCTAATCAGTAAAATTGGCATAAAGCCTTCCTCGGAAGGCTAATGTGAGTGTTAATGCGACTCTAATGAAAATGTTTCTCTCTCCCTAGCTGGGAGGGGGTATGGAGTCCTCCTTGCTCACCCATGCTCTCTCCAGACCATTGCAAAACCACTGCCATTTTGAGGCTCAGGGCATCTGGCTACACCAGCCTCTCACCATAGCTGGTGCCAACACTCCTTATTGCCCTAACTGTTGCCATCATCATAAGGACCTCTAAAGTCTATGCAGATGACACATCCAGCACTCTGGCTCTCAGGCCTGTTCTGACCATCTCCTGTAGTGACCCTCACTCACCCTGCCATCATATCCTCGACTTTGCCATCACATCTGAAATCACAAGTTCATGCACCGCACTCTCTCATCACAGCCTCCTCTCCCTCCAGCTTGCTTGCTTCAAAAAGCCCCATTGAAATTGCCCTTCAGGTGGATGAAGAACTAATTCCCAACACATGGGATGCATTCTCTTTCAGCTAGTCTTCACTTCCCTGTTTACTCTGCTTAGATTCCATGGTCCCCCACCAGTGTCATTTTTTTTGTCTTTCCCTCCTTCCTTCTCATCTCCATGGCACAAAGGGAAAATTTTCTACTTACAGAAGCCCTTGCCTAAGAGGTATCAAAATGGAATGCTGTGTTTTATCACAACTGGTTCTAACATCAGAGGCTGATAACAAACTTTGAGTGGCCTGGAATACCAGAGTTTTACTGGACCTTCTTGAAATCTCTTTCCTGACTAATAACGCAATGAAACTTTAAAAAATTAACCCTGTACAGACCTATGGGCTCATTCCATTCTATCTAGAGTGCTAGTTTTTAATCCTTTAATTAGCATAATAACTACGAATCATCCCACTACCAATATTTAATGACCTCTTTTTTTCTAGATAACTACTCAGTATTCTCCACTGGTGTATGTTTTCTTGCCTGGAAGAAATAAAGTTGGCCTTGTATCTTTTTAAAGCCTTGGTGTTATATGTTTTGTTCTTTGACAAGAAAATCCCAACTTTAGATTGGTTTAGTCTCTTTCCTTTAGGTCTTGATAGGAATAGCTGAATAATACCTGAGAAAAATAACACTAACTCAGATATTATTATCATTATAATACGTATAACGAACATCCCAACTGGGTGGTCTCAGTAACTGGCTCTACCGAAATGATCTCAAACTCCATGGATAACTTTCCAGTTGCTCATCTACCAAGTCGATGTTCTATTCTTCGTCTTCCCCAGTTTAAGCAGAGAAAAACTTGACACTGTTGCCCAGTCACTACTATTTCTTAGAATTTTATATTTCTTTGACTGCCATGATTCTCTCATTTCTTCAGATCTCTTCATATATTATTTCTTTCTTTTCTACTGACCCCTTAAACCAGAGCTCCTCCTCAAGGTTCTATCTTTATAAATTTTTCTCTTCTAATGATGCCCTCTCTCCATGGATCTCTACTTTTATGAAACCAGTTCTCACAACTTCCATGTCTGGATCTCCGTACGAGAACTCTCTTTTGATTTCTAGACCTAAGTGTTCAACCGTCTGTCGGACAAACTTGTTATGGCATTCTCTGAAGGAAGGGAGGGAAAAAGTGTCCCAGGAGGACTTTGCAGGGAGGGGCTGAGCAGGTGGGTGAACATGTCAAGGAGGCAGGTGGTGGGAGGGGCAGCAGAACACGTGGACTTTTTACAGCCTCAGAGGTCATCATAAGGCCTTTGCTTTCTACCTGGAAATTTTTGAGACTGATTTAGGCTTTAAAAGAATAGTTTTGCTACCAAGGATAAAGGCATGGAGAGTAGACAGGAGGTGACAGCCCTAACCCAGGCAAAAGGTAAAAGGGGACTTTTAATCTAAAGTTCATATAGGGTTTTGTTTTCTAGCTTTTCCTTAAGACATAAAATTTTTGCATCTACAATAAAAGAGAAGTATCATATTGTCTCTATAAATTACTATGAATTTCAACTTAATTTAACTTTGTTCTAATTCTCAGTCTTAAATTAGAATGTTCCATTTTAACTCACCCTAAATTCTGTCTCAGCAGTTAAACCGCCCTGAATCTGGTTCAACTCTTGCTGTTAGGCCAAACCAGTGTCCAAAGTCCTTACAGGATGGACGTTTTTAGTTTTGGGAACCAGGTTTCTGTTAAGCCCCTCAGTCTATGGTATTTTGTTATGGCAGCTTGAGCTAACTAATATATAGTCTGTGCTCCCAAAGAACTCAGTCTAGAGGAGACAAGAAGTACAAAAATGATTGTAATAAGTACTGTGGCAGCAGTATGCATTATGGGCTGAGGCACTACACTGAGAAATGACTTAGTTCTCCTCTGAGATCTAATAGGTGACAAGGTAAAGAAATTGCCCAGATTTAAGGTGACTTGCCCAGGGTCAAAAAATGGTTGGTGGCAGAGCCAGAATACTGAGATTTTGTGTGTGTGTGTGTGTGTGTGTGTGTGTGTGTGTGCACGCATGCACATGCACGTATATTTAGATTAATAAATACATTTTTTTACCCGTTCACTCAGTGAATTTTTATTGTGTGCTAACCACCATAATACATGTTTATGCAAATATCTAATTCTCACTCACAAGCCCCATTTGACAGATGAGAAAACTGAGGTTGAGAGAGATTTTAGTCAAGTACTTGCCTTTAGTAAAGTTAGTACTTGCCCAAGGTCACATAGCTAATAACATCAGAGCTGGGCTTTGCCCACTATTGAAATGCTTGTGATTTCTGTATAGATTTCTTTTTAGTTTTCTTCTCTGGCCCTTTTTACTTTCATATAGAAAGTGCAGTTCTATTTGTCAATGCTTTGTTGAGAATATACAAATCTTTCCTTTATGTTCACATTTTCACCAATCAAAAGAGTGAAACCATCCCTCTCTCAATAGTTTCCAGACTCAGAGCTTATCTGAACAATTTTTAATACAACAATATTTAATTTAACAGTAACTCTATCAACAGCTTAGCAATCTGCAGCTTTTAACAAATTAACTTTGGAATAAAAGAATTACTTAGAATTTGTTTTCTGAAAAAGGCTGCTTCCTTTACACAGACTACAGCAATTTAACAGAGTTAAAATAAGAATTCTGAACATAAGTTGTTTTCATGTGATCATGAATATTTTAAATTACAGTAAAGATATAATGAATTTTACCAATATTACATAGTCTCCATGGGAAATATTTTTCTTCATTCGAAAATATTAAAGCAGGCACTCTCAACCTTACATGGTGTGTTGATTTTTAAAGCATGTCTGTAAACTGTTGACCACATCGCCCATTGAAAGGTAGGGTCCACATGCCCTTCCCTTGAATCTGGGTTGACCATAATGACTCTCTTGTAACCATCAGACTACAATGGAAGTGATGCTGAGTGACTTCTTGGGCTGTGTCAGTAAAGGCTGAGTGAGAAGCTTCAGCCTAATTCTCTTAAGATGCTTGTTCTGGGGTAAACCAGCCAGGTGCCACATGAGAAGTTTGAAACTGTCATGGTAGAAAGTCCATGTACAGGCATTCTGATTGACAGCCCAGCTGAGTTCCAGTTAACCACCTGCAACAAGTCCCAGGCAAATGAGGGAACCAAATTGGAAATACAACCCAGTCGAGCCTTCAGATCATCTTACAGCCCAGCCAACACAAGAGACCCTAAGTGAAAACTGCAATGACAAGTCCTTCTTGAATTCCTGACCTACAAAACTGTGAGAAAAATAAAATGACTGTTTTAAGCTGCTAAGCTTGGTGATAATCTGTTCACAGCTAGTAACCAGAACACACAGATATTAGAGCCATTACATGCTTAAATGTCCCCTATTCACTGCCATCTGGTCTTACAGCCTTGCAAGCTATATATTAATATTTCCAAAGTAGTATACTTTCACAGATAGAAGTCATATGTTAATACAAAGGGCTAGTTTTATTTTTATTAACAGGTCTCAAGAACTCTGACTGTAATCATTTTGGAGAGCTCACCACAATGAGGATAAAAAAGAAAATAGGTTCAAGCTGCTAATTCCTTTTATTAGGCCTCTTGTGTTTCAAATCTTATTTCTAATTATTCAATGGTTATGGAGTCAAGGGCCTTTGTCTACCTTTGAGCATGTTAATTATCTTCCGTCTTAGTTTCACAAACTCAAGGATGTAAGTAATTTTTATCTGCCTTGATCATGTCTTCCAGTGAACATTTTTCACTTTAAAATATTTTAGAAAATAATTTTGAAAGCAAACTGTTCCAATTCTTGCAAGATATCAGGATTATAGGTAAGAAGAGAGACTGGGAGAGCAGAGTTGTTGGTTGTTGGTTAAAGCGGCTATAGCGGCTAACTCTTTTGATGGATTTACATACAGCACCTTTCGAACCTGAGAAACATTCTAGGGATCATTTATTTTTACAAGACCATGCAAATATATTTTTCTTTTACAAAATGTAAAAGTCTCATCATATAAAATTTATCAACTGAATTAAAATCAAGTTTTGCCAAAGGAATGGTTGCCAAAGATACCAAAGGAATAAAATTTACTTCTTTCTCTTATACTTTTGATAACTTTTCATTTCTTTTTTATGAGTCATACAGTTGCCATCAGGAGACTCTGGTCAGAGACAGAAGTTCTTTGAACTGGTTAGGACACACATTCTCAAAGTATGGCCTGGGGATGGCTGTGGGTCCCAGAGACCTTATGAGGAGGTCTGTGAAATCAAACTGTTTTCATAATGATGTTGAGACTTTATTTGCTATTTTTCATCTAATTCTCCCATGAGTGCACTGTGGCATTTTCTGGAGGCTGCATGGTGTGTGATATTGCAACAGACTGAATGCAGGGCTATACATGAGAACTCAGTTGTTTTATTATATAAGATATTAAAGAGATTTGCAAAAACGTAAAATAATGCCATTTTATAACTTCTTTGAAAGTAAAATTATTTTACAAAATTAACAAAGAATAATACATTTTCCTTTAAAAGTATTAATATGTAATGGATTTATTATATTGAATTAATTAATAATTTAAAATTTTCTCAGTTTTAATCTCTAATGTAAATATTGATAGACACAACACATATAAAAAAATACTCTCTGAGATCATCAAATATTTTTAAAAAGGTATAAAAGGATGGGAACCAAAATGTTTGAGAACTACTGAGGAATTTATCTGAGGAAACAAACATTATTTTACTGACAACAGAAATAACATTTATACTTCTAGGTAAATCGAAACCTTAAACCTCTATGTTATGCCGAAAATCTCAAAAATTCTTATAAGAATCAGAAATATCAGAGTGTAATATATGGTCTAACTACTAGACCTAGGTAGGCCAGGCAGGTATTTAGAGCTCTCTGAATCAAAGATTCTGGCTAGTACAAAAAGGTGTATGTGTGTGATTATTTGACAGAATGGTGGATTAACCAGAAAAAATGTTCTGTGTGAAATACTATAAATTGAAGAATTGGGTTATCTTCTCTCTAAATCTCTCTCCTCTTCTCTTGTCAGACCAGATAACAGGTCATACCATGGAGGCTACTCATCATTCCCGTGTTTGCTTAGCAAAGTAGGTAATATGAGAAATGGTCAGATCCTTCTGTTCTGAAGGATTCTTAACACTCCCTCCAATTTAGCCTCTTGACCAACAGAATAAGAATATTGAATCACTTTCAATAAATCCGAAAATTAGATTCTAATTAGGGTAATAAAAATCAACCACCCTGACCAACCTGAGCCTTCAACCAAGCCTTGGTCTGAGGATTACGTTTTAAGGGAATGTGCAATTTGTTTTTTATTGTTTAATGACTTGCTTTCAGGTCTTTATAGTCACATTTGCAGTCAAAACCAAGTGAATAGGGCTTCCCTGGTGGCACACTGGTTGAGAATCTGCCTGCTAATGCAGGGGACACGGATTCGAGCCCTAGTCTGGGAGGATCCCACATGCTGCGGAGCAACTAGGCCTGTGAGCCACAACTACTGAGACTGTGCGTCTGGAGCCTGTGCTCCGCAACAAGAGACGCCACGATAATGAGAGGCTTGCGCACCGCGATTAAGAGTGGCCCCCGCTTGCCACAACTAGAGAAAGCCCTCGCACAGAAACTAAGACCCAACACAGCAAAAATAAATTAATAAACTCCTACCCACAACATCTTAAAAAAACAAAACCAAGTGAATAAATGAATTGCTGTGTCCCTCCCTAATAAAAAAGGAAAAAAAGAAAAAAAGCCACATAATTTTCACAACTCCTTGGAAAGTCCAGTTCTTACAGTATCTGCTCATGATTTTGAATTTGCTCTGTGAAAGTCAGTCCTTCAAAGAAAAATAAATATTTACTTATTATCTGTTAGTTATTGAGCACCTTTCAGGTATATAAAAATTGTGTAAAAGATAAAGAAAGCTGTTTTCCAAACCTAATATTAAATTATACCTATACACATAGTGCTTTATCAAGAGTTGTGAGACAAAAGTACATTCCTTCTTAGTTTATAAACTCTCTGGCTTTCTGAATCTTTTAATTGAATTTAAAAGATAATGTTATTTAAATGACTTACTGAAAAGCAGAGATGGTATATCCTATGTACTTTTCAGAAAATACATATATTCCTGCATTTTCCCATTAATTCAACAACTATTTATTGACCAAGTACTATGCACTGGAAAAGAAAAATGTCAGAGTACTCCATTATAATGGAATGGATAAATTAATATTTAATATAATTTTGATTACGTTTAAGTGCTAGGCAGAAAAATAAAACAAGAATATAGAGTGTGATAGGATATGGAAGGAAACATATTTAAACAGGATGGTCAGGAAGGCTTCTCTGATGGAGTGATGGGTAGATTGCAAATGGCCATACATTCTTTCCATCTCACTATGCCTGTCTGTTTGAAATGACTCTATTGAAAAATAGGGTATATTTCTCTAGCCTTTGAACCTGGCCCAGGTCATGTGACTTGATGTGCCAATGGGCCATTAGAAAATGGGACATAAGTAGAATCTTGAGAAGTAGTTGCACATTGGGGTTTTCCTTCTCTTGTAAATCCTTCTATCATTTAAACAAGCCAGGGCTACCCTACTGGATGATGAGAGACCTCACACATCCCTCCCAACCCTGCTTAGTGTTTGTGATTTTCTTGAATCTGTGGGTTTGCAGTTTTCATCATGTTTGGAACAATTTCAGTCATTATTTCACCAATTACTTATTCTGCCCTCATTCCCTTCTGGAACTCCAAATTACATTTAAGGCCACTTGAAATCTGTCCATGGCTCAATGGGGCTCTGTTCATTTTTTTTCAGCATTTATTCTGAGTTCCTTTCTGATTGGATAATTTCTGTTGCTATGTCTTTAAGTTCACTAATATTTCTTTTATTGTTTCTAATCTGTTGATAAGCCCATTTAGTGATTTTTAAAAAAAAATTAGAAAGAGTATTTTTCAATTCTAGAAATTCCCTTTTGTTGTATTTTATATATTCTATTTCTCTGCTCATTACATTCATGTTTCCCTTTAAATCCTTGAGAATATTTACAATAGCTGTTTTAAAGTCCTTCCCTGATAATTTCATCATCACTGTTATTTCTGAGTCTTTTTTTATTGACTGATTTTTCTTTTGGCTACATTTTTCTGCCTCTTAGTACACCTAGTAATTTTTGATGGGATGTTGGACATTTTTAATATTACACTGTTGTCTTCCATTAAGTGTGTTTTGGCAGGCAGCTAAGTTACTTGTGAGGCAGCTTAATCCTTCTGAGATTTGTTTTTTAGCTTTAATAGGGTGAATGTATAGTAGCTTTTTACTTCAGGGCCAGTTTAGACCTGCTACTAAGAAATAACCCTTTTGGGATCTCTTTCAAATGGTTTGGGTGTTTGACAAAGTCTCTCCGTTCTATCTGGTTAGAGTTCAAATATCTCCCATCCTCTGAGAACTCTGTAAATTTTTTAGTTTGTGGAATCCCTGGTTGTTCTTATTCCAGCCTTGTGGAGATTCACCCAGCGCATGAGAAGCTCAGAATTCAGCCAAAGACTCAAGGCAACTTCATGGATTTCTGGAGCTCAATTCCAGCTTCCTAAGCCTCTTCAAACTCAAATCTTTTTGTGCTCCATTCATTGATACTGCTCTTCTCTGCTTGGGTATCCCTTCCTGTGTTGTAGTTCAGAAAGTGCCACCAGGTAGAAATCTGGGGTAATCATGGGACTTACCTCACTTGTTTTCCTTCTCTAAGGGATTAGAATCCTGTGATGCCTGTTGTCCAATATCCATACAAATTTTATTTATAGATTTTCCCCCAATATTCTAATTGTTTATGATGGGAGGGCAAGTCCAATACTAATTTCCCAATCATGTGTGAAAATAGAAGTCCAGAAGACTGTTATTTATTTGTTCATTTGTATGAAGATGGAAGATAGTATAGCAATGTTATATGCCAACAGGAATGATCCAGTTAAGAAGGGGAATCTGGGGATGCTTCAGAGAATGGTATTTCGGAGGCAAATTCTTTGAGAAAGTGAGAATAGATGTAAACTCATACTCAGTGCATAAGTAGAGGGGTTAGCCTTAATAAGGAGAAGGGGAATTTTATCTATTAATTCAGAGTTAAAGAATGCTAATAAAGTCAGAATAATAAAGTAAAAATTAGTATGTGGTGGAATGACTATTTTCATTATTTATTGTCTGATCAAATGCTTTGAATGAGCAGAACAGTAAATATGATAAAGCATTTGTTCTTTATCTTTGGTCAAAAGGGAGTCATTTTTTTCCTCCTAAATTACAAGCCTTTAAACATTTAAACTCTCTGTTCCACTAAGCAGATACTTTCTTCTGAGGATCTCTGTATCCAGAGGAACCAAAGAAAAGATTTTTTAAAAATACGTGTGCATGACTTGTGGATGAATTCTGGGTTTTGGTGCCGGTCAGATGGTTGCTTTTAAAAAGAAAACATTACTATTCTGTCTCTTTTTTTTTCTAGTTAGAAAATCCAATGCAATTTTTGTATATAAAATGGGATTAATACCCACATAATAGAGCTGATAGGGTTAATGTGAGGATTAAAATAAAATATAATTAATACGCTAACCTTAGTTGTCACTGAAATACTAAATTTATCCTTTTCTCCTTCTAGGTAGTGGGAATCCTGGCTCATATAGCTCTGTCTTGAACTTAGAAATTTTAAGTTCTCTGGAAAGATTAACTAACTAGGAAGACAACATTAGATACCACCCACCAAAGAAGTCTAATAATTTAGTTCCTTTTTCCTCCGAATTCTCTTACTAGAATTACTCTTAGATTTAGGGTTCCCAAACTGAGATCTCCTTACCACTTTTCCTGATTTTTGTCTCTCCTGTTCATTAATGGATCTCCTAGGCTAGAATCATGCCTAGCACGTAGTAGGAACTCAGTAAATATAAAGTTGGAATTAATGCTGAATATTAGTGCCTGTGAATACCTCCAGTGATCCCAGTATTCTGTGGAACAAATTTTGGGAACTGCTGCCATGGAGAATAATTCAGTCTAACTTAATCACCCTGATTCGTTTCTGTTGAGACCTTCTGGAGCACAATGAATGGGAAGCTTGCTTTCTTTGTATGTGTCAGAAACTTAGGCTGTAACCTAAGTCTGGCAGCTAAACCTTTTAAAGTCACAATCTGTGTAGGATTTATGTGCCAGGGATATTGAAAGGATTAAATCTCTCTATGCTCTGCTAGTCTTTGGTGACAGGGCACTGTATTCGCTGTTACCAGAGCCCTTAGCCTCTGCTCTTCCCCCAAGTGCCAATGGACTTAGATGAGCAGGCTGTGCATTGCTGTTGTGTGTACTCATGTCAGCTGCAGGAAGTCCATCCTAGGTGACAGCAGTGTCACTTTGGTATCACATCCTCTTTTACACCTGATCACACTTGCAGATGGGGACGCCAAAAGCACCTTGGAGTTACAAGGCTGGAGGAAGTGACTGGGAGACTAGATGCCTAATGGACATTTTGATGTGCAGAGGGGGCCCAAAGACCCTCCCTGTGAGTGCTGGGGAAAGACAGAAAGCTTGCACGTCACACACAGACTCTCACTGGGACTGGAATCCAGGGGCACAAAGTGGGAACAATTCAGAAACCAGAGAGAGGCAGGTGGACCTACACTTAGGACCCAAAGGTGAAGTTTCCAGGCAGGTGAAGATGGACTTTTGTCTTCTTGGCCGAGTTACATGCTCGTTGTGTTGGGGACATGAACTTACTCACCAATGCTTAACAGTTGGACTTTGTCTATAATTCTTCACCTGGAATCCACTTCCTGCCCACTCATGTGTGATTAAATCCTTCTGTAACAGGACTAAACATTATTATGAGTGAAAAAGCACTTTATTCTTCTTGTCCTCTAGGTACCTTCAACAGATCAAGGCAATCAGGTAGGAGATTAGGGTGGGCGTGAGGAGAGGGGTGGTGATATATGACTTGCATTCAGATGTTTTTATATTTATATATAAAAGCGTGAGAGTGGGTTTTGATTGAGAGTTGAAAGAGGAAGACAGTGTCCTCAGGTTTGGTGTGTAGTAAAGAATGAAAGGACAGAGCAACGTGGAAAGAGGTTTTGGGAGATGTGGGTTATGAACCAAACACATTTCATTTAATGTTTTTGAGGGAAATGCAAATAGAACTAGAATTCTTTTTGCCAGCAAATATCTTTGGTTCCTGGACTGTTTTTCTGAATGAGCTATTGTGCTAGAAACAGGCCACATGGACCCTGGGGTTTATTTGGGTTATGTTTGAACTGAATCCATTTACCTGGGGCCTTTTAGCTGACTGGTCCCTGTACACTATTTCTGGAGCGAGTGGTCATGCAGGAGGAGCCCTTTGCAGGTTTGCCTGAACATTCTGTTGGTATCACAGCATGTACATCACTTGACTCCTGATTCTGCCTCGCTTTGTAGTTTTTCACATCCTGGGTCTGACAACACCTAAAACAGGTACGCTGCCCCTATATCATTCCTTAGGTGGGGACAGCTCTGGACAAAATCAGAGCAGACATAAGCTTCTTTTTTAACTTCCCCATTCCAGGTTCTCCCCTTTGGTTGACACAGAGCGCTTCTAAGTGTCCCCAGACAAATCTGATACTAATATTTCAGTGATTTGGCATTTTGGCTCTACCAGGAGAAAGCACATTTTAAAAGAGCTATCAAATAAGGGTTAATGATTAACATGAACATATGCCCAAATGATGGGATTTTAGAAACTACACAAAGAAGGAATTGCGAAGGTAGAAAAGCTGCCTTCCCAGGCCTTCTGAAACACCACTCCCCCTTGACTTCTGCACATGTATAAGTCTTGTTCTCCCTTGTAACATCCTTGTTGAGACTGATGTTTATCACCATCTGGTCACCCATCATTCATTGCTCCTCCCCAATGGCTTCCTGATTTCCTCTAGGGGAGCTGCCCCTCCTACACTGTGGGAAATTGACTGTAATGTTAAAGGTGTCTGCCCCTCACTGAGGAGACCAAGAAGGCCAGATCCTTGCTCTCATTGTCTCTGTATGGCCAGGAGGAAGCGATGTAAGTCCTTCAGTGAGAGACCTTGTAGGCTGGACTTTGGCCCATAAGCAAGTGATCTTACGACTGAAAAATGCTTGGCGTGGGCTTTCCTTGTGGTGCAGTGGTTGGGAATCCACCTGCCAGTGCGGGGGGACACGGGTTCGAGCCCTGTTCTGGGAGGATCCCACATGCCGCGGAGCAACTAAGTCCGTGCTCCACAGCTGCTGAGCCTGCACTCTAGAGCCCGCATGCTACAACTACTGAGCCCACGTGCTTGGAACCCAGGCTCCACAACGGGAAAGGCCTCCCGCAATGGGATGCCTGCGCAGCTCGGCGAAGACCCAATGCAGCCAAAAATAAATAAATAAATAGATGTAATCTCTCATCATTTCTTATTAAAAAAAAGGTTGGCGTGCATTCTTCCCAGCCACCAGGCCTCCAACCACCTGTTCCTACCATGAGACCACTCTATTTATGTGGTTCCCTTTCCTAGACCTCCAGAGCTGCTTCTGTTTCTGCTCATTTCCAAAACTTGCTCTGTAGCCTTCTAGCAGATTCTCTGAGCTCCCCAGATCCTTTCACTAAATATCTTTCTTTTTCTTTCTTCTTTTTTGCTTACAATAGCCTGATAATTTAAGTCTGCTCTTATTATTGCGACTAAGAATCCAGGACTGATAAACAGAGAAGAGACAAAGTTAAAATAATGATGAACAGTTGTAACATATGTGCACAAACCCTCCTGTGCCCAAGTAGAATGGAAATGTTAATCCCGTGTCCTAAAAAAGGATCCATAAAAATAAATTATACGTCTCCTGTCCTGCCTCCAATGTCAGCTTTTGGAAATTGAAGACCTGAATAAGGTGATTTCATCTTGTGCTGTTGTCTTGAGATACATGAGTATGTTTTAATTTAATTAAACTTTTCATTTTGAAATAATTGTAGATATATTTAGTTATAAGAACTAATACAGAGGGACTTCCCTGGTGGCGCAGTGGTTAAGAATCCACCTGCCAATCCAAGGGACACGGGTTCGATCCCTGGCCCAGGAAGATCCCGCATGCCGCGGAGCAGCTGAGCCCGTGTGCCACAACTACTAAGTCTGCACTCTAGAGCTCACGAGCCACAACTACTGAGCCCACGCGCCACTACTACTGAAGCCCGCACACTCTAGGGCCCGTGTGCCACAACTACTGAAGCCTGAGTGCCTAGAGCCCCTGCTCCGCAACAAGAAAAGGCACCGCAATGAGAAGCCCACGCACTGCAACAAAGAGTAGCCCCCGCTCGCTGCAACTAGAGAAAGCCTGCATGCAGCAACGAAGACCCAACGCAGCCAAAAATAAAAATAAATAAATAAAAAAAGAACTAATACAGAGATCCTTTACCCTTTAACTATTTTCCCCCAACATTAACATCTTGCAAAACTTATAGTATGATATCACAATCATGATATAGATCCTGATACAATCCATGGATCTTATTCAGATTTCACCAACTTTTTATGCACTTGTTATATATGTATATTTAGTTTTATGCAATTTTATCACATGTGTCCAGGGTTGTGTATCCATCACCACAGTCAAGATACCGAGAGTTCCATCGCTACAAGGGTTCATCGTGTTGTCCTTTTGCAATCACAAACCTCTCTTGTTCCCCCTTCTGGTCCCTAGCTCTGGCAACCAATAATCTGTTCTCCATTTCTATAATTTTGTCAACTCAAGAATTTTATATTCATGGAATCATATAGCTTGTAACTTCTTGGAACTGATTTTTTTTCACTCAGCATAATTTCCTTGAGATCCATTCAAGTTGTGTAAATCAACAGTTAGTTTCTTTTTGTTACTGAGGAGTATTCCATGGTATGGATGTACCTCAGTTGGTTTAAACATTCACCCGTTGAAAGACATCCAGGTTGTTTCCAGTTTGGGGTATTACAGATAAAGCTGCCATGAACATTAATGTACACATTTTTGCACAGAAATGCGAATTCCCTTCTTTTGAGTAAACACCTGGGAGTAGAACTGTTGCATCGGATGGTAGCTATACATTTAATTTTTTAAGAGACTACCAAACTGTTTTCTAAAATGACTGTATTATTTTGCATTCCCACTGGTGGTATATGAGCATACCAGTTCCTCCGCATCCTCACCCACACTTGATATTGTCAGTTGTCTAACTGTAGCTATTCTAATCTATGTACAGGGGTAGCTCATTCTAGTTTTAATTTCTCTAATGACTAATGATGTTGAGCATCTTTTCTGTGCTTGTTAGTCATCCACATATCTTCCTTGGGGATGTGCCTGTTCAAATCTTTTGCTTATTTTTAAAAATTGGGTTGTTTTCTTATTGTTGAATTTTGAGAGTTCTTTACATATTCTGGATATAATTCATTTACCAAAGATATGATTTGTAAGTATTTTCTCCCAGTCTGTGGCTTGTCTTTTCATTCTCTTAATGATATCTTTCAAAGAGAAGAATTTTGTTTTGTTTTGTTTTAGTGAAGTCCAATTTATCAACTTTTGGATCAGTGTTTGAGAGTCATATCTAAGACACCTTTGCCGGGCTTCCCTGGTGGCGCAGTGGTTGAGAGTCCGCCTGCCAATGCAGGGGACACGGGTTCGTGCCCTGGTCCAGGAAGATCCCACATGCCACGGAGCAGCTGGGCCCGTGAACCATGGCCGCTGAGCCTGCACATCCTGAGCCTGTGTTCCGCAACGGGAGAGGCCACAACAGTGAGAGGCCCGCGTACCACCAAAAAAAAAAAAAAAAAAAAAAAAGAAAAGACACCTTCGCCTACACAGGGCCACAAAGACTTATTCTGATGCCTTCTCTGGAAGTTTTGTAGTTTTAAGTTTTATATTTAGACCTGTGATATTTTGAGTTAATTTTTAAAAATATAGCATGAGGATCAAAGTGCATTTTTTGCATACACACATCTAATTGTTCCATCATCATTTGTTGTTTATGGTGGGAGGGAAAGTCTGGTACCCAAAAGCTGCTCTGAACATGTGTTGTGTGAACTTAAGTTTTCATTTCTCTGGGATAGATGCCCAAGAATGCGATTGCTGAATTTTATTAAAATCTGCCAAACTATTTTCCAGTATGTATTTGAAAAAGGAAGACATAAAGGTTAAGAATGGAATGAATTTGGCTCCTGCTTCTTCCCTGTTAGTAATCCTGCGCAACTTACTAAATATCTCCGTGCCTTAGTTTCCCTATTTATAAGCTAGGTTTCCCTATTTATAATACTACTGCCCTCCTCACTGGGTTGCTGTGAGGATTCAGTGCATTAAAAAGCAAAGTATTTAAAAGAATGCCTAAAAGGCTTTGCCACATTTTTTACATTTGTATGTTTTCTCACAAGTATAAATTCTATGGTGTCAAGTAAACCTTTTGTGCCATTTAAAAGCTTTGCCACATTCTGCACATTTGTAAGGTTTCTGTGTAGTATGAATTATCTGACGCTGCTTAAGACGTGAACATGGAGTAAAGGCTTTGCCACATTCTGCATATTTGTATGCTTTCTCCCCAGTGTGAATTCTCTGATGCTAAGGTATGCATGCCACATTCTTTACAAAAAAACTTAAAAAATTAAAGAATGCCTAGCACATAAAGCATGATCAGTAATGTTAACTGTTACTGTGTGTAAGTGGTGTCGCTACTATCATCTTTTGTGGCTGTCCAACACCCTCGAATACCCTGCCTACATTTCGATAATTTTCCACATTATGAAATCCCCAGAAGGAGCCAGAAAACTTGTATTCCCATCCTTCCTTGTAGCTGGGGTAAAGGCATGTGACTCAGATTCTACCAATCAGACAGGGCTCTGAAGGCCTCGGTTTCAGAGGTAAACAATCAAAGCAGATGGTCATGTATCAGCAATTCACTTTTCAGAGAACTGCTATGGGCAGCCACAGCAGCATTCTAGAACTCAGCCCCAAGTAGTCTACGTACTGAGCAGTGCTGCACTGTTGGCTTCTCTTTTTGCCCTGTGTTTTGCTTGGGCTTTTTTTCCTAGTTATGTAGCTTCAGAGTGTGACTGTCTAGCCTTTTTTGGAGATGATCATACTACCTAATATTATTTAATAATTTCCCTTGCTACTTAAGTTATCCAATTTTTAAAAGCCATATATCCATAGAAAACCATAATTTGAAAAGATACATGCACCCCAATGTTCACTGTAGCACTATTTATAATAGCCAGGATATGGAAGCAACCTAAAGGTCCATCAACAGAGGAATGGATAAAGAAGATGTGGTACATATATACAATGAAATATTACTCAGCTATGAAAAAGAACAAAATAATGCCATTTGCAGCAACATGGATGAACCTAGAGATTGTCTTACTGAGTGAGGTAACTCAGACAGAGAAAGACAAATATCATATGATATCACTTATATGAGGAATCTACAAAAAGGCTACAAATGAACTTATGTACAAAACAGAAATAGAGTAACAGATGTAGAAAATAAACTTATGGTTACCAGGGGGTAATGGGGTGGGGGATGAGAGATAAATTAGGAGATTGGGATTGATATACACACATTACTGTATATAAAGTAGAAAACTAATAAGGACCTACTATATAGCACTGGGAACTCTACTCAATACTCTGTAATAGCCTATATGGGAAAAGAATCTAAAAAAGAGTGGATACATGTATATGTATAACAGATTCACTTTGCTGTACACCTGAAACTAACACAACATTGTAAATAAAATATACCCCAATAAAAACTTTTTTTTTAAAAAAAAGGCATTCTAAGAGGGAAGTTTATAGCAATAAAATCCTACCTGAAGAAACAAGAAAAATGTCAAATAAACAACCTAAACTTACAGCTAAAGCAATTAGAGAAAGAAGAACAAAAAAACCCCACTAAGTTAGCAGAGGGAAGAAATCATGAAGATCAGATGAGAAATAAATGAAAAAGAAATGAAGGAAACAATAGCAAAGATCAATATAACTAAAAGCTGGTTCGTTGAGAAGATAAACCAAATTGATAAACCATTAGCCAGACTCATCAGGAAAAGAAGGGAGAAGACTCAAATCAACAAAATTACAAACAAAAAAGAAGTAACAACTGACACCGCACAAATGCAAAGGATCATGACAGACTACTATAAGCAACTATATGCCAATAAAACGGACAAACTGGAAGAAATGGACAAATTCTTCAAAAAGTACAACCTTCCAAGACTGAATCAGGAAGAAGAGGAAACGTGAGCAGACCAATGACAAGAACTGAAATTGAAACTGTGATTAAAAATCTTCCAACAAACAAAAGCCCAGGGCCAGGTGGCTTCCTAGGCAAATTCTATCAAACATTTAGAGAAGAGCTAACACCTATCCCTTTCAAACTCTTCCAAAATATAGGACAGAGAGAAACCCTCCAAACTCATTCTATGAGGCCACCATCACCCTGATACCAAAACCAGACAAAGATGTCACCAAAAAAAGAAATTTACAGGCGAATATCACTGATGAACATAGATGCAAAAATCCTCAACAAAATACTACCAAACAGAATCTAAGAGCACATTAAAAGGATCATACATCATGATCAAGTGGGGTTTATCCCAGAAATACAAGGATTCTTCAATATATGCAACTCAATCAATCTGATACACCATATTAACAAACTGAAGGATAATAACCATATGATAATTTCAATAGATGCAGAAAAAGCTTTTGACAAAATTCAATACACATTTATGATAAAAACTCTCCAGAAAGTGGGCCTAGAGGGAACCAACCTCAACAATAATAAAAGCCATATATGACAAACCCACAGCCAACATCATTCTCAATGGTGAAAACTTGAAAGCATTTCCTCTAAGATCAGTAACAAGACAAGACTTGTCTTGTCACTTGTCTTGTCTTGTCACTCTCACCACTATTATTCAACATAGTTTTGGAAGTTTTAGCCATGGCAATCAGAGAAGAAAAGGAATCCAGATTGAAAACAGGAAGTAAAACTGTCACTGTTTGCAAATGACATGATACTATACATAGACAATCCTAAAGATGGCACCAGAAAACTACAGAACTAATCAATGAATTTGGTAAAGTAGCAGGATACAAAATTAATGCACAGAAATCTCTTGCATTCCTATACACTAATGATGAAAAATCTTTAAAAGAAATCAAGGAAACACTCCCATTTACCACTGAGACAAAAAGAATAAAATGCCTAGGAATAACCTACCTAAGGAGGCAAAATATCTGTATGCAGAAAACTATAAGACACTGATGACAGCAATCAAAGATAATACAAACAGATGGAAAGATATACCATGTTCTTGGATTGGAAGAATCAACATTTCAATCAACATTGAAAATAACTATACTACCCAAAGCAATCTACAGATTCAGTGCAATTCCTATCAAATTACCAATGGCATTTTTCACAGAATTAGGACAAAATATTTTACAAATTATACGGAAACACAAATGACCCCGAATGGCCAATGTAATCTTGAGAAAGAAAAATGGAGCTGGAGGAATCAGGTTCCCTGACTTCAGACTATACTACAAAGCTACAGTAATCATGACAGTATGGTACTGGCACAAAAACAGAAATATAGATCAATGGAACAGGAGAGAAAGCCCAGAGATAAACCCATGCACATATGGTCACCTTATTTTTGACAAAGGAGGCAAGAATATACAATGGAGAAAAGACAACCTCTTCAATAAGTGGTGCTGGGAAAACTGGACAGCTACATGTAAAAGAATGAAATTAGAACACTCCCTAACACCATACACAAAAATAAACTCAAAATGGATTAAAGACCTAAATGTAAGGCCAGACACTATAAAACTCTTAGAGGAAAACATAGGCAGAACACTCTTTGACATAAATCACAGCAGGATCTTTTTTGATCCACTTCCTAGAGTAATGGAAATAAAATGAAAAATAAACAAATGGTACTGAATGAAACTTAAATGCTTTTGCAGAGCAAAGGAAACCATGAACAAGATGAAAAGACAACCCTCAGAATGGGAGAAAATATTTGCAAATGAAGCAACTGACAAAGGATTAGTCTACAAATGATACAAGCAGCTCATGCAGCTCGATATCAAAAAAACAAAAAACCCAATCCAAAAATGGGCAGAAGACCTAAACAGACATTTCTCCAAAGAAGACATACAGATTGCCAACAAACACACGGAAAGATGGTCAACATCACTAATCATTAGAGAAATGCAAATCAAAACCACAATGAGGCATCACCGCACACTGGTCAGAATGGCTACCATCAAAAAAATCTACAAACAATAAATGCCTGAGAGGGTGTGAGAAAAAGGAACCCTCCCGCACTATTGGTGGGAATGTAATTGATATAGCCACTATGCAGAACAGTATGGAGGTTCCTTAAAAAACTAAAAATAGAACTAACATATGACCCAGCAATCCCACTGCTGGGCATATACCCCAAGAAAACCATAATTCAAATAGATACATGCATCACAATGTTCACTGCAGCACTATTTACAACTGTCATGCTGTGGAAGCAACCTAAATGTCCATCAGCAGATGAGTGGATAAAGAAGATGTGGCACATATATAAAATGGGCTATTACTCGGCCATAAAAAGGAACAAAATTGAGTTATTTGTAGCGAGGTGGATAGACCTCCAGTCTGTCATACAGAGTGAAGTAAGTCAGAAAGACAAAAACAAATACTGTATGCTAACGCACATATATGAAATCTAAAAAAACGGTACTGATAAACCTAGTGGCAGGGCAGGAATAAAGACACAGATGTAGAGAATGGACTTGAGGACACAGAGGGGGAAGGGGAAGCTGGGATGAAGGGAGAGAGTAGCACTGACATATATACACTACCAAATGTAAAACGGATGGCTAGTGGGAAGCTGCTGCATAGCACAGGAAGACCAGCTTGATGCTTTGTAATGACCTAGAGGGGTGGATACAGAGGGTGGGAGGGAGGCTCAAGAGAGAGGGGATATGGGGATATATGTATACTTATAGCTGATTCACTTTGTTGTACAACAGAAAATAACAACACTGTAAAGCAGTTATACTCCAATAAAGATATAAAAAAATAAAATAAAAACTGGAAATAATTTAAAAAAGAATCATGGTTCAAGATGGTGGAGTAGAAGGACATGTGCACACTCCCTCTTGCGAGAGCACCAGAATCACAACTAACTGCTGAACAATCAGTGACAGGAAGACATTGGAACTCACCAAAAAAGATACCCCACATCCAAAGACAAAGGAGAAGCCACAATGAGATGGTAGGATGGGCGCAATCACAATAAAATCAAATCTCATTACTGCTGGGTGGGTGACTCACAAACTGGAGAACACTTATACCACAGAAATTCACCCGCTGGAGTGAAGGTTCTGAGGCCCACATCAGGCTTCCCAACCTGGGGTTCTGGCAACAGGAGTACCTAGAGAATCAGGTAGGCTAGCAGGATTTGATTGCAGGACTTCAACAGGACTGGGGGAAACAGAGACTCCACTCTTGGCAGGCACACACAAAGTAGTACATGCACTGGGACCCAGGGGAAGGAGCAGTGACCCCATAGGAGATTGAGCCAAACCTACCTGTTAGTGTAGGAGGGTCTCCTGCAGAGGTGGAGGGCAGCTGTGGCTCACCAAGGGACAAGGACACTGGCAGCAGAAGTTCTGGGAAGTACTCCTTGGTGTGAGCCCTCCTAGAGTCCGCCATTAGCCCCACCAAAGAGCTGGGTAGGTTCCAGTGTTAGTTCACCACAGGCCAAACAACCAGCAGGGAGGGAATCTAGTCTGACCCATCAGCAGACAATCGGATTAAAGTTTTACTGAGCTCTGCCCACCAGAACAACACCCAGCTATACGTATCACCAGTTTGTCCCATCAGGAAACTTGCACAAGCCTCTTAGACAGCATCATCCACCAGAGGGCAGACAGCAGAAGCAAGAACTACAATCCTGCAGCCTGTGGAACAAAAACCACATTCAGAGAAAGACAGACAAGATGAAAAGGCAGAGGGCTATGTACCAGGTGAAGGAACAAGATAAAACCCCAGCAAAACAACTAAATGAAGTGCAGATAGGCAACCTTCCAGAAAAAGAATACAGAATAATGATAGTGAAGATGATCCAGGACCTTGGAAAAAGAATGGAGGCAAAGATCGAGAAGATGCAAGGAATGTTTAACAAAGACCTAGAAGAACTAAAGAACAAACACCTAGAAGAATTAAAGAACAAACAAACAGAGATGACTGTTTTCATTGGTCATTCATACAATAACTGAAATGAAAAATACACTAGAAGGAATCAATAGCAGAATAACTGAGGGAGAAGAACGGATAAGTGACCAGGAAGACAGAATGGGGGAATCCACTGCCATGAACAGAATAAAGAAAAAGAATGAAGAGAAATGAAGACAGCCTAAGAGACCTCTGGGACAACATTAAATGCAACAACATTCACATTATTGGGGTCCCACAAGGAGAAGAGAGGGAGAAAGGACCCAAGAAAATATCTGAAAAGATTATAGTTGGAAACTTCCCTAACATGGGAAAGGAAACAGCCACTCAAGTCCAGGAAGTGCAGACAGTCCCAGGCAGGATAAACCCAAGGAGAAACACGCTGAGACACACAGTAATCAAACTGACAAAAATTAAAGACAAAGAAAAATTACTGAAAGCAACAAGGTAAAAACAACAAATAACATACAAGGGAACTCCCATAAGGTTAAGAGCTGATTTCTCAGCAGAAACTCTACAAGCCAGAAGGGAGTGACATGACATATTTAAAGTGATGAAAGGGAAGAACCTACAACCAATATTACTCTACCCAGCAAGGATCTCATTCAGATTCAATGGAGAAATCAAAAGCTTTACAGACAAGCAAAAGCTAAGAGAATTCAGCACCACCAAACCAGCTCTACAACAAATGCTAAAGGAACTTCTCTAAGTGGGAAACACAAGAGAAGAAAAGAACCTACAAATACAAACGAATAACAATTAAGAAAATGGTAGCAGGAACATAAATATTGATAATTACCTTAAACGTGAATGGATTAAATGCTCCAACCAAAAGACACAGGCTTGCTGAATGGATACAAAAACAAGACCCATATATATGCTGTCTACAAGACACCCACTTCAGACCTAGGGACACACACAGACTGAAAAGTGAGGGGATGGAAGAAGACATTCCATGCAAATGGAAATCAAAAGAAAGCTGGAGTAGCAATACTCATATCAGATAAAATAGACTTTAAAATAAATGATGTTAAAAGAGACAAGGTAGGACACTACATAATGATCAAGGGATCAATCCAAGAAGAAGATATAACAATTATAAATATATGTGCACCCAACATAGGAGCACCTCAATACATAAGGCAACTGCTAACAGCTATAAAAGAGGAAATTGACAGTAGCACAATAATAGTGGAGACTTTAACACCTCAGTTACACCAATGGACAGATCATCCAAACGGAAAATTAATAAGGAAACACAAATTTTAAATGACACAATAGACCAGATAGATTTAATTGATATTTATAGGACATTCCATCCAAAAACAGCAGATTACACTTTCTTCTCAAGTGCGCACAGAACATTCTCCAGGAGAGATCACATTTTGGGTCACAAATCAAGCCTTGGTATATTTAAGAAAATTGAAATCATATCAAGCATCTTTTCTGACCACAATGCTATGAGATTAGAAAACAATTACAGAGAAAAAAATGTAAAAATCACAGACACATGGAGGCTAAACAATACGTTACTAAATAACCAAGAGCTCACTGAAGAAATCAAAGAGGAAATCAAAAAATACCTAGAGAAAAATTACAATGAAAACACGACTATCAAAAACCTGTGGGATGCAGCAAAAGCAGTTCTAGGAGGGAAGTTTATAGCAATACAAGCCTACCTCAAGAAACAAGAAAAATCTCAAATAAACAATCTAAACTTACACCTAAAGGAACTAGAGAAAGAAGAACAAACAAAACCCAAAGTTAGTACAAGGAAAGAAATCATAAAGATAGAGCAGAAATAAATGAAACAGAAACAAAGAAGGCAATAGCAAAGATCAATAAAACTAAAAGCTGGTTCTTTGAGAAGATAAACAAAGTTGATAAACAATTAGCCAGACTTATCAAGAAAAAGAGGGAGGGCTTCCCTGGTGGTGCAGTGGTTGAGAGTCTGCCTGCCAATGCAGGGGAAACGGGCTCGTGCCCTGGTCCGGGAAGATCCCACATGCCGCCGAGTGGCTGGGCCCGTGAGCCATGGCCACTGAGCCTGCGCATCCGGAGCCTGTGCTCCACAACGGGAGAGGCCACAACAGTGAGAGGCCGGTGTACCGCAAAAAAAAAAAAAAAGAAAGAAAAAAAGAAGAAGAGAGAGAGGACTCAAATCAATAAAATTAGAAATGAAAAAGAAGAAGTTACAACAGACACCGCACAAATACAAACCATCCTAAGAGACTACTACAAGCAACTCTATGGCAATAAAATGGACAACCTGGAAGAAATGGAGAAACTCTTAGAAAGGTATAACCTTCCAAGACTGAACCAGGAAGAAACAGAAAATATGAACAGACCAATCACAAGTAATGAAATTGAAACTGTGACTAAAAATCTTCCAACAAATAGAAGTCCAGGACCAGATGGCTTCACAGGTGAATTCTATCAAACATTTAGAGAAGAGGGACCAGATGGCTTCAGAGGTGAATTCTACTAAACATTTAGAGAAGAGATAACACCCATTCTTCTCAAACTCTTCCAAAAAATTGCAGAGGAAGGAACACTCCCAAACTCATTCTATGAGGCCACCATCACCCTGATACCAAAACCAGACAAAGATATTACAAAAAAGAAAATTACAGACCAATATCACTGATGAAAATAGATGCAAAAATCCTCAACAAAATACTACCAAACAGAATCCAACAACACATTAAAAGGATCATACACCATGATCAAGTGGGGTTTATCCCAGCGACGCAAGGATTCTTCAATATAAGCAAATCCATCAATATGATACACCATATTAACAAACTGAAGAATAAAAACCATATGATCATCTCAATAGATGCAGAAAAGCTTTTGACAAAATTCAACACCCATTTATGATAAAAACTCTCCAGAAAGTGGGCAGAGAGGGAACTTACCTCAACATAATAAAGGCCATATATGACAAACCCACAGCAGACATCATTCTCAGTGGTAAAAAACTGAAAGCATTTTCTCTAAGATCAGAAACAAGACAAGGATGTCCACTCTTGCCACTATTACTCAACATAGTTTTGGAAGTCCTAGCCACAGCAATCAGAGAAGAAAAGGAAACAAAAGGAATCCAAACTGGAAAAGAAGAAGTAAAACTGTCACTGTTTGCAGATGACATGATACTATACGTAGACAATCCTAAAGATGCCAACAGAAAACTAGTAGAGCTAATCGATAAATTTGGTAAAGTTGCAGGATACAAAGTTAATGCACAGAAATCTCTTGCATTCCTACACACAAATGATGAAAAATCTGAAAGAGAAATTAAGGATACACTCCCATTTACCACTGTAACAAAAAGAATAAAATACCTAGGAATAAACGTACCTAGGGAGACAAAAGACCTGTATGCAGAAAACTATAAGACACTGCTGAAAGAAATTAAAGGTGATACAAACAGATAGAGAGATATACAATGTTCTTGTCTTGAATTGGAAGAATCAATATTGTGAAAATGACTATACTACCCAAAGCAATCTAAAGATTCAATGCAATTCCTATCAACTTAGCAATGACATTTTTTACAGAACTAGAACAAAAAAATTAAAATTTGTATGGAGACACAAAAGGCCCCGAATAGCCAAAGCAGTCTTGAGGGAAAAAAAACAGAGCTGGAGGAATCAGGCTCCCTGACTTCAGAATATACTACGAAGCTACAGTAATCAAGACAGTATGGTACTGGTACAAAAACAGACATATAGATCAATGGAACAGGATAGAACACCCAGAGATAAACCCATGAACCTATGCTCACCTTATCTTTGACAAAGGAGATAAAAATATACAATGGAGAAAAGACAACCTGTTCAGTAAGTGGAGCTGGGAAAACTGGACAGCTACATGTAAAAGAATGAAACCAGAACACTCCCTAACACCATATACAAAAATAAACTCAAAATGGATTAGAGACCTAAATGTAAGGCCAGATGCTATAAAACTCTTAGAGGAAAACATAGGAAGAACACTCTTTGACATAAATCACAGCAAGATCTTTTATGATCCACCTCCTAGAGTAATGGAACTAAAAACAAAAATAAACAAATGGGATCTAATGAAACTGAAAAGCTTTTGCACAGCAAAGGAATCCATAAACAAGATGAAAAGACATCTTCAGAATGCGAAAAAATATTTGCAAACAAATCAACGGACAAAGGATTAATCTCCAAAATACATAAACATGCAGCTCAATATTAAAAAAACAAACAACCCAATCAAAAAATGGGCAGAAGACCTAAATAGACATACAGATGGCCAAGAAGCACATGAAAAGCTGCTCAACATCACTAATTATTAGAGAAATGCAAATCAAAAGTACAATGAGGTATCACCTCACACCAGTTAGAATGGGCATCATTAGAAAATCTACAAACAACAAATGCTGGAGAGGGTGTGGAGAAAAGGGAACCCTCTTGCACTGTTGGTGGGAGTGTAAATTGATACAGCCACTATGGAGAACAGTATGGAGGTTCCTTAAAAAACTAAAAATAGAACTGCCATATGACCCAGCAATCCCACTACTGGGCATATACCCAAAGAAAACCATAATTCAGAAAGACACATGCACCCCAATGTTCATTGCAGCACTACTTACAATAGCCAGGCCATGGAAGCATCCTAAATGCCCATCGACAGACGAATGGATAAAGAAGATATGGTACATGTATACAATGGAATATTACTCAGCCTTAAAAAGGAAGGAAATTGGATTATTTGTAGAGACGTGGATGGATCTAGAGACTGTCATACAGAATGAAGTAAGTCAGAACGAGAAAAACAAATATCGTATACTAACACATATATGTGGAACCTAGAAAAATGGTACAGATGAACCGGTTTGCAGGGCAGAAATAGAGACACAGATGTAGAAAACAAACGTATGGACACCAAGGGGGGAAAGTAGCGGGTTGGGGTGGTGGTGGGATGAATTGGGAGATTGGGATTGACATATATACACTAATATGTATAAAATGGATAACTAATAAGAACCTGGTGTATAAAAAATTAAGTAAAATACAAAATAATTTTAAAAAGACAATAAATAAAAATTAAAAAGCCGTGTGTGTGTATAGCTTAAATAGATCAATTTCTTTAGACGTGCATATAAACATGTATAAATATATATTTAATTATATATATAATATATATATTTATATTAGAGTGGACAATTTGAGGAATTAGACAACCTTGGATGAGGTGGACTGTATTACAGTACTGTTTCACAATAATTTTCTGATTTTTTTTTTTTTTTGCGGTACGCGGGCCTCTCACTGTTGTGGCCTCTCCCGTTGTGGAGCACAGGCTCTGGACGCGCAGGCTCAGCGGCCATGGCTCATGGGCCCAGCCGCTCCGTGGCATGTGGGATCTTCCCAGACCGGGGCACGAACCCGTGTCCCCTGCATCGGCAGGCGGACTCTCAACCACTGCGCCACCAGGGAAGCCCTAATTTCCTGATTTTGATAACTGTACTATGATTAAGTAACAGAATATTCTTGGATTTTTTTGGTATCAGAATATTCTTATCTTTAGGAAATATATACTGAAGAACTCAGGAGTAAAGGACATCAGATTTGTAATTTATTCTCAGATGATTCAGGAAAGAAATATGTATGGAAAGAAGAATAAAACAAATATGGCAAAATGTTAAGAGAGAGGAAATCTGGCAGAAGGATATATGATATTATTTGAACTAGTCTTAGGATTTTTCTGCAAGTTTGAAATTATTAAAAAAAAAAATACAGGTAAAAAGATTAGCCAAAGCAGATTTTGTTGTTTGTAATTAAGGACTGTAGTAATACAGAAGAATAATGGGGAGTCAAGGATAGAGACTGTCTCAGGCAGCTCAGGCTGCTGTAAAGAGACTGGGTGGCTTACAAACAACAGCAATTTACTTCTCACGGTTCTGAAGGCTGGAAGTCCAAGATCGAGGCACCAGCAGATTCAGTATCTGGTGAGAGCCTCTCAGAGCTCCTTTCTTGCTGTGCCCTCACTTAGTGGAAAGAGAGCAAGCTCTGGTCTCTTCCCTTTCTTATAAAGGCACTAACCCCATCATGGGGGTCCACCCTCATGACCACACTGAAGCCTACTCACCTCCCAAAGGCCCTGCCTCTAAATATCATCACACTGGAGATTAGGGCTTCAACATATGACTTGGGTGGGGGACACAAACATTCAGTCTGTAGCAGACAGATAGGTTATTTACATGATTTTTCCCCTTCCCCCCAATCCCTGGGCAATCACTCTTTGAGACTATGTGAGAGCAGGCCACAGGCATGGACTTGCAGAAGGGGGGTACTCCTTAGACATGGGACTCAGACACCACTGAAAACATGGAGACATCCCCTTTCCAGCTCACCCTCAAACCCGGGCTATAATCACCATTTTCTAGATGAAGAAACTGGACAGAGACAAACGAAGTGGCTTTTTCAGTTTACTTGGTTGATAGCGGCAAGAATAGGAATAGGGAATCTTTTGACGTCCCTTCTCGGTCTCCCCAGCTGGCTTGGGAGGATGACCCAGAGCACACGAAAGCCAAAACAAACACTTCCCCTTCTACTCTACAGGGAAGAGACCGGCAAAATCCTGCAACACCATGGGAGCCTCCCTGGGAGCAGAAAAAACAGAACTCCTGCCACAGCCTGCCTTCTGTTATGCGTGGCTCTGAACTGCTTTAATTAAAGACTTCTGTCTTAATCCCATTCATAAACTGAAGCCAAACTTTAATTTTCCATGAAGCATCTTCTGGTGAAAAGCAACATTCTTAATCTTTAGCAGTTTTTCAGTTTCACATGTCATGCTTTTAAAGAGAGTGCTACAAAAACAATCCCGCCTCAATATTCAAGGCATTGTTGCTAATTTTAAAGCTTGCGGTATAGAAAGGGGAAAGGCGTATCAGCACGAACATGAGATGCACAAAATTGTTTCACTCCCTATAACTCAAGAGCATTCAAACGTATTCAGGACCACGCTAGTTTTATTGCAATAAAGAGGTACTGAACAGATCAAATAGAAAAGCTTTTACCTAAAACGCACTTGTTTAAAAGGGCAATTTCATATAGGAAAGGGAAATGAAATTTCCTCCAAAGGATTTAATCTGAACTGATATGCACAATATAGCAGGGAATTGTAATCTCCAGTTATCTGATGGACTCATATACCTTGAGGGTAAGAGAAATGAGAGAGAGCGAGAGAGATAAAGGAGGTGGGAGGGAAAGAGACTGTCCTATATATGTTCTATGATAGTTACCTTCTGGTTAAAATTCAATGCTTATAACATTTACTTGACTGTATTCATTTTAATGGAGTCACTTTTTCCTGGATGTATGTTAAATATTGTATCTTCAAATTCAGAAGTCACGCTATAAAATCTGGCTGACCATTAGAATTCCAAAGATGCATAAAACTACACCATACCTGGGTCTCAGCTGAGACCCAGTAAGTCAGAATCTCCGGGGGTGGGGCCCAGGTGATTCTGCTGCACAATGAGGGGGCGGGCCACTGCTTTAAACTACACACTCAGCTTTCTACAGTCAACACGCTCCTGAAAATGGAAACCTTTTTGCATTCACTTGAACGTGATATTGAAAGTCATTCTATAATGATGCTTTCCAACATGAAAGCCATCCTCCCTTTTAGAAATGTGAATCGATTTTTTTTTTTTTACATTCTATTTGCTTCGAATCATGTGAATGTTTACAGAGAGAGGTGCTTGTAGTAGAACAAAGGTGCATTTCTTCACACACATGCATCACAGGGACACACCCGGACTGCACATTTGTATTTTTTTCCTAGAACAGTTTCTCATTTGAGCTTAAAAAGTAAGTAGGTCAGGTGGTATCATTGCTATTTTACAGACTGATGAGAAATCAGGGAGAATTGAAATGACATTTTAAAATTATCCTCGTGACAGGACTGGCATACAGTTTTCTTTGCATATCATGCAATGCTTTGCTTCTTCCACTTTTATATCCTTATCTATATATAAATATAGATATAGGTAATAGAAGATACAATATATCTATTACAGATGAATTTATCTCTATCTATGTAGAAGATATATGTAATAAAATGCTATAGATAAATATAATTATATATTATTATATAGGAGTATATGCTATATAAATTTACTTATATACATTTATTTAAATAAGTTATGCATATCTATATGCATTACATATGTATTTATATATCTATATATAGGTCTATTTATAGATAGATATATAAATTTATATGTAAGTAAATTTATACAATATATACTTCTATATAACTATATTTTTATATGTAACAGATTATTACATATTACTATATCTTCCACTTTTGTTTATATATATATTTGTTTATATATAATATATATACCTCTCATGCAAATAAAAATATTAAGGTACTGCTTAGTATTTTTAGACCACCTTCTTCAAGGTTAATAATGGACTTAGCTATCAAAATTGTACATCCAATACGTAGGTAATAAAAGAAATCACATCAGATATATCTTTCTTAACCTTAGGCGAACAGGTATGGGAAATTGCAAGAGGGAATTACAAAGAGAAAACCAAAACCTGCAATCACTTGGAAGTGCTCAAATCTCATTTAAACAGCATGTACAACAGTTTGGTGCCCAAACTCAATTTTTATTTTAGGAAAACATAACTTTTCTTTAGATTGTTTTCAAAACTCATTTCAGCAAAACAGAGCTTGATCTTGAGATTCATAAGATACTGCACTCTGCTTGCAGGCATACCTACAAGGGGGTCTCTCTGCTTTGCGTTAAGTGTAAACTCAAGGTCTAAAGCATCCATTACAGATCTGGACCATTCAGGGTTTCACACTGGCTTCACATATTACACTCAACTCAGTAGGCAATTACTGCTTTCTCTTGCAATTTACGGATCCCTTCTAAATCTTTATCCCCAGTGATAAAAACATCAAAGGGAAGACAAGTACTTGAAAAGAAGGTGACAGGGAAACTATCACATACACAAATTCTTCTGGGATTTTTTTGGAAAGTTATTTGCTTATCTGAACGATATTTGCCAAGATGAAAAGACACCAGCAAATTCCTTAGACTCTCACTGACCAGGCATCAGCTGCTGCTCTGTTGATACAGGGAACATCTGTGAAAGAGTCTGGGCAGCGAATGGAAAAATCTCACTGTCAGCAAAAAAGCTCCAGGAACAACCAGGTCCTGGAAAGCATGAAGAAGCTGGCAAACAACACTGAAACATTGGGAAAGGAAAGGGCCATGTTCCATATAATTAATCATGAAAATGCCAGGTCTGCACAGAAGAGGAGGAGGGACGAAGTCCTTGCTGTAAATGGTCCCAAATATTGTCAGAGGAAATGTCTGCTCTTGTTTGAACTCAGGCATCACGGAAGGATAGTTCAAATCACAAATGTCTACAATAAAAGGGGACTCACAGGTCAATGAACCATTTTACAGATGGGGAAATTGAGACACATGGATGCACTGACATCTTGACTTGCTCTACTGAAATAATGAGTTGCTCATCTCTGAACCAAATCCCAGTTTTATCTTCTGCTTTTAGAATCCCTCTTTGATACCTCTTCCCAAGGCACTGCCTTTCTTTTGGAAGAAATAGCTCAGAGATGCACGGCCGACTTTTAGCTACAACTCTGTGTGTGTGTGTTGTGTTTTGTTATTTTATTTTATTTAAAAATTTTAGGGAGTTTCCACAGATATTATCACAATAACATAGGGTTATTTACAAAAATAGCTCCCATTTTCTTTGGAGCAATGAGCTGAAGGCTAATGGACAGGAAACGGGGGGCTGTGTTTTCCTTCTTTCTCCTTTTACGGAAGAAGCTCATTTACACTTGGAAACATGTTTAAAATAGATTTCTCATTTGAGGCCCTCTAAGAATAAGCCTACCCTCTCAGAGATTCCAGTTAGTCAGGCAAGAAAGTGGCCAAAGCTGTCTCCCATCTATGATGGCAAAAGCCACTCATCATTAAATAAAACATTTAAACAGTAATTTAAATATTACAGGTTATGAAACTGCATAGGCAGTGAAAAGGAACTGGAATTAGAAGACCCAATCCTGTCCTTGAGCAAATAATTAAAACCTTGCTGTTTCTCACTCTTGTCTACAAAAATGGAATGAAAATTCTGGTCATTCATCCATCTAACACGAAGCTCTGAGAACTAATGAATAGTTACAAGGCTCTTTCTCAAAGGGAAGTCCTTGTGGGAGAGGTGAGCAATAAATAGCAGCTGTACTTTCCTGAGTTTCCAAGACAATTCTGATTGCAAATTTTCTGTCCCTTTGTCAGGACACAGATCAGGCTCTGTGCCAGATTTTTCCACTAAACGTAATAAAACTCCCCTTCCTCGTGGACCTAAAACATACTTAAAATTTCCTAAAGTCAGAGAATCCCAAGAAAACCCAACAAAGAGTACCTAGAGAGGAGAAGCTTGGGAAACTTCTCTAATATTAGGTATAAGATGCATGCTAATTTGCACAACTGATTTACAAACATCATAGAAGCGTCATTTGTCAAAGTTTCCTCAGGCTTATCATTTTTCTGGGGATAAAAGTGCAAATAGCAGTAGAGCAAGTCCTTCCTGCACTACTTTTTTCCCCACTTAGCAAAATCTTCTTTACTATCCAATTTCAGGTGTCTCCAAGTTCAGGTGTCTCCAAGTTCAGGTGTTGTAGAGAGTTCTATTTTTTTTTTTTTTTTAATGATTTTATATCAGGGGAAGGTAGCAAGAGGATCACTGTTTTGGCTAGAAGCATTGATAAAGACTTCTTATTTTTCTTCAGCTTTTTCAGACTTATCACTTTATCTGGTTCACAGGGTGGTATAGACTGTTTTACCCTTGGTTTGAATGTTTTAAGACAAACACTTCTTATTAAAGAATGATCTCAGGGAAAAAATTAGAAAGATATTTGACCCACTAGGTCCCTCAATGAATATACTTTTATATATTGGTCAGAAGTCACAGATGAGGTTTCATTTAACAGAGAACTTCCATTACTGAGGACAAAAATACCAGGACTGTGAGGCAGGTATAAGAATGGGAACAAAGAGGTAGAAAACTCAAGTAAAAATATCACTAAGAGAATCCAGAATCCCAGAGTAGGAAGGATCTTAGAAATCTTCTAATTCAATTTTGTCCTGATTCATGATTCCCTTCTACAATATCCTCCACAAGTTGTTATTAGCCTATTTTTCTCATAAATCTAATGCCAAGGATACTCATTTTCATAATTCATGGAAAGACGACTGGGGTAGACCAGAGAGAACTTGGATCTTCAGTGTTGGGGAGTGATTTTGTTTCAAAGTGTTGGGGAGTGATTTTGTTTCAAAGATCAAAGAGTGATTTTGTTTCAAAGATCATGGTCAATGCCTCATACCCCTCTGTCAATAACTGATAGATGAAGAAGACAGAAAACCAGTAAGGATAGAGATGATTTGAACAGCACTATCAATCAACTTGACCTAATTGACATTTATGGACTACTTCATCCAACAAGAGCAGAAGACAATTTCTTGCCAAGTTCGAATGGAACAGTCATCAAAATAGACCATATTCTGGGCCATAAAATACACCATCACAAATTTAGATGAACTGAATTCATACAAAGTATGTTCTCAGACCACAACAGAATTAAACTAAATCAGTAATCAAAAGATAGCCATAAAATCCTCAAATATTTGGAAATTAAACAACACACTTCTAAACAAGCCATGGGCTGAATAGAAGTCTCAAGAGTACTTTAAAATAATCTGATCTCGGATTTCCCTGGTGGTGCAGTGGTTAAGAATCCACCTGACAATGCAGGGGACACAGGTTTGAGCCCTGGTCTGGGAAGATCCCAAATGCTGTGGAGCAGTTAGGCTTCTGCACCACAACTACTGAGCTTGTACTCTAGAGCTCACAAGCCACAACTACTGAGCCTGCACTCTAGAAACCGCGAGCCACAACTACTGAGCTTGTGTGGCACAACTACTGAAGCCTGCGTGCCTAGAGCCCGTGCTCCACAACAAGAGAAGCCACCGCAATGAGAAGCCCACGCACTACAATGAAGCATAGCCCCCACTGGCCACAACTAGAGAAAACCCATGCGCAGCAATGAAGACCCAATGCAGCCAAAAAGAAATAAATACATAAACTTAAAAAACATATGTATAAAAATATAAAATAATCTGATCTAAATGAAAATAAACATACAATTTAACAAAATTTGTGGTATGCAGCAAAAGCAGTGCTGAGAGGGAGAGTTATAGCAGTAAATGCATATAATAGGAAAGAGGAAAGACTTAAAAATCAATAACTGGTTTATACCTTATGATACTAAATAAAGAACAATTTAAGCAAGGAGAAGAAAAGAAATAATAAAAAAAAATGGGCAGAAATCAATGATTGAAAATAGGAAAAACAATTAAGAAAATCAATGAAACCAAAGCTGGTTCTTTGAAAAGATCAATAAAATTCATAAACCTCTAGTCAGGTAAGAATTAAAAGAGAGGACACAAATTGCCAATATCAGAAGTTAAAGGTGGGTCATCATTTGTGAAATTTAATCAATAATTTAAAATCTTTAAAAAAAATTAGGTCCAGGCAACTCCATAGGTGAATTCTACCCAGTATTTATGAAAGAAATAATGCCAATTCTTCAATCATCTTCCAGAGAATAGAAACAGAGGAAACACTTCCTAACTCATTCCAGGAGGTCAGCAGTATCCTAATATCTAAGCCAGATAAACACAGTATAAGAAAGGAATACTGCAGATCAGTATTTCTCATGAATAAAAAGGCAAAAATCCTTAACAAAATTATGAGTAAACTGTATCCAACAATGTATAAAAGTACTATACAGCATGACTAAGTGGACTCATTCCAGTCATGCAAGGCTGGTTCGACATTTTAAAAATAAATAAATAATCAATATATTCCACCATTTCAACAAGCTAAAGCAGGAAAATCATATGATCATATCAACTGATGCAGAAAAAGCATTTCAAAATTCTAACACCCATTCATGATTAAAAAAAAAACTCTCAAAAAATATGAATGCAGGAAGACTTCCTCAACTCGATAAAGAACATCTACCAAAAAAAACCCCTACAGTTAACATTACTCTTAATTGTGAAATGCTGGACATCTTTCCCCTAAGATTAGAAACAAGGCAAGGATACCGTCTCTCACCATTCCAATTCAACATAATACTACAAGTATCAGCTAATGGAAAAAGACAATAAAAAGAAATAAAAGGTATACAGAATAGAAGGGAAGAAATAAAACCATCCCTATTCACAGATGACATGATTGTCCATGTAGAAAGATCAAAAAGCATCTACAAAAATTTCCTGGAGCCAATCAAAAAGTATGGAAGATTGCAGGACACAAGATCAGTACACAAAAGTCATTTTCCCCTCTATACCAGCAATGAATGATGAACATTTGAAATTAAAGAAAAATTATTTGCAATAACACCAAACAAAATGAAATACTTCAGTATAGACTTAACAAAACAAACATAGGCCTGTATACAAAACACTGATGAAAGAAATCAAAGTTTTAAATCAATAGACAGTCTGTATCCATGGTTTGAAAGTCTCAATATTGTTATGACATAAATTGCTACCAAACTGATCTACAGATTTAATGCAATTTCAGTCAGAATCCCAGCAAGTATTTTGTGAATATCAACAAACTGATTCCAAAATTAATAATGAAAGGCAAAAGTTCTTTAATAGCCAAAATAATATTGAAGAAAAACAAAGTTGGAAGATTCATACTACACAATGTCAAGACTTTTAATTAAGCTACAATAATCAAGATAGTACAGCACTGGTGAAAAAACAGACATACAGATCAATGAAACAGAATAGAAAGCCCAGACACAGATCCATGCAAATATAGTTAACAGACTGTTCTTTTTTTTTTTAAGATGCAAAGGCAATTCAATGGAGAAAGAATAGCTTTTTCAACAAATGGTGCTGGAAAATTTGGATATTCATATACACAAAAATGAATCTAGACACAAACCTATACCTTCCATTAAAAATTAACTCAAATACAAAACTATGAAATTCTAAAAGAAAACAGAAGAAAATCTATACAACTTTAGGTTTGTTGATGAGGATTTTTTTTTGATACAACATGAAAATCACAATCTGAGATAAAAAGTGGATAATTTTGACTTCATTAGAATTAAAAAACTTCTGGTTTGAGAAAGATATTATTAAGAGAATGAACAGGCAAGCCACTGGTTGGGAAAAAATATTGCAGAACATATATCTGATAAAGAGCTTGTAAGCAAAATACACAAAGAACTCTTACAATTCAGCAACAAAACAAGCAACACTATTAGAAAACAGGCAAAAGATCTGAACAGACACCTTATCGAAGGAGACATACATATGGCAAATAAGTATATGAAAAGATGCCCAATATCATCTGTCATTTGGGAAATACCAATTGAAAAAATATGAGATACCACCACACATATTTTAGAATGACTAAAATCTAAAGAACTGACGATTCCGATTCCTGGTGGGATGTGAAGCAACAGAAACTCTCATTCATTGCTGATGGGAATACAAAATGCTGCAGTAACTTTGAAAGATTGTTTGGCAGTTCCTTACAAAGCTAATTAGCTTATGACCTAACAATCACGCTCCTAGGTATTTATACAACTGACATGAAAATTTACACCCACACAAAAACCTGCACATGAATGTTTACAGCAGCTTTATTTGTAATTGCCTCAAACTGGAAGCAACCAAGATGTCCTTCAGTAGGTGAATGGATAGACTAACTGTGGTGCATCTATATACTGGAATACTATTCAGTGATAGGGAGGAATGAGCTATCAAGTTGGTAATAGAAATACATGGATGAATCTTAACTGCCTATTTGGAAGTGAAAGAAGCCATTCTAGAAAGGCTACATACATACATATGATTCTATGTATATGAAATTCTGGAAAAGCCAAAACTAGAGATATTAAACATATCAGTAGTTGCCCAGGGATTGGAGTGGATAGGTTGAATAGATGAAGCACAGGGAAATGTTAGGGTGGTGAAACTATTCTGTACGATACTGTGATTGTGGATACATGATGCTGGATTTGTCACAACCCTTAGAACTTTACAGCACAAAGAGTGAACCAAAATTTATGCAAAGTTCAAAAAAGCTCATTTAGGATCCCAGGATGGAGTTCAGAGTTCAAACATACGAAACAGCTTCACCAAAGGGGACGGGGGGAAAAGATTTTGATCCAAGTAACTCTGGAAATGAGTGGAGTCTGTAAGACTAGAGACAAAAGGAAGTATCCATAAGCACTGTACTCTAGTTGATAGAGTTGTTTCCCAATGGGATATGAGTATGGGTTAACATTCTGAAATCACTATACATGTGAAATTGAACACCTTAGTAAATGGATGGCATAAGCTGAGAGCCAGGTATCTCACTGTTTAGAGTGAGAATTTGCAGATAAACAAGGGGAGGTGGTAATGGATTAGAGGTGGAGATATCAGTATGAATTTATGCTTAGCTCACTATTGATATCAATAGTTTGTACATAAATATTAGAGATTAATATATATGCACATACTTCCTTGCTCTGTCACCTGAGAGGGTCTAAATGCAATGACAACACAACAGTATTGAGCATACCTACTACACTGATCTTGGTTTCTAATACCATTCTCCAACAAATGGAACTGGGGCTCCTTAGAGAAAAGGGTGTTTCTAGGACTCGGGCAGAAAATATACAAGATGCACATGGAGCATCTTGTTTTTGAGCAAGAAAGTACTCAAAAGATAACAAACAAACCAAAAAGCCTGCAAGGATGGGGTATGTCAAAGAGATACAGGAGATAACTGAAAGCGCTCCCAATGGTGAAAGTGGAAACGATTTGAGCAACAAAATAAAGAAGTTAGTATTGGATTATAATCTAAAGTATAAAAGAAATATCCATGAGTCCATCCTGATAGAAAAAAATGGTTTAAGAGCTAATTAAATAGGAACAAGAGACAAATCTGCTATTTCAGATAAGTTTTGTAGCTTCTCCGCCCTCAAGTAGGTGGAGCAGAGATCTCCTCCACTCCTTAAGTGTGGGCTGCACATTGTGACTTCTTTTCAAAGAGCACAAGTATGGAAACGGGGGGAAATAAACAACTTTTCAGTGGAGAAACATGACAGACACCAAGAGATCAAGGTCAGCATCAACAGTGACAAGCCATGTGGACAGTATGCACCCTTGATATGATATGATGAGAATGTTGACACTTTATCTCTCTGTTCGTCCTCCCAAAACCCACAAGCCCAGTCATGAGAAAAATATCAGACAAATCCAAATTGAGGGACATTCTACAGAATACCTGACCAGTACCCCCAACACTATCAAGGTCAACAAAAACAAGAACATCTGAGAAACTTTCAGAGCCAAGAAAAGACTCCTTAGTCTCCTTAGACATGATGATTGAATGTAATATGACATCCTGGATTGGGCCCTGAACCAGAGAAAAGACATTAGGTAAAAACTAAGGAAATCTGAATTAAGTATGAACATTAGGCAATAATAATAATAATATAATAATAATATGTATCAATATAGGTTCATGAATTGTAACAAATGTGCCTTACTAATAAAAAATGTTAATAATAGTGGAAACTAGATGTGGGGTATACGGAAACTCTGTTCTGTACTATCTTTGCAATTTTTCTATAAATCTAAAACTATTCTAAAGTAAAAAAAAAAAAAGTTATTAACAGCAAAACAAAACGTAGTCACTGGATCAGGGTCTTGTCATTACACTTCAGTGTAGGAAAACTACACTGTCAGTAATTTTCCTCCAGAAGGCATCTAGGGAGGTGTGTGGGTAAGTCTGTTCTCCTTGATGCCAACTCCAAAGTTAGGAAGAAGTGAGTGGAAAATGTCACCACCACTCAGACAATTAATACCGTGTACCAGTACATGTAAGATTTTGTGTTGGGAAAATGCTAAAAGCAACGTCCATTGCAGTCCCGACCCTTCGGTAAGAGAAGACATGAAAGATAAAATGAATAAAAGCAGTATTTGATAAATGTCACACCAGGGGTTACAGACAGAATGTGCTATGAGAATTCAGAGGATGGAAAGATCAGGGCAATCGTGAAAACCTCCATGTAGGAGCTGGGACACAAAGAAGTGAGCAGGGAATTCCTGGCGAAGGAATTCTTGTGGGCAGAGGTGGAGAGGAAAGAAAGTAATAGGATTAGTTCAGTTTGACCAGAATGGAGTATTCAGATGGAAGACAAGTTGGCAATGAGGCTAGAAAATTTGGGGTTTATGTTACAGGCAGTACGTAGGGAGCCATGCAAAGTTTCTCACTAAAGAAGTAACAGAATGAAATAAGGATTTTAAGCAGCGCTTTGCCTGCACACATTGTGTTTCTGTCCTCTCCCCGCATTTCAGTCCACTCCCGAACGGCTTCTCCCAGCCACCACTCCCCAGGGCGTTATCTGCCTCAGTGCTGTCACATCTAATGGTCACACTGCTAGTTTCAGCTCTAGTTTCTCGGCAGCATTTAACTCTGGTATTGATTACTCCCCCTTAAAACAATGTTTTCTATCAGTTTCTGGAACTCCACCCTTTCCTGATTTTCTCCTTGTCTCTCTGGCTACTTTCCTCTGCTGGTTCTTCGTTCTCTATCCCACCTCTAAGTGATGGGGCTCTTCCAGTTACCTCTCTCCCCCTTTTCTTCTTTCTCTGTAGGCTCACCTTACTTGACCCCATGCATTCCTATGGCTTGGTTTATTCCCTTCTGCTTGCTTTTTCTTTCACAATCTCTATCTCTAGCCCAGAATTCTTCTTTGAGTTCCACTCTTATGGATACCGCTGTATAGATGACACGTCTGTGTGGACGCCTGAGCTATGCGAGAGCTACCTCAGATTTAACATGTCCAAAGTTGTTCTCTTGATCTTCCGTGCATCCTCCTCAAATCATGCCCCGATTTTTCACATCTTCATAAACAGCACTACCCTCTTCCTAATTCTGTACAGAAACCTAGAGGTCATCCTTGATTCTACCCTTTGCCTCACCTCCTCCACTCCCTGCCCCATCCAACCTATTAGCTGGTTCTGTCCGTTTTACTTTTTAAAATGACCTTAAAGAAAATGTGGTATATGCATACAATGGAATATTATTAAGCCTTAAAAAAGAAGGAAGTCCTAAGAGACATTTCTTCAAAGAAGAGATACAGATGGCCAACAGGCACATTAAAAGATGCTCAACATCACTAACTGAGAAAGGCAAATCAAAATGATGATGAGGTACTACCTCACACTGGTCAGAAGTCTACAATAATAAATGCTGGAGAGGGTGTGGAGAAAAGGGACCCCTCCCACACTGCTGGTGGGAATGTAAATTGATACAGCCACTGTGAAGCACAGTACAGCGCTTCCTGAAAAAATTAAAAATAGAGTTGCCTTTTTTTTTTTTTTTTTTTGCGGTACGCGCGGGCCTCTCACTGTTGTGGCCTCTCCCGTTGCGGAGCACAGGCTCCGGACGCGCAGGCTCAGCGGCCATGACTCACGGGCCCAGCCACTCCGCGGCATGTGGGATCTTCCCAGACCGGGGCACGAACCCGTGTCCCCTGCATTGGCAGGCGGACTCTCAACGACTGCGCCACCAGGGAAGCCCTAGAGTTGCCATTTTATCCAGCAATCCCACTCCTGGACATATGACCAGAAAAGACAAAAAAAAATAATTTGAAAAGATACAAGCACCCAAATGTTCACAGCAGCACTATTTACAATAGCCATAACATGGAAGCAACTTAAATGTCCATCGACAGATGAATGGAAGCAACTTAAATGTCCATCGACAGATGAATGGATACAGAAGGTGTAGTACTGCTCAGCCATGGAAAAGAATGCAATAATGCCATTTGCAGCAACATTGATGGACCTAGATATTATCCTACTAAGTGAAGTAAGTCAGACAGAGAAAGACAGATATCATATGATATCACTTATACGTGGAATCTAAAAGAATGATACAAGTGAACTTATTTACAAAACAGAAATAGACTCACAGACATAGAAAACAAACTTATGGTTACCAAAGGGGAAAGGTGGGGAGGGATAAATTAGGAGTTTGGGATTAACACATACACACTACTGTATATATATAAAAATAGATAAACAACAAGGTCCTGCTATATAGCACAGGGAACTATATTCAATATCTCGTAATAATCTATAACGGAAAAAAAATCTGAAAAAAAAAAGAACCTAATCACTTTGCTGTACACCTGAAACTGACACAACATTGTAAATCAACTATACTTCAATTTTAAAAGTAAGGACGGCTTCCCTGGTGGCGCAGTAGTTGAGAGTCCGCCTGCTGATGCAGGGGACACGGGTTCGTGCCCCAGTTCGGGAAGATCCCACATGGCGCGGAGCGGCTGGGCCCGTGAGCCATGGCCACTGAGCCTGCGCGTCCAGAGCCTGTGCTCCGCAACGGGAGAGGCCACAACAGTGAGAGGCCCGCGTACCGCAAAAAAAAAAAAAATAGTAAGGAAATCCTGCCATTTGTTGCACAATCATAAGGGACCCAGAAGGTATTATGTTAAGTGAAATAAACCAGATACAGAAAGACAAATGCTGCATGATCCCACTGACATGCGGAATCTAAAATAGTTAAAATAATAGAACAGGAGAGTAGAATGATGGTTACCAGGGGCTGGGGGTGGGGAGGTATCAGTCAAAAGGTACAAAGTTTCAGTTATGAAAGATGACGGAGATTAACTGCACAATATAGAGCCCATAGTTAACAATACTATCTGGTTATAAGATGAGTAAGTTCTGGGGATCTAATGTACAGCACGGTGATTACAATTAATAATATTGTATTATATGCTTGAAAGTTGCTATGAGAGTAGATGTTAAATATTCTCACCACAAAAAAGAAATGGTAATTATGTGACGTGATGCAGGTGTTAGCTAGCTACAGTGGTAATCATTTTGTAGTATAAAACTGTATCAAATTAACACATGGTACACCTTAAACTTACACTATATTATATGACAATTAAATCTCAATAAAGTTGGAAAAATTTTGCTAAAAGGGTAGATATTACTTTAAGTTCTCTGATTACAAAAGAAAAAAATATTAAAAATAAATACAAATTTTAAAGTTTAATTGCCTTAAATCTGTCCCCTTTTCTCCACTGCCTTAGTCTAAGCCATTGTTATCTCTTGCACGAACCCCCGAAGCAGCCTCCTAACTGGTCTGTCTATACTTCCTCTCTTGTCTACCTCTATCCTTTTTCTCTGTCATAGCAAATCTTTTCAAGTCACCTTCTATTTAAAATACTTTTGTGGCTTCCTGTGGCTCTGAGGATAAAAGTCCAACAATTTAATGCACGCTGCACGGTCTTGCCCCATCTCCACCTCTGGCCTCACCTTGCTTCACATTTTTCCTTGCTCTTTACACTTCAATCACACCTGATTTTCTTTCAGAACCTAAAATATAAATCTCATCATACAACCACCTTTATTGGCAATGGCCTCCATCTCACATGGAAGAAAAACACAGACTCTCTGACATGAACTAGAAGGCCTTGTAGGACTGGATGCATGCTCACTTTTTCTACCTCATGTCATTCTGCAGCCAGACAAGTTCATTTACAGCTTGGGACTTTTCACCTGTTGTTGACTTTCCTGGCAACCTCACCATTGACCTTTTACAAGATCAGCTCCATCTCAGCTTAAATATCACCTCTTAAGAGAGGTCTTCCCAGGCCACCTTATTTAAGTAGGTTCCTCACTGTTCTCTATCTCAGCATCCTATTTATATCCTTTAAAGCTCTATGGTCTTATAATTATGAATTTGTTTGCATGTCTCTGTCTATCTCCCCCACTAGATCATAAGTTCCAAAAGGATGGGGTTACACCTGTTTTGCCTACCCTGGCATACAATCTCAGGGTCTGATGCCTGGTAAGGACTCAAGCATTTAAAAATGAACCTTGTTACAAGGTATATGTAGTTTCAAGATACAAAGCAAAGTCAGGAGGATGATGCCATAGACCAGGCATCTCATCATTGACTTATACTCCAGCCTCCTATATAAGGGAAACAAAGGGTGGGGAAATGCAAATGTGAGAGACATTAAGAAGGTAAGAGAGACACTATTTTGTTACTGATTTGATGTAGTTGGAGACGAGAGAGGAGAAGGAACAAAGGTGATTCTAAGGCGTCAAGTCTGGGCAGACACACTGGCTCATCATGGAGACAAGGACTCTGGAGAGGAAGCAGGATAAAAAGCATCCTGGACAGTCTGCCTATGAGGAATCTGCACCATAAATATATTAGGTTTCCTTTTGTGCTGCTAATGAATGCTATAATTTTATTTGAATCCACATAAAACTAAATCTTTGTCTTCCATGTGATGTTTAAGATGTCCAGTGAGCTTCTTGGTTCCTATGGAAAGAGGAAAGGCTTGGGGGGGTCACGTAAAAAATTGGGTATAACTCCTAGCCCTGCCACTCCCTAGGTGTGTGTGCTTGGCATGTTGATCAACCTCTCCAGTTCTTGGAATCCTCTGTAAAATGAGGATAATAACTTCATGTTGTTGTAAGAATTAAAATCAGGTAACACACGTTGCGTGGCATGGGCATGGCACCTGCCAAGTGGTCCTGTACATCCCAACCTACCCCTCAGCCTTTCTAATACAGCTCTGTTCCTACGTGTCCCTTGATCTTCATGATTCAAAATCCTTGATTATATTCCTACCTAGTTTCAAGGGACAGTATGAAAATAAATGAGATAATGCTTCCTGCTTCTAATTACCCACTTCGTAGCTTATTTACAGAGAGTTCCTTCTCTTGGTTTGGCCTCATCCTGGCCTAGGAGATATCCTGGCAGTTTCTTTATACTGTCGGTTGCTGTGTGCTCTGGAAAAGGAGTTCAAATTGAACGTCAGTCTAATGAACACAATTGGTAAGGGAAAATACCATGTACATTCCAAAATCAAGCACAAATGCCCTTTGAAATTATTAGTGGTTTGGAATCATGTCTGCTATTGCTTCATTTACATTAACGGGTTGATTAGAATAGGCTACATGCCATAATTCTGAAAAGACATAATGCTCTTTGGAGAAAAGACAAACCGTAAACACAAAGCATCACACAAAAGTTTTAGGCATGAGGACAGACCCTCAAAGCACGAAGGGGCTTCATTTTTTTCTGTCTGCTAAAACTTTTGCCTCACAGAACTCACATTTTAAAATATCTATTTATACCCTTCTGTGTGTGTATTAGGCTCAAAAACTTCAAAAATTCCCAGTTGATACACCTGACATGCAGAACTGCAGAATGGTGTCCTGGGGTGATGCCTAGAGAGTTGAGAAACCTAGTTTTTATAAACGAGGCACCTCAGTTTTTACTGTTTTTAGTGACAGGCTAAATTTGAATTGCGTCTTCTTTTCCCTCCAATCCTGGGGCATTGAATGCAGGTTTTCAGAGATTGTTTATTTATGGTATTTCCACTTTAGAAACAAGGCATTGGGGAGGAGAGAAGTAACGTTAAGACTATAATCAAGGAAACTAGGGAGAAGATACTGAAATCAGGTGGGGTCCTTGATCCTGAGTCATACTATGTTTAGTCAACTCATTGGTCATAAATGTTTTATTGAACTGATTCACCCACACGCCCATCACAAAGCTATAATTACTCCTAGAAAGGGTTACCCTCTGCTTTGCTCTACTCTTAAAATGGCATTCATCAAGAAGTTGAGGTCCAGGACTTCCATGGTGGTCCAGCGGTTAAGACTCCACCTTCCAATGCAGGGGACGCAGGTTTGATCCCTGGTCAGGGAAGTAAGATCCCACATGCCGCAGGGCAACTAAGCCCGCACGCTCTGGAGCCTGTGAGCCACAACTAGAGAGAAGCCCGCACGCTGCAAGGAAGAGTCTGCGCGCCGCAAGATCCCACGTGCCGCAACTAAGACCCAATGCAGCCAAATGAATAAATATTTTAAAAAAAAAGGAAGAAGTAGTTGAGGTCCAAGGAGAAACTGCAAAAGAAGAACCTTGACTATTTCCTCGTTTCTGCAAAGATTCTTGTGCTAGGGGTGATCCCCCTGTCTGGGGATCTTACAAGAGGCCCCAAGCACATTCGCATCTATGTGCCAGTAGCTCTAGAATCCCTGTGCTGAACCCATTTGTACAAATCACCCCCAAGTGCTGCTCGCTCAGCAAATATTCATTAAATACCCACCATGTGGCAGGCACTGTGCTAACTTTTCTTGGGGTGACTGATACAGGACAGGTTGCCCAGATAGATGTCAGACTTCAAGTGCAACATCAGGGGTGCCCTTATACATGGTGGAATGAAGAGCTTCTCCATATCCCTATCCTGTGGACAGGAAACGTCCAAGAAAACTAAGTTTATCACATTCTCATTCTCTTTCAACACCTCCCTTTAGGATGTACAGCATGACCTCTTTGGGCTGAGGGCCTTTGCAGAGAGCTGTGCACATCGGCCTGTGCCAACCACATGGCACAGGAAGACAGAAGTGGCTCTGTGAACCCCATTCCAGAAGTGCCTTTGATACCCTTTGTGTTAGCCATGACCCTTAGCCAACCCTGAGGATGTAAACACCAGGGAATCTGGGATCATATTCAAGTATCTCAGAATACTCATTATACCATCAGAAGTCAACACTGGAGCAGTTTGTTCTAGAATAATGCTAACATACTTAAAATTTGCAATTGGGAATTTAATTCATCTCTGCATAGAACAACATTTCTTTCTTTGTTCTATTGGCTTCTGGAAGAACTTGTTTCTTTTTTCCTGTATATCACCACTGCCCATTTCTAGTACTTTTAGTTTATTTTAGGCCATTTTCTCTCATGCAGCCTCAGACAAGCCCAACATTGAAGCTAGATAGGGGATCAAACGTAGAGTTAAACAAGGTTGGAGTCCTCAGAAATTTGGAATTCGATATGGTGACGTCTATTGTTTTTAACACATTGAGAAACAAATTAAGGGAGTAGATTCCCTGACAGACGTGGATGATAGCGAAGAAAATACAGTTTTGCAATATATTTGTGTTTTGCAGCTAGGCAACCCCAAATGACTAACACACAGGAAATATGTACTTGTGTGCTTCTTCTAGCCAAATTATGGGAATTGTAAATCTCTTCTTTTCTTTATGTGAATATTCTCTATGTAAAAGAAAAAAAAAGTGAAAAGAAAGCCTCTTGGGTTTAGAGGGCTTGTTTTCCACTGATTTTCTCCCACAGTCCTTTTATTTTCTTTCCTTAGTTTTTCCCACAGGGCGTCAGGAGTGGGAAGTTCTGTAAAAAGGAAAGGAGGGAGTGGATTGTAAGCTATTAAACTAAAAAAGTCCTTCAAGGACCCAAGGAAGAATACCTTAAAACGAGGAGTCAATCTTGGCTTCATTATGGAATGACATATTACATGAACTATGTTATATATATCTTTTAAGCTTTCAGGAAACAGACTGGCATTGAAGTAAAGACTATTGCTATAACATAGCTATGATAACATTGTAACGCAGATTCCAACAATCTGCTATACATACTGTTTGTATTATTACTGTAATTCTACAATAACTTCCTGTTGATTTTTTTTTTTTAATCCATGGCTTTAATAGTCCACAATTTGTATTGCCCTTTGGAAATCTTTTCACAGCCTAGGCTAAACAATTGCTTTTATGTATCCAAGTGCAGAGACTTTCATTATTGTACATCACCCATGCATTGCTAAGAAAGGGGTCTTACAAAACTTCTCAACAGAAATTTCTGTATTTTGACCCTCAACTGACTTTAGTTCAATAAACTTTCTACACTGAAGCGAGGCAGACAAAGAAGTAAATATGATAGAACACCACACAAGTGTTGCTGGAGAGAAACAAATAGAACTTGGCCAATGGATACAGGTGGTTCCTGTTGGATTTTAGAAAATGCAGTTGTATGTTAAAAATGCTATTACATCAGTTCCAATGATTAACCAACTACTGAAAATGTTGGGGGACTCCACGAGAACAGATGTATCACATACACAGAAATCAACCTCTGCAGGGCCAAGAGTCAACCAGCTCAGCTCTGCCAGGGTCACCGTGGGCCCTTCACCTGTGTCCCAGTCCCCTCGGTGTCTCCCTTTTGCTTCTTATCTCTGGGGATGCTGGCTGGTGAAGGCTGAGATGCAGAAGTACATTTTGAAAGCTTTCCTTGGAAAGGTACCTGACCAAGTCCTCATACTTTACACCCCAAAGCCTGCTGTACCTACAAGTCTGACAAAACAATTCCCTTGGATTAACTTCTGGTAAATTAATCTGGAAGATATTTAAATCCAGATTCTATAAAATGATTAAGGATTAAAAATTATATCTATCTATCTATCTACTTACGTACCTATCTATCCATCCTTCTAGTACACAAGTTGATTACAATCACTCAAAATTTCAAAATCATTAACTCATAGAAAGTCATCTCTGGAAAGAACCTTCTCTAGAAGTCTAAGGATGTTATAGATCTTAAAATGAGTCTCAGAGAGAATGTGATATATCCAATCAATGTCTATGGCTTGTCAATGATTAGGTAGGAACAAAGATGCAGATTTCCTGGAATAGAGACTGACTTGCAATTAAAAGTACTTTTAAACAATTTTGTTTTAATAAGTAAATAATTACTGTAATTACATGAATAACTTCCATGCCTAAAGGAAGGCCTAGCATATCCACATCTATTCTAGATCATCCTTGGTACTAGGGTCAAGGACACGATAAATTAGTAAAATAATGGATAAACCCTGTTAAGCTATTTCTTCAAACATTTTTTATTCTGTACTGCTTTTCCAAAGTGGTCTGTTGTCAGATTGCAAAGATAAATGATTTACATTCTATTTATTTTTTTCTTTTTTCCCTATCTGCAGAAAAAGGCATTAATGAGAGATTAGAGTGTTAGTTATGAAATAATTCTTAGCAGGTTAGTAAAATGAGGGAAGAAGGGCAAAAATCCCTGGATAAGCCATCATTTAGGTATTTAGCTTCTGAACACTCATGGGTGGACAGTAGCACCTGTTCATGAGAATATAAAAATGTTTGTAAAATAGAGAAGAAAATGCTACATGGTGGTCCAGGGATATGGGTCAGGATAGTAGGATTCCCTACTTAATTATCTACAAAAATAGTTTGATCACACTAAAATTTCTGGGAAGCCAGAGGATTATTTAGTCCTGTCTGATTAGTTCTATGTCACCTGGAATGTTCCTTCACTCGCCATTCCCTGGAAGGTCCTCGGGAAGGGTGTTAGGTCATTTTATTTTAGTCCACACTAGCTGTGACTGTGCAGAGTTTGTCCTCACCCATAAAACAAGAGATCTGAATCTATGGATTCTAAAGCCATCCACTTCCCAAGACTGAAATTCTGTTAATTCTGCTTCTCTTGATCACACAAATTGCCCTTGTGCCAACAGCAGGGCAAATTCTAGATCTCAAAGCTAAAAACCCAAAAGGAGAAACACGAGAGTCCTTTATCTCCTAAGGCTACTCGGGTGCCCTTGTGGATTTTCACTCTATTTCTTTTATCAGTTTCATCATCTGGATTTCAAACTTCTCAGCAATGGGGTCTTCTGCTCATCCCCAGTACATCTACCAAAGCACAGAGACCCAGATTCTGTCACGGAATTCTGTCCTTAGGCAGGGCTGCCTAATCAAAATACAGGACACCCAGTTAAAATGGAAATTCAGATAAATGACTAATAATTTTTTCTGTATATGTGTGTCCCATGCAACATTTGTGACATACTAATACTAAAAAATTATTTGATGCTCTCTGGAATTCAAATGTAACTGGATGTCCTATATTCTTATTTGCTAAATTTCATAACACTGAGAACATGAGTCCTTTCAGTGTGAAGTCCACCTTGGCCCCAGGTAGATGAATAACTGAGCAGGTTACACAGCCTCCAGGCTCTTTGGTTTCCTTACCTGTCGAGTGTCAATAATAATCATCTTCCTCAAAGGAGGACCAGCTCAAAATAAATGGGTACCCTGGAAAGACTACTGATTTTTTTCCCCATCCAATTAGTATTAGTGAAACATTTGCATGAAATTTATTCAGTGAAAACAGGAGTAAGCTGTTTTATTTTAATAATAAATAAGTGTTCAAATGAGAGGTTTTAATTTATTAGAAACCAAACCTTTTATGGTGTGATGACCCTGGCATCTGTTTGCCTATACAGCCCCTTAGTCTGAATCTGTAAGGATTAATATTAGAGGCTGTACCTCAAGTTCTGAGTGTGGCTCCTGGTGCCGAGTATGGCTCATTTGAAGTAGATAATATTATCGTTACTAAAATATCTTTGTATGAATAACCTACTCCATAACCTGAAGATGGGCTTACAAGCATCATATAATCAGAGCTTCAGATATCAGAGATGATCTGGTCTAAGTTTACCATTTTACAGATAAGGAAACTGGAGCTTAGATAGATTGAGTGACTTACATGAAATCTCTAGCTAGGTAGATGTCCTCTGTGCTCTTTGTTGTTATGACAACTGACTTAGTGGAGAGGTACACAAATGCTCTCGATATCTAAATACGTGACATAATTCATAAAGGATTTACTGCCACAAAGCAAAAATACCAGGCATATTTAAACACATGTGCAAATAGTAACTGTACCACTATGAAACTTTGTAGGAACACAGAAATCTTCCTATCACTGTTGGAAGCTTCAAACATTGGCATCTTTCCCGAAAGAGACCCACTGAAATCATACAGGGGGAACCCCAGGGAGGTTGAAGCAAATGATCCTATTAGAGCCATCTCCAAATAAATGCCCATTTCCAATTGTAAAACAGCTCAAATGAGTATCCGAGTCTCTTTGGAAACTATTAAGATGCTTGTGCAGATTAAAATTACAAACGCTTATTAAAACAGTATGCCCAAGAAAGCGGAGAGGACAAACAATGACACATGCAAAGGTCACCGCCTGATGAAATGTTTCCATTAGGTGGCCCAGCCCAGGCCCTTCCCCTGATTCTTCCCTCGTAATCAGAGGCTAAAAGAGGTGTGGGTGAGTGCTGGAGACAACTTTCCATGACCTTAAAACTTTCAACTTACAATTCATTGTTCTCAACATTTTCTTATGGATTTTGGCAGCCTGACCATACAGGCACAGATCTGAGCTGACCTCCTATGGCTGAGGTTCCCTCCCTGTCTGTTGGGCAACAGAGACTAAATATTTCTGACACGGCTTAAAAAAGGAGTTATTTTAAGTGGGTTTACACTGGCATTGTTATTAAAAGTAAGGCTTAACATTAAGAGCGTTAATGCTCCAATTAGCGACTGTGCGTAATTATGATCCCAAAGGCACGTGGGGTTAAGGAAATGGGAATATCTGGGGTGTGTGCTCAAGCTGGTTTGACGGGGATTTCAAATACTCCTCCAGTTCAGTTCACTTTTATTCTTTTTCAGAGTTTTGGGGGAGTATCTCAGGTTCCAGATATGCGTTTGAACTTCGAGGGAGGGGGCTGTGGATATGACTGAGAGGTCACAAATACTGTGAGATGAGGCAGATGGAAAATTCTAGAAAACTCTGTCTTGTCTGACCAAATACATACATAAATAAATAATAACCATTGCATGCTATTAATAGCATTCCCGAGTGTGCTTGACCTGTATAACACAGCTCGTTATTTAGGTGGTAAGAGTGTTTTCATAAAGTTTTTACATGGGTTTTAATATGCTAGCTTTCTACTTTTAAACTTTAATAACTGAGATTATTTGTATAAGAGGAACAAATTCAAAATAGTATTTGAAGGGAAAATTAACTTTTATCTCTTAGCTGTGGTGAACCTCAATGCTATCCGCCTCTCTCTGTATAATACCTAATATATCTATATCTAGATCCCTCTAGTAATACTCTGTATATCTATCTAGCTATCTAATTATATATAATTATATGTAATTTAATACATAAAGTATATATAAATATATATAATTTAATTTATACCAAAATATGGTTTTTTTTAATGTAATTATCGTCATTTGTCAAAAGATCTGAAATAAGGGTGCATGGTAATGGTATAAGCTTGGGGAAGTTTTGTGCCTTGTTTTTCTCATTAATAAAATGGGGATGGTAATGATATCTGCTTCCTAGGATTCATAGGGTTGTTGCAAGGATGAAACGAGAGAACAAATGTGAAATGTTTAGGATAGGGCTTGGTATACGATTATTCGAATGGCAACTGACACTATACTTAGAAAAAGATTTCTTATTAATTCTATGATCTCCACCACATTTAATTCAGTATTTTCAAATGAATAAAACTGTTTGATGGTTTTCACATACATTTAACATAACTCAGCCACTCCACTCTTGTTTGTAGGAAAACACACACACACGCATGCATGCACGCACACATACATATATATACACAGCTCAGTTAACTAAGTCCCTCACTTTATTTCTTTTGCTTATAGACTAAACAGCATTAGGCGCAGAGAAGAGAGATCTAAATCTGAACAGTCAAAGCATAAGATAGATCACGACTCCCCATTCCTATTACCCAGGTGGGATTATAGTCCTATAACCAATTTCCATCCCTGCAATAGCTCTGATCCTTACTCTTCCCCACTCATCCCATAAGACTGTGCTGGGAAAGTCTGTAAATGCAGAATTAGCGCAACTAAAATGCTTGGAGACAGGGCTCAGATATTGGATTTTGACTTAATAATATGTAATTTAAACTACAGGCTCATTCTACATTTATTTTTAACTAGAACTCTAGAGGGTACAGGTCATACCTATATGTTTTTTTCTCTATGTTTCTATGCCAAAAAAAAAAAAAAAGCTTTTAAAAGTGCTTTCTGGATTGCGGTATTTTTTTTCCCCAAGGAAACAACAGAAGAATAGAATTACATATGTTATTTTTAATGACCTTTTTGCTCATCTCAAGAAAACATCCTATTTTAAAGAGCCCAGTGTATCTAGGCTCTTATCAGAATAAGTAAATAATTACTAAAAATTTCATTTTGGATTTATCTGCATCCATCATTGCCTTACAAGTGAAAATCTTTGAAATGTACAGAAATTTTCATTAGAAGTAGATTCTTTGGAATGCATCAATCCTAGGCAGGCTGTTAGGGTCAGCCAGTTGCTTTCCAATCAAGATGAAAAATAAAAATCTGTAATAAATAAATATCTAATTTTCTTAACTCCAAATGACTAGGTTTCCAAACTTATTTCAAAAACATGTTCTCTCTCTCTCTTTCCCTCTCTCTCTCTCTCATATGAAAAGGGAGTAGGAAAAGAACCTGCATTGCAGAAAAACAGTATAATAGTAAATCAGGTCTACATACAAGTATAGGTAGTTAATTCCTTAAAGAGACATTTTTTCCCCTGAGGTTCTTCAAATGGACGTTTGAACTTTTTCTCACTGAACACACATAACTAATCTATGGAATGTAATCCAATGGGGTTTTGAGAGCATTTTATTTTGAGTAAAAATAATGTCATGCCTAAACCAGTAAAGCAACTTTGCCTATTGACTTCAAAACACATGATTGCATATGTGTTCCTAGCACTCCTTTTATTTAAAATTTTTTTTAACATCTTCATTGGAGTATAATTGCTTTACAATGGTGTGTTAGTTTCTGCTTTATAACAAAGTGAATCAGTTATACATATACATATATCCCCATATCTCTTCCCTCTTGCGTCTCCCTCCCTCCCACCCTCCCTATCCTAATACCATATGCTAACACATATATATGGAACCTAGCACTTCTTTTAAGCATTGTTTATATAACTCCTCTCCTTAAAGTGAGGGGGTTCCTTCCCTTGTAGAAAAACGTGCCTCCGAGGCAGGTAAGCGGCAAAGAGCTGTATCTACATTTGTACAGAAGGAAATGAAGGTCTGATGGCAGCAGGGTTCACATCACTGCACACTTCCTAGATGCCAAATGCCTTCCCAGGCTTTGGAGATACAAATATGGGTGAAGTCTGGTCCCCTCTACCAGAAAGTCTATTGCATCCCAGCCAGCAAGGAAACAGATTTTGGAATAAGTAGTGACAATACAATGTGATTCTTGCTCAGCAGACATAAAAACAGGGTGCTGGGAGAGAACTGGAAGCCCCTGAGGCTTCTGAGTAGGGGAGAAACAGGATCACACTTGTTTAAGAAGATAACCGCAGTAGCTCCATGAGAAGCTCCAGAGTCAGGAAGGAAAGTGGCAGTGAGCCCTGCTAGAATCTAAAGCATTAGAAAGGAAGATTGAAGACCTCACTTATGGCCAAAGCACTAAGGAAGTTGAGAAGGACCTTAACTCAGGAGGTGCTTCCGAGGAGAAAGTGAAATAATTTAATGACAATTAAAGATGTGTGGTAGGGTCAGGAGCTAAGCCATTGACGACTGGCATTTTTCAAGCCTCAGTCCTAGGTCCTCTTTCCTTCCATGCCAATGTCACATACAGGCATTCAACCATCACAGATGTATCCAATTACCCCCTCTACACAAATGAACTAAATATAGATCTCTCCACTAGTCTCCTTGGAATTCCAGATGCATAGGGTCAACTCACTGCTTGAGTTGCTTGAGGTATCTTAGAGGCAATGTTGGACCAAAGCTGTCCAAAACCAACCCCAAATCTGGTTCTCTTGCAAGATTCAACTTCAGTAACACACCCCCACCATGCCACAAATCTACAAGTCATCCTTGGTATTTTTCTTCCCTCACCCTCATATGCAAGATCACTCCAAATCCTTAGATTTTACTTCCTAAATCTCATTTGAATCTGCCCACTCATCTCCATTCCCACTGCTATTGTCTTAGCTCTAGCTACTGTCATCTCTGCCCTGAGCATCTCCAACAGCCTCCAAAATGCTCTTCCCACATCCATACTTGTCCTCCTTTTGAACTTTTGGAAATGTAAATCTCTTCCTGGCACTGTCTCTGTTGAAAAATCTCAGTGGTTTCCACTGCTCTGAGGTTGAAAGAACAAAACCCTCAACGTGGCCTAGAATGTATCTTAGCACCTTTTCCTGATAGTTAAGTCCTACAGCATGTTCTGATCTCACCTTAAGTACTCCATGGGAGTGCCTTTCCTGATATCCCTAACCAGGTCAGAGACCCATATATAATTCTCATAGCTCTCCATATCTCTGTACCACACAAGCGCCATTTTGTGTTTATTTTCATGTTATCTCATTCATGTTTTCCTCTCCGACTAGACATTAAACTCCATGAGGCAGGGGCCAGATCTGTTTCTTCTCACCACTGAATTCTCTTCCTCCAGCAGAAAACCTGATGTGTTAGGTAATAAACATTTGAATAACAACAGACTAAGTGAATAAAAAATAACCCCGTCGTTCCTAATGTGAAAGAACAGTGAGACGGATAAAGTCGTTGATTAAAGTTGAGACTAGAGTTGGACAAATGAATCCAGTTAGGGACAAGGTATAGACTTTCCTTTTTTAGATTTCCATAGCATACCCCGGTGGGTTGTGGAATATACAAAATACTTTCAAGAGAGAAGTTGACACTGGGAGTCACCACGCATAGGTACTTGGAAATTTGCAGTGTTAAGGGGGTGGGTATAAAGAAGAAGTGCAAGTTCAAATATGTCCAGGAATGACCCAGAAAAGGTGGTGTCAACTGGTCAAGTAAGAGACCAAGGACAGTGGGTGTGAACTGGAGAATGCACGCTCTGCACCAAATCAGATCAAAACAAAAGGTTCTCTTTTGCTAAACTTAAGTATCTCACATTCTCCTTTTAAAGTAATTTTTTAAATCCAAATAAAATTTAAAATAGAACCAAAAGTAAGTCAAAGCAGGAGTAATTTTGAATATACTTTGTACTATTATAAAGTGAATACCCAACAGCCTGAAGAGGTATATAGGAGGGGTCTTATCTCCATTTCATAGATGAGAATACAGAAGCTTAGGGAGGTCAAAGATTTAGCAGGGATTATGCAGCCACTTAAACAACCCAATCACAAGCACCCCAAATCTGGGCTCCTCCCATGTGACTGTGCTGGATGCTTCCTGTTTTGTCTGTCTGGTGATACGCTATTAACGGTATCAGCCAAGCACACCTCTACCACAGGAAACAGTTACCCAGCAGGCCAAGCTGACCCTGGTTCAGAAGAAGTTCAACTCTCCACATGGAAGAAGCCTTCCATGAAGGCTGGGACCTTCTGCAGACCCCAGGAAATAGGCTACCTCTGTAAATAAGTATCTTCTATGATCATGTCTTCAATGGAAGCTGAACCTCATCTCTATGAAATGGAGCAGGACCCTGTGGGGCCCTCCTGGCACAAAAGCCTTTCTTCCTGTGTCCCCTGCTTCTTGTTTGTAGGAAATAGGTTTCATTCAGCCTCCTTGACCTTCCCTGAGTTCCAAAGGGCAGATTCAAACAGTTGCTAATCAGGGAAGGGAGGGAATGCAGAAACAAGAGAGGAGCAGTCAAGAAACAATAGTGCAGCCTTGGCGCAGGGTCTTGGTTCCTCCTCAAGGAATATATATAACAATATCTTTGAGTTCTTCTGCAGAACTAAAACCTCCACCCAGGTGGAGGATGGCAACTTCCAGCTGAGCACAAGATTCCTGGAGCACCACCCTGCTACTTCACCACCAACCAATCAGAAGAAAGTCACATACCCTGTAGCCCTCACCCCAAATTTTGTGTATAAAAACTATTCCCACAACACCATTGGGGAGTTCGGGGTGTTTGAACATAAGCCACCTGTTTGCCTTGCTTGGCCCTGCAATAAACATTTCTCTGCCCCAAACTCTGACATTTCGGTTTCTTTGGACTCACTGTGCGTGGGGCACATGAACTTTGCTTGGGTAATACTACCTCAGAGAGTCAGTACCTACCTAAGTTCACACAGCTATTAAGTGGCAGACTGGATCTGAACTCGGGTCTATTTTGCTTTGAAGCCCTCTCTCCCCCTACATGTTAGGCCCCAGGAACAAATTAGAACAAGAAATGCTGAGGAATGGAGGAAGCTCAGCAACCTCATTATCTTACTCCGTAACAGTGTTCATGCCCATAATTCAGGACAAAGAAAACCTAATATAGACAGATGTGTCTATTCCTTCTCTTCAGCTCTGACTCACGACAAGCATCCGTTCACTTCATGCAACCTCTCCTCCTCGACCACCTGCCATGTTTGTTGTGTACCATCCGGAAACTTCGGGAACCAGTTTCCAAGTTGCCTGTTTGATTTCCTGATGCCACATAACTCTGACCTACAGACTTCCAATTTTCTTTTCCAACTCCCAATTTTCTTTCTTAAGGAAGGGGCAGAAGAGTGCCAATTATCATAGTTTATCTTTCCTCTACTAGAGGTTTTCACATTGAAGACTCTAGTACAGACTTTGGTTACATGCTGTCTTTTTAAAAGAATATCTGCTTAACTTTAATCCATTACCTGAATCTGGAATCTACTAAACCCAATTGTTATATGGAGTCACCTGGGGAGAGTTTAATGGAAAAGCAAGGCAGCAAATTAGTACCATATGATTAGCGTAATACTAAGTTTGTTTATCCAAGGTTCTTCAGAAGAACGCACCGTATTTTTAAGATATGACTTGTTTTCCATATCTGCATGGAGGCTTGTTGCTACTTAACTGGACATTTAATTTTCCACTTATTCATTTTCCCGCTTACAGACAGCTCGATGGCTATTCAGTATGTGCATAATACAGAGAAAAATAATTATAGGAAAGGGACACAAAGAATGTCATAATTAAACTGTGCATTTGCAAAATACACTCCATATACCCGAAACATCTTGATTCCTATAATCAGGTAGATTAGGTTTTCAGTAAATACTTTTTAAAACAGAGGTTTATCTAAAGTCAGAAACAGAGAGGCAGCTCTCAGAATCACCTTGTAACACAAAATTAACTACCATTTGCCTCCAATCATTTTTTTAAAAAATCAGATATAAAGAGAAATCAAAATGTAAATCAATGGATTTGTGAAACATGAGGGCATTTTCCGTGACCTTCTAGAACGGGTTTATTTATTCCTCATCTGAACTCTCATTAACAAAAGCCACTGTGCCTACCAATGGCAAATGCAGAAATTTATCGCCTCAAGATTTGGTTCAAACTTTTATTTTACAGTTTGGAGATTAAAGTTCAGAGCAAATTCAGTTGCAGGGGTCAATGCAAGTAAAAGATCTACGTGGGAGAAGGGTGTTAGGACAAGTTAAAAAAACATTCACAGTCTTTATAAAGAAAGAAACGTTGCCAAAAAATTAGAAATGATGATCAAAAGGGACTTCAACTAATTACCAGGACGAAATACCCATGCTATGAAATTTGGAGTCAAAGACTCCAAATCTTCTTACTCTTTCTTTCTCTACTTGATGGTGTTTGAAGTTTATATGCAAAATATTTCTCTCTGATCCCCATCTAACTAATGGGCTCGTTGAGAGGACTGGCGATTCTGCTGATTTACTGAACAGTGACCTGCAGAGAAAAAGCAAAAGACAAGGAAACCAATTTTATGGAAACCAACAAAAAAATTAACTAGAGATTTAAAGCTTAATATAGCTTTATCCTCCAGAGAGCTTTGCTGATTGCAGACAGAGCTTAAGAACAGGATTCAAAAGCACAAACACGCTAGTTCTGTTTTGAGAGCTCTGCTCAAGATATGTTCAATAAATGGAAAACCACCTTTACCACCTGCCTTTTGTCACGAGAGAAGACAGAAAGGCAAAAACTAGTTTGGGAAGCAGGGAAAAGGGCTTTACTCTCCAACTCAGTTACTGGTTTTTAAATGTTAGATAAAAATCCAAGTTCTCAGGCACTGTTTTCCTCAAACATACTCTCCCCTCTTTCAAAAATGAAAATAACGACCCTCCCTTCCTTTCCTTCGGAAATATTAATTGAGCAAATGATGCCTTGCGTAGCGCTTGTTCCTTCCTGCCACTTTCTGTCTGTCATCACCAATGCCAGGTGCCCACAGGTGAAATCTGCCTCCTGCTCCAGGAGGGGACAGTTGGGAGGTGGGGAGGAGGAAGACAAAGCCAACGTGCTGGGAGGGAGCCTGATTCCATCCCGGGCAGGGCCGGCACTCAAGAGAGGGTTTCCTGCCTATTGAGGTGAAGTTATAAATGTAATTAAAGTCTTTAAGAAAGAAATTCTGCCTCAAACCATGTCCCTCTCCAGTGGTCTTCTCTTGTGTAATTCTAGCTCTTTGCCCAGAGGAACTGACACTTTCGATCTAGTCATGTAAGGGCAATTTATTGTGAAGTGGTAATTTATTAAGTGAGATTCAAGAGTGGAGAGAGCTCTCAGAACCAGGAAGGGACTCAATTCACCCTCAAGTGCTCCCGACTCAGGTCTTCTAGACAGAACCTCTGGGGCACAGAAATCCTCACCAAACTTCTAATTCCTGAATACTTCTGTCCCCACTCCCACCCCACTCCCCCATGCTGCGTAACTGGAAGTAAGTCTTAAAACATAAATTCCTGGATGTCATATCATGTTAATCTAAATTCAGAGTAGGCTATAACTGATTGATCTCTCTGAAGAGCCTTCCCACGCTAGAGGAAGCTAGGAAAGCTGCGGTACTTCATTTGGCCTGGGGCCAGTTCTTAATCCTAAATCTCTTGAAAAATGCTATTTGTGTTCTGTAGTGATTGTGATGAATGGCCCATCATGGTGGGGGCAAAGAGGTACCCATCATAAGCAGGAAACGTGGGCTTCTATGAGATGCTAAATCTCTCTGCTTGCTATGATCACGCATGTATTCAACCTGCCTTCAGTCCGTAAGGGAGTTTTACTTTTGTTTAATAATCAAATGCATAGCCACATCCTAAAGAAGAGGGCAATTCTGTGGTGATGAAGACAGCAACAGTGGATAGAGACCAAAGGCACCGCGAGTCATGTTAGATTTCTCCAGAAGTCACTTTCTGACTGACTCTCTTGGGCTTTGGGCGATCAATTATCCCAGCTGCCTTCTTTCCCCAGATTCCTGTAATCCGTGTAGGGCAGGTTTCTCAAGATCCTCTGTTCTTTTCTTCTCTTCCTTGGTGTCATTTCATCATCTGGCCCCCTTTCCCAAAGGGATGAGTTCCTGCTACGGATGATGAGATTCCGGGTCATCATAAAGGACAGGTGGGTAAGAGTGCTGGACCTTCCTTTAAAGGTAAAGGATGCTTTGCTTCTTGCCTCAATGTAGCAAAAGTAAAAGGTGACCCCGGGTCTGAGACGGTTCAGCCACCCTTCCCTCACTCCTCATATACTTTCTCTTCTTCCCAGGGATGAAAGACAAGCACAGCTTAAGCCGGCTCAGCACATAGCACTTGCGGAAACATAGTCTCTCTTGCTGCTTTCTCTGGTTTAATTTCCCTACTGTTGCGCAGGCTGCCTTGGCTCTGAGAGGTCCAAAACTCAGTGCAGCATACATGGGCCACTGGCAAACTATGGCCTGTGGGCCAAATCCAACCCACCGCCCGTTTCTGTAAATAGGGTTTTATCAGAATACTGCCATGCCCATTCAATTCTATATTGTCTCTGGCTGTTTTTGTGCTAACATGGTAAAGCTGAATAGTTGTAACAGATACCATATGGTTTGTCGGCAAAGCCGGAAGTATTTACTAACTGGCCCTTTGCAAAAGGTTTGCCAACCCTTGGTTTAGACCCCTGTAAAATGGAGACGAAATATTCAGTGTTTGATTAACCTGCAGCAGAAACATTCCTAACTAAAGCTGCGGTTTCAATGAGAAACAGAGTAGAAGTTACTTGGAAGAAGCTAGATTACATCAGGGAAAAAAAATGGGTGTTCTACATAGTCCAACCCAACTCATTAGATTTATGTAAATATATACATAGGGGTTTTGAGCCAATGCTACATTTAATTATAAACTATTGCTTTTGCTTCAGTTTGTCATTGTTTCTCTCAGGCCATGAGGGTTTGGGTTTGGCAGAACTGGCAGTAGGGGAGGCTCTCTAAGTATCATAGAACGTTCCAGCTCCCCTCTCTCAACCCCAGGATTCCCAAACAAATGGTTTTTTAAATCCTTGGTTGAGAAACTGATGGGCCCCATCTTGGTCCCTCTATACTCAGGCCCTCTGGAAACTTGTACATGAGAGGTGGCTGTCATCTACATCAGGATCCAAATATTCTTGGGTTCCCTGGGCATACTTCCATTTAATAGTACCCAATCTCACTTTCCATCTTTGTGTAAAAGAACTATACTTGTTATGTCATTCAAATGTGTAGATTTCACAAATACCTAAATACCCACCATAGTGGGCCTCAGTGTTGAGGAAGTTCACCTAATTTAAAAGTGGGCAGAGAATCTGAAAAGACGGTTTTCCAAAGAAGACATACAGATGGCCAGCAGGTACATAAAAAGGTGCTCAACATCACTAATCAGGGAAATGCCAATCAAACCCACAATGCAGTATCATCCCACACCTGTTAGAATGGCTATTTTCAAAAAGGCAAGAAATAACAAGTGTTGGCGAGGGTGTGCAGAAAAGGGAATCGTTGTGCACTGTGGGTGGGAATGTAAATTGGTGCAGCCACTATGGAGAACAGTATGGAGGTTCTTCAAAAAATAAAAAGTAGAACTACCACATGATCCAGCAATTCCACTCCTGGGTACTTATCTGAAGAAAATGAAAACACTAACTGGAAAAGATATATGCACCCCCATGTCATGACAGCCGTATTTACAACAGCCAAGACATGGTAACTACCTAAGCATCCATCAGTAGATGAATGGATAAGAAGATGTGGTATATAAACACAATGGAATATTCTCAGCTAGAAAGAAGAATAAAATCCTGCCATTTGCAACAGCATGGATGGACCCTGAGGGCATTATGCTCAGTGAAATGAGACAGAGAAAGACAAATACTCTATTATCTCATATGTAGAATCTTAAAAGAACAAATACCTCAGCCCTCAACTCAAACTGCTTATAGATGCAGAGAACAGATTGGTGGTTGCCAGAGGTGGGGGGTTGGTGGCCAAATAGATGAAGTGAGTCAAAAGGTACAAACTTCCAGCTATAAAATGTGTAAGTCACGAGGATGAAATTACAGCATGGTGACTACAGCTAATAATACTGTATTGCATATTTGAAAACTGCTAAGAGAGGAGATCTTAAAAATTCTCATCATAAGAAAACAATTGGGGGGCTTCCCTGGTGGCGCAGTGGTTGAGAGTCCGCCTGCCGATGCAGGGGACACGGCTTCGTGCCCCGGTCTGGGAAGATCCCACATGCCGCGGAGCGGCTGGGCCCGTGAGCCATGGCTGCTGGGCCTGCGCGTCCGGAGCCTGTGCTCCACAATGGGAGAGGACACAGCAGTGAGGGCCCGCGTACCACAAAAAAAAAAAAAAAAAAAGAAAAAGAAAAAAATTTTGTAACTATGTTTGGTGATCGATGTTAACTAGATTTATTGTGGTGATCATTTTGCAATCTATGCAAACAGGGAATCATTATGTTGTACACCAGAAACTAATATAATGTTATATGTCAGTGATACCTGACCAAAAAACCCACATTCCAAATAGTCATTTAAACTACATCTCTGTATAGTGATAACTAAATGTTAAGGAAGTTCTAATGAAGTAAGTGGTCGGTCGATGTGAATAGGGTTATCGGGCAAAGTTACCTTCAGGAGCTTAGGTTAACAAACGTTTGAAGCACATGTGTTTTCACGGAGAAGGAAAGAACAGTCCAGCTTTTGGGTACTCAGTAATGGTTGTTAGGGTCGATCACGATCATGATAATGATGGTGGGAAAAAATATCACGGTGCCAAGCCTCAGAAGAAGCATTAAGTTCCATCTGTAAATACCAAACTTAAACGAGGGCAACATTTTTCCAGTTTACAAAATCTTTCACTTACTCACCAGGAAACATGACAAAATAGAGAAAACTGCTGTTTCCAGGGGCCTCTTACAATTCTTTCTGGCTTAGACATTTGTGTCTCTATAAGAATGAAAAACTAGTGCAATGAAAAACAAAGGGCGTGCCAAAGCCATGGGTAACTGAAACACCTGCAACCCAGATTAATTGCAATACTCAGCCCCACAGGACTGGTCCTATGATTGCTAATGTCAGTACATGTCAGCAAAACTCATCCCGGGAACAGCTGATTTACATTATTGCCCTAGTTCGAGACAGAACATCTGAAAACAGGTTTGTACTTTAGTCCATCAACTCTACAGAAGGACTGGGAGTAAAAGAGCCTTGAAAGAATATGTGGATCAATAGAAAGAGAATTGTTTTGCTGGGAGAAAAACTCAACAATATAGGGAAAGGATGCACGGTATGGCTCAGAGGTGGGACTCAGGGTCCTGGGGGAGAGTGCTTCTTTGTTCTATCTCACATCGATCACATAATTTTATAGAAGGGGATCCTTAGATATAATCTGGTTCAATCTCTCATCTTACAAATGAGGAATGTGTGGATGTCTGTTCAAATCCTGGCTGGGCAAAGTGCAGTGTTGGGTAATACTAAGGATGCAAGTGGATGCAGAGATGAATGGGGCACGGACTTTATCTTTTGAGAGTTCACAGTCTAGGAATGGAACTAAGATATACATAAATATTACAAAGTAGGACATCTGCACTTGCACTGGAGCATCTAAGGTTTAGATTCAGGGCTATGAGCATTTAGGGGAAGAAAACCTTCCTTCCTGGTGGGAGAGAGGGTTAGTGAGACATCCTTGCAGGAAATAAGTATCAAACCTGCATCAGGGCTGGGCACTGCTGGAGACACAGTGGTAACCAAGAGAGACAAACCATGTCCTCGTGAATAATATAGTGTTTGGGGAGTGGAGATTTTTTAACACAGAGATGCAGAAAGGAGAGTGATTAGTTGATCTGTTGAGGTGCCTTCTCCTGTTGCACTAAAACAGAAAGGGGAGGTAAACACAGGGACTCCATGTGGGAACAGGCGTGAAACCTACACACTGAGTCCGCTCCTTATACTATAATCTATAGCATATGATGCTGGTATTCGGGAACTCTGAGTCTGAACACATACTTGGGGAGTGTAGAGAGGTAAGTTGTCAGATTCTCTTCCCAAAGAGTGGAATAAAAGTGCCAGGTGATTCTCCTCTATTTTGGGAAAATAACTTCCCTGTGGTCTCTGACCCCTGGGAGACGTTCCCCAATTACAGGGATTTCCTCTTGTGTTTCTCCTAACAGAGATTTCACAGGATCTGGATGTGCTGGGTTTGTCCTTGCTGGTCCAGCCCACTAGGGAAACAGACCCGTTCAGGAGGGGGAACAAAGTAATTGTCAAGTGAATATTTTTCTGCTGATTATTGGAGTCAGTGGAGTGGAAACAAGTCCTGAGGGTGTTTTAGTGTTTTGGCTTTTCTGGAGTGCTGGAAGGAGATGTAAAAGCCTTGGCAGTAGCATTCCAACCTATAGATAACAGGATTTCTCTACTTTACATTTTTATGTGATCTTATAATACTCTGTTATTATTAGTTATGTAATGTGCTACATTAGTCATGCTTTGTGAAAAATAGTAGATTATTCTGATATAATACATTATTTAAAAGGCCCAGATCTTGTATTCATTTTTATAAACATATAATTCTCTACCTAAAGAATTATTACTGGATATAACTCTGTTTTCATAGCCTACTTCCCCCCTGCTCTGCAAAGGTTTTCTAAAGAACCCAGTAGTAACTGGGTCATGATTCTTCAAACTTTCCAGTGGGGAAAAAAAATGATACGGTGCAAATTTTTCCCAACTGAGGCATAGTTAAGGCAAGATGCTTCATTAAGTTACCAACATACCAAGGAAAGGTGCCATGACCAGACAGTACCTACCTCATAAGGTTGTCGCAAAGATTAAATGAGATATTAAATACAGAGCTCTTAGCATAATGCCTGGCACACAGAAAGCATTAATAATTCTTCTATCATCCTCTAAGAAGACTAATCTCTGATCTTCAGATGGCCAGCCTGCTCTCACTGGACACCAAGAGAGTTCCACGTAAACTCTCCTCACTCCAAGCGCCTCCAAGATGTCATGTAACGTGAGCTGAAGAGTATCTATACATGGCATTCATTCAAAATCACACAGCATGCTTTCCTCCCTGAGTTTGGAATTCATCTTGGGAGATGTATCAGGCATGTGAAAGGGAAACATCTCCTAAATGAGCTGGAGAAAGCAACGAAACAGAAAGAAACGAGGCCAAGCACTGACTTAAAACATGTCAGGATTTGGTCTATTTTTTTCCATCAACATGTGCTGTTCTCATTAATGGGAGTTTCTCACACACTCAGTAAGGGAACAGGCAAAAGTGTATTTTGTTATAGCCTGAAGGCTCACCCAAACATTTAAAGAATTTGGGGAGCCATAAATTTCCTCCAGACTATAATCATCTTTGTGAGATCAAGTGCTCATGACCGAAAACATCTCTGATCTGTGAAATATGATCAAGGCTCTTTAAAATATTTTTTCCCAATAAGTAGGTAAGTTCATGATATGTACTTTGTCATGAGATTTGAAAACATCCTTCCAGCTATCTGTCAAAACTACTTCCATTTTCTTGTTGGTCAAATCATTAGCCTAGATAACAGATGAAAGGTAGGCTATGGCCCTTGGGCCAAATCCCACCCACTTCCTGTTTTTGTAAATAAAGTTTTATTGGTTCACACTCAACCTTAGTCATTTACATATTACCTGTGGCTACTTTCATGCTAGGATGGCAGACCTAAGTAGCTGCAACAGAGACTGTGTGGGCAGCAAAAACTGACCTATGTACTATCTGGCCCTTTATAGAAGTTTGCCAGCCCCTGATCTAGATCACTGTCTTGGGTAGAAAGAATTCTGGTTGAATAACAGTCATCTATCAGATTCCCAGAGAATTTAAAAATTTCCCATGTTATCAAATCCAGACACTTTGCTGACTGGAACAGAAAGGAGGAAGTGAACAGAGAATTACTAAACTGGGAGTTAGAAGTCATTCATTCATTCATCCATTTATTCATTCCACATAAGACACCACCACCATTCCTGTGGTAAATACTGGCATTAGAGTATGAACAATCGGGCCTCATAGAGTATAAAGTCAATGAGGGAGACAAACAGTGACCACGTCATTCATTCATCCTTCATTCATTCATTCTCTGTAATGTGCCAGGAAATATTTTAGGCACCAGTTAACCGTACCAGTTAACCACACCAATTATACATTCTAATGGTGAAGAGAAATAATAAGCACATATGAAAATAGCAGGTACTGATAAGTGCTATAATGAGAATATTAGTTCAACCATGTGAAACTGAAATTTTTATAGGTCTACAGTAGTTGAATATTGACAATTTTATATGATTCAACCTATCAGTGAGAAATGCTGAAGAGTGATTTTTGGATGGCCTTAAATTAAGGGATCTGGGAGGGAGAGATAAATTAGGAGGTTGGGATTAACATATACACACTACTGTATATTAAATAGATAAACAATAGATAAACTATATAGCACAAGGAACTATACTCAATATCTTGTAAAAACCTATAATGGAGAAGAATCTGAAAAAGAATATATATGTATAACTGAATCACTTCTGTACCCTTGAAACACTAATTGTAAATTAAATATACATCAACAAAAAAAAATTTTTTTAAAAAATTGAAGGATCAAGGAAGGCTTCACTGAGGAGGTGACATCTGAGCTAAGACTTGAATGACAGCAGCATCTTGCCCTGCAAACATCAAGGGAGATTTCCAGGCAGGGAGAGGGAGAGCCCCTTGCAAATACTCTATGGCCAAAGTAAGCTTGGATCGTTTGAGGAAGAGAAAGAAGACCAGAGGGTCTGAAGCAATGTGGGCTCTGGGGAAAGAGGGAGGAAATAAGGTTGAAGAGGTAGTCAAGGGCAAGGTCAGATGGGGTCTTGTGGGTTAGGATAAGGATCTTGGCTTATACTTGAAGAGTAATGGGAGGGCTTTTAAAAAGGAACATCGCATGATCCAATTTATGGCTTTTAAGTGTTTTCATTCCTCTTCTGTGAGAAGTAGACTATGATAGCAAGAACTGAAGCAGGGAGATTGAGGAGGTAGGACGGAGTTCTGAGCAAAACAAGACTACACAGCAAGGAAAGGTGGAGAAAAGCGGGGAGGAAGGAGATGTTTAGGAGTTGAAATCATCAGGAGCTGTTGATAGTTTAGATGTAATTAGGAGGGAAAATGAGGGATGAGGGAGGATGCCAACTTTCCAATTTGAGTACCTGGCCGGATACCTACGTGGTGTGATTCATAAGCCTGTGAACACCAGAAAAGAAGCAGGTCTTAGGGGAGATAATAGGTACCATTTTCAACCTGTTGAACTTGAGTCATCTTTATGACTTGCTTTCCCTCAAGTGGTATCGATGAACATGAAATCTTATATGAATCAGACTGGCAGCTTTGTTTTATTCTTTTCATCATACATCTACTACCTTGTCATTTCCTTTTTCGTCTTCTATGCACTATTTTTTCTTGATTTAGCTGATTTTGATTCTCTTGAGTGAAGCTTTTGTGTTTGTGCTTTCCCAGTGGTCAAGAGGGGAGTCTTACAGTTGCAAAGTTGTTGGCATGTCTTTCGGTGGAAGTTGTTTCTTTTACGCCCCTTGAGGTAGACAGGAATTAAAACAGCCAACAGCAGGATTCCCAACCTGGATTTTTTTTCCATTTGACAAAGTGGACCTAGGAGGGAGTGATGCTAAATATGCAGTGCCCGACAAATCAGGACCGGAACTTGTACCCCACCCTCAGATCATACCTTAAAGCACTAAATTAGGGTGTAAGCAGATTCAAAAAATGTGCCTTGCAATCACTTTTCAAGAGCAGCAGATTTGGCAGAACTCCAGGCTGCATAACTGGAGCAAACATCTGAAAATATCCCAGGGTAGGCAGGTGTGAAAGCCTTTCCGTGTCATATACCAAGCATTCTGCTCACCTGTTATCAGACAAAGGCAGTAGCAGTATTATAATAGGATCTCCCACCTCTGGATTTGAAAAGCATTTTATTGACGTAAATCATATCACGTACAACCCTGTATGCCATCAGTATACACATCTTCAGTCTCCTGCTAGATTATCCCACTTAGAAGGTCATGTTATATCTTTCCTTCTCCCACATACACAGGCTCACCTCAGAGATATTACGGCTTTGATTCCAGACCGCTGCAATAAAGTGAAAGTCGCAACAGAGTCACATTTTTTGGTTTCCCAGTGCATGTAAGTTATGTTTACACTATACTGTCGTCTATTAAGTGTGCAATAGCATTATGTCTTAAAAAAAACAATGTACAGAGACTTCCCTGGTGGCGCAGTGGTTAAGAATCCGCCTGCCAATTCAGGGGACACAGGTTCGATTCCTGGTCCGGAAGGATCCCACATGCCGTGGATCAACTGGCCCCGTGCGCCACAACTAATGAGCCTGTGCTCTAGAGCCTGCAAGCCACAGCTGCTGGGCCTGCGTGCCACAACTACTGAAGCCCGCGTGCCTGGAGCCTGTGCTCTGCAGCGGGAGAGACCACCATGATGGGAGAGGCCACTGTGATGAGAGGCCCGCGCACCGCAACAAAGAGTAGCTCCCGCTCGCCGCAGCTACAGAAAGCCGCGCACAGCAACTAAGACCAAACACAGCCAAAAATAAAAAAATAAATTTATATAAAAAAAAATACAAGGTACATACCTAATTAAAAATATTTTATTGCTACTAGTGGGAAGCAGCCACATAGCACAAGGAGATCAGCTCGGTGCTCTGTGACCACCTAGAGGGGTGGGATAGGAAGGGTGGGAGGGAGAGCCAAGGGGGAAGAGATATGGAGACATATGTATATGTATAGCTGATTCACTTTGTTATAAGGCAGAAACACACCACTGTAAAGCAATTATACTCCAATGAAGATGTTAAAAATATATATATATTTAATTGCTAAAAAATGCTAACCATTGGGCTTCCCTGGTGGCGCAGTGGTTAAGAGTCCACCTGCCGATGCAGGGGACACGGGTTCGTGCCCCGGTCCGGGAAGATCCCACATGCTGCGGAGCGGCTGGGCCCATGAGCCATGGCCGCTGAGCCTATGCGTCCAGAGCCTGTGCACAACAAGAGAGGCAAAAACAGCAAGAAGACCGCCAACCACAAAAAAAAAAAAAAAAAAAAAAAAATGCTAACCATCATCTGAGCCTTCAGCCAGTCATCATCTTTATGCAATGGTAGCATCAAAGATCACTGATCACAGATCACCAGAATAAGTATAATAAAGATGAAAAAATTAAGATATTCTAAGAATTACCAAAATGGGACACAGAGACACGAAGTGAGCAAATGCTGTTGGAAAAATGGCACCAAAAGGCTTGCTCAACACGGGGTTGCCCCAAACCTTCAGTCTGTTTAAGAAAAAAAAAAAAAAGGCAATATCTTCCAAGCACAATAAAGCAAAGCATTAAAACAAGGTGTGTCTGTAACGGACAGAGCGTTAGTGTTGGTGAGTGAATGGTTCCATGAATCAGAATTAGCCAAGCTGATGCCCGAATATAAACAATTAAGGAATTTAAAATGCGACACCTAAACACTACACACTTCATAACTGCTTATCGCAGGAAAGAATTACACACAGTTAAAATGATGATGGAATAACACTTGCCAAGAAGATGTGTGGACCGAACGAACTTAGTGTACCCAGAGGTCAATGGGAAGATGTTCTCTTTTCCCAGGTCTTCCCAGTCCAAGTTTGTGAAGCTTTATTTACTCCAGACATAAAATAACCTTCACTTATGTTAGAGACACATTTAGGGGAAAGGCAACATTACCACTGGCTTCTAAGTGTGTTAAGACTAGGGGTCATTATCTGAAAAGGCCTTTGAAGGGCAACATTTTTAAAGATTTGTCATCTTACACATGTTCTTAGAGCTGGGGCCCACCTTATCCACTTGTGCAATAATAAGTTAATCACCCAAAACAATTTTTTAAAAAAGCACCCTTAAGAAATATTTCAATTTTAGAAATAGGTTAGTAATCCAGTTAAAGAATGAAATTTATTATAATAGCTGCATCATAAGGACATGTACAGAAGTACTTTAGCATCTCTCAATTAAAAATAAAATTTAAACCTACAAATAGAAGAAAGTATCACTGACAGGCCCATAAAACATTCGTGCCTTTTCATCTAGAAATCCTGGGAATTATTTAATGAGAGCAGGAAGGTATAGCTCTCTGAGTCGTCGTTCATATAAATCAAGGACTGGAAACAATCTAAATTTTCAACCAACAGGGTAATTTAGTAAAACAATGTACATCAACATCATGATGCTGTTTTAGTCATTAAAATTATGGTTATGAAGGGGAGGCAGAAACATGGAAATGTGTTTGATATTTAACTGGAAAAAGAGATTATAAAATGACACATACTATACGACATGTACACACATGAGGTTCTAGAAAGCAAGATGCAAGAATTTTTAAAAAGAAAATAAGATGGATAGTGGCCAATTTTTCTTTTATTTGCTCTTTTGTATCATGTGGTTGCTTTTAAAAATAATCAAATTAGTTCACTGCAGCACTATTTTCAATAGCCAAGACATGGAAACAACCTAAATGCCCATCAACAGATAAATGGATAAAAAAGATAAAGTACATATACACAATGAAATACTACTCAGCCCTAAAAAGGAATAAAATAATGCCATTTGCAGCAACATGGATGGGCCTAGAGATTATCTTACTGTGAAGTCAGAAAGAGAAAGACAAATACCATATGATATCACTTATATGTGAAATCTAAAATATGACACAAATGAACTGATCTACAAAACAGAAACAGACTCACAGACATAGAGAATAGACTTGTAGTTGCCGAGGGGGAGTGGGAGAGGGAGGGATTGGGAGTTTGGGATTAGTAGATGCAAACTACTATATATAGGTTGGATAAACTACAAGGTCCTATTGTCTAGCACAGGGAACTATATTCAGTATCTGTGTTAAACCATAATGGAAAAGAATATGAAAAAGAATGTGAATATATATGTATATATAGGTATGTATAACTGAATCACTTTGCTGTACCACAGAAATTAACACATTGTAAATCAACTATATTTCAATAAAATAAATTTAAAAAATACAATTTGAAAAAAAACTAAGGCAGAGCTCAGGGAAATAAGTAATAGCCAATTAATATAAGATGTCAGGAAAACGAGGTGACGTTCTGGGTCTTGGTTTAGTTCCAATGGAATCATGTTTGGGAGTAGGTATTCAGGACAACATGCCATTGTGTTAAACCACTTTTCATAAAAGCTCCTCCATTTAACATTTTTGTATTTTAAAAATGGCCCAAAGTGCTTTTGGCTGGGAAATACCCTTCAGTGTTAACTTAGACCTAGGAAGGCATTGTGAACTCGGAAGGAGTCAGCTTAGACCCAGGTGGAGGAAATGCATGAACTTTCGCCACTGTGAGGTCCTTGGGTTCTCATTTTTCTGGGTCTCTGAATCATGAAGAGGTCTGAGTTCACCTTTTCAAGAGCATTCAGAGAACGACCTTGTTTCAGAAACTCTACTCTACTCATTCCATTCCGAGGTCAGCTGAGTTTTTATACGACCGGCTTTTCCAAATTAGGCCTGGGGGTGGGGAGGAGAGGTCACAGGAGGAAACGGCATTTCCACAGACCCTCTTAAAAGAGGGGAAGGAATAGTCTTCTGGAAAGTTCGCTCTTTTATCTGAAGTCCCAGAAAGTTTCCCACATCCCCTCTGACGGATTCAGCGCCCCATGGAACGCAATAATAAGTATAACTGGCTCCCTGAGTCAGCCAATGTCAGGAATCATTCCAGTAAGACAAACTCTCATTAAAATGCACCGCCTCCCCCTGAGGGAGTGAAACTGAGGACTTCTCCCGCCCCTCTTTCCACATCCGCTGGAAGTTGTTTCCGCGTCACCACGGAGCATCCCGCTAAGCAGACCCGGCGGTCCCTGCCACCCACCCCTGGCACTGCACGCAGCATCCCACGCGCCGTAATCGGGGTGCGGGCGGGGGAAGCACTTGGCCGTGAACGGTAACAGCGACGAGAGAGAAAGAAAAGCACAGGCCTACCTTAAAACTTTCCAGTCTTTGAGTGGATCCAAGTCAGAGATTAAGGAGACCATTGTCTAAAGGGCGGCCGAAGGCAGATCCAGTCCCGAGAGGAGGGGGCGCGGGGAGGGGATGCGGGGGAAGGAAGCGGCCGCCGGCTGCTCGGCTCAGGCCCGGAGCGACCGGGCGCCTGCACGCGCGCGGCTCTTCCTCCTTCTAGGATTGATAAGCACTTGTCCTGGCTTTTCTCCACGCCCACGGCCTAATCAATCTTGCGCTAGATTACTCCCCAGCCCCGGCTCATTTCTCCACACCACCTTTTAAAGCCCTTGTAATCTGCGCCAACTGATCACATTTGACCTTTTTGTAGCCCACTTTATTCCAAGCACAGCTCTCAGTTAAATCTCTCTTTATTGACACCGTCCTCCTTGGCTTGCTTTTGGAACAAACAGATCAAGCCTGAAGCTTCCAGACTTTAACAGCAATCATTTACAGATTACTGCAAGCTGCAGCTCTCTCCTCCTCTGGGGCATCCTCGTGAGATTTTGCTTTCATATTCCTGTCAGAAGACCGGTTAGGTTTCTTTTTTCCCTTTTTTTTTTTTTTTTTTTTTTTTTGGTGGCTTGGGTCTGGGACACCAGCGTCGGGCTTACAGCTTCCCTCAGAGGCTGTAACTACATGACTGTTAGGATTTGTCTTTTATAAATCATCTGGAACCGGCCTGCTAACAAGCTAGAATTTACTGTGTGCTTTCTGGCAGGGAATTTGTTACACTGCTTTTTTTCCCCCCCTTTCTTTCTTTCTCGTGTTTTAAAAGAACGTGAAGAGGGGGGGGAAATGTAGAATCTCTCCAGGCATTAAGAGAAAAGGGCGTGGGCTTTTCTCCCTCAACTTGTATATCTTTTGTCCTTTATTTAAAACTGAACATCCTTTCAACAATCGTCTGAAACCGTGCACGGCAGATATTGAAAACAATATCCAGGGCAGAATTGTTTTCCTCTAGACTGGTCTGTGTGCTGATGTAGGTTTTTTGTGACTGTACGGGTTTATTTTTGTAAGCACTGCCTCATAGCATATGCTTTCCTGCTTTCCCAGGTTCTAGGTAAGACTCCACTACTGAGGCCCCTCCCCACCCTGTCCTCCCAGGATCCTGGCATTAGAAGACCTTGAAATCACCTGGCATAGGGGTCTCCGTGACCTCCCAGGTCATTCAGATTTTCCTGACACCTGCATGCCACTTGAGCTCTACATGACAGGACCTTTACTCGATAGGACTTGTACTCTCTTTATACCCAATTCCTCTTTTTCCTACACTTACTTTAGAAGGTAATTTTAAGACCATCACCATAAATGGAAGATCAGCCTCCCTGGTCTAACAAAACATGATTGTTGTGCCTGGACACATGGCTGTTTCTAGATCTTTTTGTCTCGTTTGAAAAGAGTGTAGAGAGTGAGTGTTAGGGGATGTAAGGACACACCGGCACCAACCAAGACATTCCCCACAAGCCGAGTCCAGATTTAAAGAGAACATAGTGCCATTCAATGTTCTGCAGTGACCTTACTACCTAAAATGGTCAGCCAGGAGGATGGGTTCCAATTTCTTGCCTTTAGGCTGAGCTTACCAAGAAAAAGAATCTCTTCTTTCCTGAGAGTCTCCAGAGGGAAAGATGTGGTGACAGCTGTTGGAAGCATGCTGCTTTTACTGTCAGGAAGTTCTTCCAGTCAACTCGAAATGCCCCTCACAGCATTTTAAATCCTTTCCCTGTTACCCTTTTCTTGAAGGACCCCCTTCTATCTGAAAATATGCAGCAAACCCTCAGCTGTCTCTTTTACAGGCTTACATACTTTCCCTAATGGCTGTAAATGACTCCGCAGAAGTACAACTCTCCTTATGCTAAACAAAGAGAAGAATTTCATACCTTTTACAAAAAACATTGCCTCTCTGAGGCTTCATGCTCCTTCCTGGGCTGTCTTTGCTGTCCCACTGTGGATCCTGGGCCACAGTATAATAATGTGTAAACATTTACATGACACTTGTAATCCCCAAGTACTTCACCAAATGTGGGTGATAATAATAGCATTTGTGGGACGTGTACCTGCAAAGGGTTCCAAATGCTTAGATAATTAATAAGCTGTTTCTCCCTTTAGAAAGTTAGCAGGAAAAAACAAAAGATGATAATGAAATAGTTTCTGTGACCACAATGACATCATTTTTATATATTAACCCACTGCTCTGCTGCTGAGATTCAGATCTGGAGAAGAAGGGGGAATGGATCCTTAACCCTTGGAGTTCAGGGTTAATGGGTGAAAGGGGGGAGGGACTTGGCTTTTGGCCAAAGGACGAAAGCAAGCTCCTCAATTATTAAATCATGTTTTAAAGCAGTAGTCCTTCCAAAAACTTTTTAAAGGCAGTAGAAACTTTCCTTTGGATGAAACCTTGTCCAAGTGCAGAAACAGATACTAGTGAAAGTTTATTACTGGGACTAATTTCTTTAGGCGTTAGCTTGTTCAGCCCTTGTGACTAAGTTGTTTACAAAGTAAGTTACCAGAAGCACCACTGTTTTGTTAATGCAGGTGAGGACATTTGGGCATGCAAATTTGGGTTCACAGGGCTAGTCCTCAGCAGGGGGAGGTGTGGTACCCAGAAGCCACGCCCACTGGACCCCACGTGATCAACCACACAGGGCACTCCTTTCCTCCAGCAGAGAGGAATACACAAGTAGGGTGCATCTGTATTGGGGTGGGACTAGGGTTGGGATCAGGTTAGGGGTGGATAAGACTGTTTGCATGAGGCTCCTGCTTCCTCTTCTAAGGCACCCCTAGGAAACCCTAGCGTTCAGGAGGACACGCTTTGAAATACACTTCCTGAAAGTATTTGGTGATAGATAATCTTTGAAAGGCTGTGTTGAGTCCAATACAGGCTGAAGATTTTGCTCTTATCTTTCTTAATTGTGAGGAACAAGTGTTTCCTTACATACACTGGAGATTAATTCCATGCTGTATATAGTGCAAATGTTCTTTTCCTCTCTCCCCTAAGCATTCTGTTCCTGATTCTGAACAGCTTCACATCAAATGGATCCATTGCCTACTAAGAAAAAGGCCATCAGAAAAATTCATTCACCTTCAGCTATGAGGGAGACCAGTAAAAACGAACAAACAAGATACTGTCCTGTTCAAAACTTGGGCAACTATTCATCTTTAGCTCAGGAAAAGCAGCAATACACTTTCTATATGTAAAACTCAAAGGTTAAATTTAGTATTGAGAAGCTTTGCCCCCAAATATAATTTTCCTCCATGTCACTGTATGAATTACAAGATTTAATTTTGGGTTCTTTTCCTCATATTTTGATAAACTGATGCCTTTAAAAAATGAAATTATTTTATTATTGCTTATAATGACTCTTCAATGGTTGGCTCTTCTGAATGGTCCCTGTGTGTTAAAACAGAATGTCGTCCATATAAAGCAACATTCTCAAATGGTCCCACTATTACCAGGGACAAGACTCGTAGTTTTCCTTTTCATATAACTAAAATTTCTGCAATATCCTTCCCTCTTCCCAGATACAGAAACTAAAACCAAAATCCAAATCCAAACAAAAAGCAACCCCCGCTTTGGACCTCTTCCATCCAAACAAATAAAACCTCCAGCCCCAAACCTTATGAGACTGTGGTTTCCACGAGTATGGTGATTAGAGTCACCTGCGAAGAAACTGCACCACAGAATCCCAGTGAACAGACAAGAGCAGGAGACAAAGAATCTGCATTTCACACCAGACCTAGGCAGGAAATGCTGACAGTCAGCAAGTGTAAAATTTACCCCAGTCATATAGCATCCCAGGTGACTTTTCATGGGTTGAGGGACATGACCTTGAAGCCAAAGGTGAAGATCTTATGTTATAGAGAAACAAGAAGCACCTGGGTGTGAAGTAGCCAAAGAACGAAAACAAGCATTCTCCATCAGTCAGAAGTTAGACCAACTACTGAACAGAGCTTCAGAAAGACACATATGATGTCTCAGGAAATTCATCTCCCAAGAAAATGTCTAACTTCCTGATAGTCAGGAATTAAAAAAAAAACAAAAAAACAAACAAACAGAAATAACACAACCTTGCTAAGGAAAAAAATAACATTTTATGTCCTTTTTTCATTCTATGCTTGTCTCTAGTTTCTGATTCCTAGGAATCCAATTATCCTGTTTTTTTTATTTTTTATTTTAGAAAATCTTGTTTCAAGCTTACTCAGTCCTAATTCTGTTACTTCCTGATAAAGGTTCTTTCCCCTTCTGCTTGTTCCAGATTTTTCTTTTTCTTATTTGCCAGCTCTTTCCTTCTCAAGCAGGTAAGGTCTCTCCCTTTTTTTTTTTTTTTTAACATCTTTATTGGAGTATAATTGCTTTACAAAGGTGGGTTAGTTTCTGCTTTATAACAAAGTGAATCAGCTATACATATATCCCCATATCTCTTCCCTCTTGCATCTCCCTCCCTCCCTCCCACCCTCCCTATCCCACCCCTCTAGGTGGTCACAAAGCACTGAGCTGATCTCCCTGTGCTATGAGGCTGCTTCCCACTAGCTATCGATTTTACGTTTAGTAGTGTATATATGTGCACACCACTCTCTCACTTTGTCCCAGCTTACCGTTCCCCCTCCCCATGTCCTCAAGTCCATTCTCTAGTAGGTCTGCACCTTTATTCCCGTCCTGCCCCTAGGTTCTTCAGAACCATTTTTTTGGTGTTTATTTTTAGATTCCATATATATGTGTTAGCATACGGTATTTGTTTTTAACTTTCTGACTTACTTCACTCTATGACAGACTCTAGGTCCATCCACCTCACTACAAATAATGCAATTTCGTTTCTTTTTATGGCTAAGTAATATTCCATTGTATATACGTGCCACATCTTCTTTATCCATTCATTTGTCGATGAACACTTAGTTTGCTTCCATGTCCTGGCTATTGTAAATAGAGCTGCAATGAACACTGTGGTACATGACTCTTTTAGAATTATGGTTTTCTCAGGGTATATGCCCAGGAGTGGTATTGCTGGGTCCTATGGTAGTTCTATTTTTAGTTTTTTAAGGAACCTCCATACTGTTCTCCATAGTGGCTGTTATCAATTTAAATTCCCACCAACAGTGCAAGAGGGTTCCCTTTTCTCCACACCCTCTCCAGTATTTATTGTTTGTAGATTTTTTGATGATGGCCATTCTGACTGGTGTGAGATGATAATCTCATTGTAGTATTGATTTGCATTTCTCTAATGATTAGTGATGTTGAGCACCCTTTCATGTGTTTGTTGGCAACCTGTATATCTTCTTTGGAGAAATGTCTGTTTAGGTTTTCTGCCCATTTTTGGATTGGGTTGTTTGTTTTTTTGTTATTGAGCTGCATGAGCTGCTTGTAAATTTTGGAGATTAATCCTTTGTCAGTTGTTTCATTTGCAAATATTTTCTCCCATTCTGAGGGTTGTCTTGTTCTTGTTGATGGTTTCCTTTGCTGTGCAAAAGCTTTGAAGTTTCATGAGGTCCCATTTGTTTATTTTTGTTTTTATTTCCATTTCTCTAGGAGGTGGGTCAAAAAGGATCTTGCTGTGATTTATATCATAGAGTGTTCTGCCTATGTTTTCTTCTAAGAGTTTTATAGTGTCTGGCCTTACATTTAGGTCTTTAATCCATTTTGAGTTTATTTTTGTGTATGGTGTTAGGAAGTGTTCTAACTTCATTCTTTTACATGTACCTGTCCAGTTTTCCCAGCACCACTTATTGAAGAGGCTGTCTTTTCTCCATTGTATATTCTTGCCTCCTTTATCAAAAATAAGCTGACCATATGTGCGTGGGTTTATCTCTTGGCTTTCTATCCTGTTCCATTGATCTATCTTTCTGTTTTTGTGCCAGTACCATACTGTTTTGATTACTGTAGCTTTGTAGTATAGTCTGAAGTCAGGGAGCCTGATTCCTCCAGCTCCGTTGTTCGTTCTCAAGATTGCTTTGGCTATTCGGGGTCTTTTGTGTTTCCAAACAAATTGTGAAATTTTTTGTTCTAGTTCTGTGAAAAATGCCAGTGGTAGTTTGATAGGGATTGCATTGAATCTGTAGATTGCTTTGGGTAGTAGAGTCATTTTCACAATGTTGATTCTTCCAATCCAAGAACATGGTATATCTCTCCATCTATTTGTATCATCTTTAATTTCTTTCATCGGTGTCTTATAACTTTCTGCAAACAGGTCTTTTGTCTCCTTAGGTAGGTTTATTCCTAGATATTTTATTCTTTTTGTTGCAATGGTAAATGGGAGTGTTTTCTTGATTTCACTTTCAGATTTTTCATCATTAGTGTATAGGAATGCCAGAGATTTCTGTGCATTAATTTTGTATACTGCAACTTTACCAAATTCATTGATTAGCTCTAGTAGCTTTCTGTTAGCATCTTTAGGATTCTCTATGTATAGTATCATGTCATCTGCAAACAGTGACAGCTTTACTTCTTCTTTTCCGATTTGGATTCCTTTTATTTCCTTTTCTTCTCTGATTGCTGTGGCTAAAACTTCCAAAACTATGTTGAATAAGAGTGGTGAGAGTGGGCAACCTTGTCTTGTTCCTGATCTTAGTGGAAATGCTTTCAGTTTTTCACCATTGAGGATGATGTGGGCTATGGGATTGTCATATGTGGCCTTTATTATGTTGAGAAAAGTTCCCTCTGTGCCTACTTTCTGTAGGGTTTTTATCATAAATAGGTATTGAATTTTGTCAAAAGCTTTTTCTGCATCTATTGAGATGATCAAGTGGTTTTTATTCTTCAGTTTGTTAATAGGGTGTATTACATTCATTTACTTGCATATATTGAAGAATCCTTGCATTTCTAGGATAAAATCCACTTGCTCGTGGTGTTTGATCCTTTTAATGTGCTGCTTGATTCTGTTTGCTAGTATTTTGTTGAGGATTTTTGCATCTATGTTCATCAGTGATATTGGCCTGTAGTTCTCCTTTGTGACATCTTTGTCTGGTTTTGGTATCAGGGTGATGGTGGCCTCGTAGAATGAGTTTGGGAGTGTTCCTCCCTCTGCTATATTTCGGAAGAGTTTGAGAAGGATAGGTGTTAACTCTTCTCTAAATATTTGATAGAATTTGCCTGTGAAGCCATCTGTTCCTGGACTTTTGTTTGTTGGAAGATTTTTAATCACAGTTTCAATTTCAGTGCTTGTGATTGGTCAGTTTATATTTTTTATTTTTTCCTGGTTCAGTCTCAGAAGGTTGTGCTTTCCTAAGAATTTGTCCATTTCTTCCAGGTTGTCCATTTTATTGTCATATAGCTGTTTGTAGTAATTTCTCATGATCCTTTGTACTTCTTCAGTGTCAGTTGTTACTTCTCCTTTTTCATTTCTAATTCTATTGATTTGAGTCTTCTCCCTTTTTTTTCTTGATGAGTCTGGCTAGTGGTTTATCAATTTTGTTTATCTTCTCAAAGAACCAGCCTTGGGCTTCCCTTGTTGCACAGTGGTTGACAGTCTGCCTGCCGATGCAGGGGACGCGGGTTCGTGCCCCGGTCTGGGAAGATCCCACATGCCGTGGAGTGGCTGGGCCCGTGAGCCATGGCCACTGAGCCTGCACATCCAGAGCCTTTGCTCCACAACGGGAGAGACCACAACAGTGAGAGGCCTGTGCACCACAAAAAAAAAAAAAAAAAAAAAAAAGAACCAGCTTTTAGTTTTATTGATCTTTGCTATTGTTTTCTTCATTTCCTTTTCATTTATTTCTGAGCTGATCTTTATGATTTCTTTCCTCCTGCTAACTTTGGGGTTTTTTTGTTCTTCTTTCTCTGATTGCTTTAGGTGTACGGTTGGGTTGTTTATTTGAGATGTTTCTTGTTTCTTGAGGTAGGATTGTATTGCTATAAACTTCCCTCTTAGAACTGCTTTTGCTGCATCCCATAGGTTTTGGGTCGTCGTGTTTTCATTGTCATTTGTTTCTAGGTATTTTTAATTTCCTCTTTGATTTCTTCAGTGATCTCTTGGTTATTAAGTAGTGTATTGTTTAGCCTCCGTGTGTTTGTTGTTTGTACAGATTTTTTTCCTGTAATTGATATCTAGTCTCATAGCGTTGTGGTCGGAAAAAGTACTTAATACGATTTCAATTTTCTTAAATTTACCAAGGCTTGATTTGTGACCCAAGATATGGTCTATCCTGGAGAATGTTCCATGAGCACTTGAGAAGAAAGTTTATTCTGTTGTTTTTGGATGGAATGTCCTATAAATATCAATTAAGTCCATCTTGTTTAATGTATCATTTAAAGCTTGTGTTTCCTTATTTATTTTCATTTTGGATGATCTGTCCATTGGTGAAAGTGGGGTGTTAAAGTCCCCTACTATGATTGTGTTACTGTCGATTTCCCCTTTTATAGCTGTTAGCATTTGCCTTATGTATTGAGGTGCTCCTATGTTGGGTGCATATATATTTATAATTTTTATATTTTCTTCTTGGATTTATCCCTTGATCATTATGTAGTGTCCTTCTTTGTCTCTCGTAATAGTCTTTATTTTAAAGTCTATTTTGTCTGATATGAGAATTGCTACTCCAGCTTTCTTTTGATTTCCATTTGCATGGAATATCTTTTTCCATCCCCTCACTTTCAGTCTGTATGTGCCCTAGGTCTGAAGTGGGTCTCTTGTAGACAGCATATGTACGGATCTTGTTTTTGTATCCATTCAGCCAGTCTACATCTTTTGGTGGGAGCATTTAATCCATTTACATTTAAGGTAATTATTGATATGTATGTTCCTATTACCATTTTCGTAATTGTTTTGGGTTTGTTATTGTAGGTCTGTTCCTTCTCTTGTGTTTCCTGCCTAGAGAAGATCCTTTAGCATTTTTTCTAAAGCTGGTTTGGTGGTGCTGAATTCTCTTAGCTTTTGCTCATCTGTAAAGTTTTTAATTTTACCTGAAATCTGAATGAGATCTGAATGAGATCCTTGGTGGGTAATCTTGGTTGTACGTTTTTCCCTTTCATCACTTTAAATATGTCCTGCCAGTCCCTTCTGGCTTGCAGAGTTTCTGCTGAAAGATCAGCTGTTAACCTTATGGGGATTCCCTTGTATGTTATTTGTTGTTTTTCCCTTGCTGCTTTTAATATTTTTTCTTTGTATTTAATTTTTGATAGTTTGATTAATATGTTTCTCCTTTGATTTATCCTGTTTGGGACTCTCTGTGCTTCCTGGACTTGATTAACTATCTCCTTTCCCATATTAGGGAAGTTTTCAACTATAATCTCTTCAAATATTTTCTCAGTCCCTTTCTTTTTCTCTTCTTCTTCTGGGACCCCTATAATTCGGATGTTGGTGCTCTCTCTCCCTTTAGGAAACTGAAGTGACTGATTGGAAATACATTCTACTTCTGCAGAAGCAGCTTCCATGGTCTTGGTGATGTGCCAGAGTTTTCAAGTTGGCGGATGGAATGAACTCAGAGACTCTATCTCTTGTTCTTGACCCTGGAAACTGGATCCAGCTTTGCACTGTTTTCATAGCAATGATGATAGACAGGGGTCACCAGATAAATGCCGTACTCTTTGTTAAATTTGGATTTGAGACACAAGGATGAAATTTTTAGTATAAGTATGCCCCCTCCTAATACTGCATGGGACATACATATACTAAAAAAATTATTTGCTTTTAATCTGAGCTGACATTTTAAGTCCTGTGTCAGTTCATGACTTATTTAGCAAATAAGTCCTTTTTACTTGCTATATCTGGCAACCGTATGCTAGATTGAGTTTCTTTTTTAACATCTTTATTGGAGTATAATTGCTTTACAATGGTGTTAGTTTCTGCTTTATAACAAAGTGAATCAGGTATACACATACATATATCCCCATATCTTTTCCCTCTTGTGCCTCCCTCCCTCCCATCCTCCCTATCCCACCCCTCTAGGTGGTCACAAAGCACTGAGCTGATCTCCCTGTGCTATGCGGCTGCTTCCCACTAGCTATTGATTTGACTTTTAAATAAAAAGAGCAACATCACTGTGATGATTATTTTTCATTTATGGAGGTCTGTAAAGGCACCCTGATGTCATTGACTATGTCGGGGTTCAGAACAGGCCCCCCTAGGATGTGGATTATTTTGAGTTAAAGGCAATCAAGACCCCACAAGCTAAGGAGACACTACTGCCCATCCTTCAACTACCTAGAAGAATGTAAATTGGGGATTTTTCCTAGAAAAATAATTATTACCAGAGATACATTTTATCTAAGTGGCCTCATCTATATGGCAGGGCAAACATCTAATTACCAGACATGTGCTCTTCTTATCATCCTGTGAATGGCCCTCCTGTCCTTGGAGGCCCCAGGCCCCATCCCATTCCCTGGCTCAGGATGGCATATAAGCCTCATTTTACCTTTCTGTCTCTGACCCTCTCATGTACATGTAATTCCCATACATGCAGAATTAAATTCTATTTTCTCCTGTTAATCTATTTCACGTTAATTTAATTCTTGGACCAGCCAGAAAAACCTAGAAGAGTAGAGGAAAGTTTTCTTTCTCCCTGACAACCAGGCATCAAAATGCATTTACTGAAATGTTCTTAAAGCATCTTTACTGTCTTATGTGTAATAAGTCAAACATAAAAAGCCCCATTTGAGGTTGCTTTCTCAACAAAGCAGTGATATGATGCGAGAATGCCTGTATCTTCCAATGTTGGAAATTAGAAAGTGCCAGGCACCCTTCTTGTCTCACGACTGGCAAGTTGACTGCATTTTTAAGTGTTGGTAACATTGATATGCTCAGAAGCACCAAAGCTGACATTTTGTAAAATTTGGGAGCATCTCTATATTATATTTATTTCATACAGAGTGACTTGGCAGATAACACAGTTGCTGTGTCCTCTTGTTTTTGCACCCAGCAAGCCTCAGCTCCTACTGTACAAAATGTGCACCTGAAACAGTTAACCATTAATCTTCAGTTACGTAAAATGTGTTTTGTACATATCCTTACATTAGCAAGGTCTACAGAGACCAACTTCCAAAGATGGTGGGGTTTTCTCTTTTTTTAAGAAATGAATGTAACTTTAATGGAATTTCAAGTGCTTTTGTGTTTAGCTCCCAACACCTGATACGATGAAAAGTCTATGAACAAAGATATGTGTTTTGGTGCCTCATCAATGATTGGAGAATTGCTATTATGGGACACTAAAAAAATTCTAAAGGGTCTCTGAAGAGAGAGCTACAAAACCTGCTAAGTAGAGGGAAAGACCAAATGTGTTATTCAGGGTCTACATATGTACTGAATATTTTCTAGTGGTGTAAAAGCCCTCTTAACAATTGGGAAGTAATGCTTTTTCTCATTTGGAGTCTTTCTTAGTCAGCTGAACAGGAGGGCAAAATGGATTAAAGCAGGGGGAGGGGAGGGCTGACTCTCTGCCAGGCATATTTTAAAAGTGAGAAAGGAAGAGAGGGGAGAAGACTCACACCCAGCCAGCAGCTTTTCATGCCATTCAAAGGCATCACAGGCCAAATTTGTCCATACAGTGGGAAAAAAAAATTCAAGCTTTAACTCCTGTACTGCCACAGAAGATGTGATTTTTAAAGCTGTGTAATGTTCTTCTTTTAATTTCCAGTCTGCTTTGTTAGCACTCACGGCTCCCAGCAAGCGAGACAAAGGGATTCCCAGAAAAAAGATGTATTGTTCAGACAGTCCCTGTAGCTCAGGCCAGGAAATAAAACCTGCAACGTTGATCCTATTATCTATTTTTCGGTTTTGTTTTTTCTTTCAATGGCAATTTCAGATTACTCTGGTGTTTGTGTTCTTCAAGACAGGACTCCTCACTGCTTTTTAAGAGGGAAAACTGAGTTTTAGAGGAAAGTCAAACACAAGTGGCAAGTTTCCAGTCAATGAAACAATGTCAATTTCTGCTTATGAAGGACTGCCTAACCAGGAATTCTGCCTAGGGATCAGAGAAAAAGATAAGCTGCCCGGTATTATCCCAACTTAAAAACAGCAGACCTAAGTGGAATTAAGTGTGCAACAAATTTACTTGAAGACACAGGTCTAAATACTTAATAACTTGTTAATTTAATTCAAAGTAGTAACTACAAAAAATACTGATTGATAATTGATTGATTGTATAAAGTGTTTATTTGGCAATCAAATGATCCATTAGCATGCCAAAGCATTTTCCCATTTGTCTACTAGGTAAGGCTTTTCACCATGCTGAAGCACCATGTTTCTTTCTTTTTCTTTTTTAATTTCCAATATGTTGTAGACCAGTATTTTTGTAAAATACAATAAAATTGAACTACTAGAAAAAATAAAGCAAAATCATACAAAGTATAAACCCCAATTTTAAAAATTATTGGATTGATAGATATAAAATTACTCTGTAAAATTGCTATGCATATCCAAACTCTTACTCCTAATTGTTAAAAAACAAACAAGCCACAGACCTGCGTTGGTCTGCTTTTCACAGTCTGAGGAATACTGGTGAAAAGTATTCAACAACAATAAAAAACAAATTCTACAGACTTTCAAAGAATAGTTTTAGGACCTGTATTGAACCAAGCCATATATGATCTAAGGCAAATAGAAATTATGTCCATTTATACTGTTGATGAAAAGATACAAAATAAGCTATTCGGGGTTTCCCTGGTGGCACAGTGGTTAAGAATCCACCTGCCAATGCAGGGGATACAGGTTCGAGCCCTGGTCCAGGAAGATCCCACATGCCGCGGAGCAACTAAGCCCACGAGCCACAACTACTGAGCCTGCGTGCCACTACTGCCGGAGCCCACATGCCTAGAGCCCGTGCTCCACAACAAGAGAAGCCACTGCAACGACAAGCCTGTGCACCGCAACAAAGAGTAGCCCCTGCTCGCCACAACTAGAGAAAGCCCGCGCACAGCAACGAAGACCCAATACAGCCAAAAATTAATTAATTAATAAAAAAAATAAGCTATTCTAGTAAAACATAAAAAATTAAAATCAGTTAACTTAGCCACCGGATGCCAAACATTCTTAGAGTCACCATTTAATGAGAAATTTAAAAAATCGTTTATAATTACACTCATGCTTTAAAAAGTGGGACCCGAGTTCATTGAAAATAATTCTTTGTTGACTGGCAAGTTTGGAAATTAGTCCTTGCCTGTGACACCTCTCTAATTGCTTCCTCTAGTTCCTATTTTATTCTACAATAGCCAAAGGAAAACAAAACACCACTGTCGATCTGCTACAATTTAAGATATCTCAATATATGAAAATCCAAATGTATTCCCCAAAAGATCATTTAGATTATAAAATATTTTGAAGGGTTCCTAATGTAGTTAATTTCCCCTAGTGTGCTTGAGCAGTGTTTTAAATCACTAAACAGTTGGCATAGTTACAAGTAGAAGGGCCTAGAAGTGAAAATGGAAAAGAATATTGATTTAATAAACCCATAGCACTTACTATGTCCCAGCCACTGTTCTAAAGGATGTACAAAAATTAAGTCACTCAATCCTCATAACAACCTATGAGGCAAACTCTATTTTTATCTTCGTTTTACAGATGAGGAAGCTAACGCTCAGAGAGGGTAAATGATGACTGTAGTGAGTAGCCCGCAGAGGCAAGATTTGAAACCAAGTGGTCTGATTTTCCAGTCACCCTCTCATTCCAAACCTAAGGGGCATCTTCTAATGGACCGTCAGAAGGAAGGGCAAAACATTTTTCAAATCATAAATGTAATTCAACTGGACAATTAATGAGCATTGTGATTTAAATAAAACTTTCCCGTGAACATATTTAATTTATAGATCAAGGCAGAAGGCGGAAACCATCATTTCATTCTTAGATCACTGAAGATTCACTGAATATCCGTTCACCTCCCTTTAGAAACCACTCCTTTCAGTGTCCTTTCTAAATAACTCTATAGTAATATAACTAATGACCACTCAGTTGCCTTTGTACTTTCCTTTGTAAACATCCACCCTGAATTGCTCCTTTATAGGAGAAGACAACCCAGCTCTAACCCTCCTCCATGGATCATTTATACATACTCTACAAGAGCTTACAAGATCAAAAGTCTCTGAGTGTGTAGGCAACCAAAACCATACAAGCTTTTCCAGAGTCCAGAGGGGAATTACTGTTTGCCGTGTATCAATCAAAACCTACACGCATGTAAGTATAATTATGAAGGAGATATTCCCAAAGGGGAAAATGTAGGAAGGAAAGAAAACATATCTAGACAACAACAATGATAGAATGGCACAAACAATGGCGCAAAATTTAACAAAGGCATCACTGGAACAGAATTTGGCCCTCAGTATTATATTATTCCTTGAACAGAAAAACTAATAGATGATGGTGAAAACGTAACAGAGAGACTGGAATAATTACTGAACTAATGTCTTTTGAAAAAACTGTGGGACCTCTATGGAGGTGAAAATATTAGACCCTCAATTTGTATCATAAACCAAAATAAATACCAGACAGATTGAAGAACTAGATATAAAAAGTGAAACCATAGAAAATTAGAGGAAAATACAGGGGAGACAAATCTTTGTCTTGATAATTTCTCTGTTTTTAAGTAATTATAAAGGAAAATTTTTAAGTAAAAGCAGTTATAAAAAAATATGAAGAAAAGTTTTACATTTGAGTCCATAAAAATCCGTTTATCAAAAACATCATACGTAACATTAGAATATGAAAGACAAATTAACACATTATTGACTGGGGGTTTCTGCAGAAACTAATGCCTGTGGCTGTAATATATCTCCAGTCAAAAATGTGTTAAGAAACATATATGCATTTATAACAGAGCAAAACTCTGTAGATACAATGATAGAAAAAAATGTGGGCAAATGCCCAAACAGAAAATGTACCAAAGAAGAATTTCAACTGAAAATATGCATATAAAATTTCTGAAAGAATCAAAGAAATGTAAGTTAAAATAAAATACAGTGCTTTACCCATCAAACCGGTAAATATCCTTAAATGACTACATGTAATGGCCAAATGAGGTACAATTAAAAGGGCCCACTTATATATAGCTATATGGCTGGTGAATGTTTAAATTGTTGTCTAGAAGGCAATTTGGAATTACGTGTCCAAAATTTTAAAAATATTCCTACTATTTGACTCAGAAATTTTACTTCTAAAAGTTTTTGTTTTTAAGATTTACATAGAAGGATATTCATTGCAGTACTATTTATATTAATAAACTATTAGAGGCAACCTAAATGTCCAGCAATTTAAGGGACATTAAAATATATATGCATACAATGTTATAACTATAAGATGGTATATTATGAAGCCATTAAAATCATGTTTTGGTGGAATAACTTTGAAAGACTTTCAATATAAAATAAGAGAAAAAGGCAGGGCATAACATGTTGTCTATCATGTATTATCAATATTTTGTTTTGCTACCAGGGATTGTAAACTTAATTGCCAAAAGTTCACAGAGGTATCACAGTGAGTAAAGCTAGCAAAGAAGACCCCTACGAAAATGCAACAATCTTTCTTTCTCCAGATTTTCCAAAAACATTCAGCCTACTTGGTCTAGCTTTTTCTTTTGCAATTATCTTTCCTTCCTCCATTGCCCATCTTTCTTTTTTCCCACTCTTATTGAAGACCAGACACAGAAAAATATATCTCTACTGTAAGGATGTGTAATTACTGGCGATGGAAATTCAGCATCACATTAAGGAAGAGCACTCAGAGTGGGGAGTGTGGCTAGCAAGAGAGAGGAGCCCTCTGAGGGCAGGAGTCCCACCCAATCTATTCTTGCCATGGCAGAGTGGAGCCCAAACGTCAGTTCTTGTACTTCATTTGACTTAAGATTATACACACACACAGTGTGTAAGTTTCATGTATGTTTCATAACACACTGTGAGGACCAGACAAAACACATTGAGAAGCTTCAGGTTTGTGACTACCAACAATCACACTTATGTACAGGAATGCAAAAGCTGGAAAGAAATACACAAAAATACAGTTATTAGCATAATTTCAATCATTTTATTTTCTTCATACCTTTTCTATTTTCTAAGTTCTCTCCATGTATTTTTGTTTTTTTATATAATCAGTAAACTATGACCTCCTCATATTATTTTATCCCTTTAGTAATCTTTTTAGGAGATATAGTTAAAAAAAACAAATGAAAGGTCCTATTTTGAAGTTTGTCTCTGATCTTGTATGTCTAAATATGTCCACCTATCTACACGGTTATAGATAATGCCCTTATTTATGAAATCATTATTTCTTTCCTTTCTTTTTTTTTTTAAATCATTATTTGTAAGCTGCTGGAAACTTCTTTCAAAAACAGGGGTCTAAAAATTTGTCTCATTTTTCACTCTCTTGCAGCTTACCCTAATCATTTTTGGCATAATTTCAACTGCGTTCTTCTTTTCTCCTTTAAATCATATCCATCCTTTTCAATTACAGTTAGGCAATGTTAAGCAATCTAGTGGTAGAGACCATTAATGGTCCAATTTTGGCAGTTCACTGGCCAAAGTGTCTTATTATTTCAAATATTAGGACAGTCCATGACTGTTTGGAAAGGCATGGCTTTTAAAACAGAAAAGAAAGCTCTAAGGTTTGTTAGCACTGCGGAGCCATCTCTTAGCACATGCTTCTCTGGGTAGTCACCTTACAAAAGAGGGTTAAAAAAAGCAAAAAGAATGCAGCACTAAGTACAGTACTCAATCTAGGAAAAAAAAATATAACAGGCTCAGCCAATTGAGGGTTATGATAAAATAACTGGCAACAACTACGAAGCCCTCTCTTTATACGGACAAAGAATGCTTTTCACAAAGCTCAAAACAAATTAATTACAGAATCACTGCCGCACACACACAGTAATCTTTATACACCTCCCTGTCTGGGTATCTTATGTTTAAAGGGTGAGGCTTCTTGGAAACAAGCTTGTTTGACCATTTGTCTTGTTTATAAAGCTTGAATTTTATGAAAATTGGGAAAACAGAAAGATCTGGATTTCATTTTTAACCAGCTATTGTTTTTTTCTAATTCCTCTATTTTATTGGAAGCATGTTGTGTTTTGTAAAGTATTAAATAAAAAGAGAACATGAAAATTGTTCAAATTAGTATAGCATAAAAACAAGTGTATCCTAGCTATTAGGCTGACATTATTGGACCAGGAAATAGTGTAATAGTGTAATTCATTTTCAAAGAAAGGCTTGCTATAACCTTTAAAATGAGAATTTTTTTTTAAATGTGTGATATCAAACCTTAAGGGCTTTCTTCCCACTGAAGCATTAAAAAGTGAGAATTCTGACTTCTTGTTGACAGTGTTTAAATGAATATGTCAGTTTATAATTACAAATGCAAGGGGGAACTTTTTATAACTGAATATTTAACACATGTTAAAGTTATAACACAATCCACATAATGTATTTCTTGCCCCGTTTTGTCCGTGCTTTCTCTCTACAAAATAGGTGTCACAAATCACTCACTTGAAAACTCGAAAATAGTTTTCTGAGATGACGAGTTTGCTATGAAAATGGGGGTAGATTACTCTACAGCCTTTCTTTTAACGCGTGTGTGTGTGTGTGTGTGTGTGTGTGTGTGTGTGTGTGTGTGTTTTAATAACATAATCCTTATAGGCAAATAAAGACCAAAAGTAGTAGAAAATATTTCCTGTAGGGGCAGAGGGTGTAGATGGGTTAAATTCACTATGTTTATGATTTCACTTTGCTTAATTGTAGAATGCTTCTTATTCCTGTAGCACCTTTCAAGTGAGCTGGCAGACTCCCTGATCAGTACGGAAATGTATTTCCCCAATCCTCTCCTTACTTCCCTGTGACCTCTTGAAAATAAGGTTAGGCCATTTGTTTTCTGCTAACTTGATTTCCATTCTTGAGTTGAACCACAGAGTGTAGAAAACTTGTCATAGCAGACTGAAAAATGCAGAAATATTTCAAGGGTTTCTGCTCTATAACTTCTTTTTAGAAGAAGCAACCCTTTATAGGGATTTTTTTTTCCCTCCCAGATGAGTCACAAGGTGTGGCTGAAGACTTCTCATCGTAAAGACCTAAGTTTTATATTGGCCAATTGTGTGCTTTTGTCATGTGATAGCTTAGGGTCCTTTATATTGCCCCTTCTAAACACCCAACATGACCAGAAATCCCTAAGTAGACAGTCTGCAGGGAATTTTTTTTAATTGAAGTATAGTTTATTTATAATGTTGTGTTAGTTTCAGGTGTACAGCAAAGTTATTCAGTTTTATGTATATATATAAATATATATATACACACACACATATACATGTGTATATATGTTTGTATATATATATACTTTTTCAGATTATTTTCCATTATAGGTTATTACAAGATATTGAATATAGTTCCCTGTGCTATACAGTAGATCCCTGTTCAAAGGACATTTTTATTCTTGATAACAACATGGTACAAACATTTTACATGCATTTATCTCTTTTAATGTTCACAGAAAACACTATGAAGTACGTAGTATTATTGATCTTGTTTTACAAATGAGGAAATAAACTCAAGCCCAAAGTAGCACGACCATTAAATGGTGGAACAGTGGTTTCAGCTCACTTATGGCTGACTTCAGAACCTACACTTTCCCAATGGTTCTCAAGCTTAGCTGGGAGCTTTCAAACCCCAGAAACATTGATCCAAAGGCAGCAAGTTTGAGATCATGACCTCCAGTTCTTATTTTGCTTGAGATACAACCCCTGCCAGAGACTGAAAAGATTCTCGCTTAGAACTTCAGCTGCAGGGCACTTCAAGTCTTCCGGAAATAATAACGTATTAGTTTCCTGGGGCTGCTGTAACAAAATACCACAAACAGAGTAGCTTAAACAACAGAAATTTATTGTCTCGCAGTTCTGGAGGCTGGAAGTCTGAGATCAAAGTGTCGGCGAGGTTGGTTTCTCCTGAGGACTGAGAGGGAACACCTGGTGTCCCCCCAGCTTCTGGTGGCCTCAGGCATTTCTTAGTTTGTAGGCGGCTGTCATCTCCCTGTGTCTTCATGTTGTCTTCTCTCTCTATGTCGTGTCTCTGTGTTTAAGTTTCCCTCTTTTATAAGAACACAGTCCTTTTGGATGAGGGTTCGCCCTAATGTCCTCCTCTTAACGTGATCACCTACAAAAACCCTCTTTCCACAGACATGGCGGGTTACCACTTCAGTATCTTTTAGGGGGACACAATTTAGCCCATAACATGTACTTTTTGCCAACTGAAAGAAGTTCTTACTCATCAGAAATTGTGAAAACTCCTCATAAAAGGAGATTTCTTAGTTTTTCTGAAAAAAGATAAGAACTGTACCTTAAACATGTGTAGGATATTAAAGTTGATAAAACATATCCAGAGACTCTCACTCACGATCCTCACAGTGGCCCTTCAGATTTACTAAATAAATTTAAAATCAGAGTGTTTAATGACACACTTTGGGGCCACACAACTTAGGCGGAGTCGTGGTTGGAGTTCTGTCATCCATCTCCACCCATGACTGCTGCTCTCTCCCCAAATAAATTAGGGGTCCGGCCTGATTCATCACAGATGATGAGGCGTGATGACTGGGAAACCTCAGATTTACTGAGCTGACGTCATGAAGAACCTGAATGCTGTGGCCACAAGAAGGCAAAGGAAGGTGAATACATTCTCCCCCAGAAAGTAGAGCATTCAAGATGAGATGCTGAGTAAAACATAACACTACCACTATGTGGGCTTCCCGTTTATTTGCCAATAATTGGTACTGTTTATTGGCAAAGGGAGAAGAACACAGAAGACTGGCTTTTTTGGTAAGTGGGTAAATTTTTCAAAATTCTTTCTTCGATGGATTCACTTGATTTCTTAGTGTTTCTGCTTTGACTCAAGAAGAGTAGATTTGGATTAAGAAGACGTGTTGCTTCTTGAGAACTGCAAAGCCCCATGTGGAACAGTTACTCGGAGTTTGTGATAACCCCAACTTGTGTTGATGTGTAGGTTCTAGATAAGGGTGTCAGGCACAGAAACCCTTGCAAATAGTGGAGGCCACAGATGTTTGAGCTCCTTGGCTTTTGAAGTGTTTCCCTCCGTTTTCAAAAAAACACGCACTTAGGTCAGGAAGGGAATAGATCTGCAGAGTCAGCGAGCTGTACTGCTGATCTGGCAACATCGAGAAGCACTGCGGCTTCATCCTCTTATTAAAAATGTCCAGAATAAGTGCCTTCAAGAATCTTCTATCTTATCCTTGCCAGATACTCACATGCACAGAATTGGGGTGGGATCAGGAAGCGCTATAGAATGGCTGTTTGGTTCTAGACTATATTAAGACAAAAAAAACAATAAGCGAAAGGTCCAGAGTATTTGTCATATCAGATGTCCCAATATATGACTTAAAAGGCCCTTTCATCGAAGGAAGTGTGGGTTATCCTTCTTGAGAAAAACAAAATAAAACAAAAGCACAGGGAACTCTACTCAACAGTCTGTAATAACCTATATGGGAAAAGAATCTGAAAAAGAATAGATATATGTATATGTATAATTAAATCACTTTGCTGTACATCTGAAACTAACACATTGTAAATCAACTATACTCCAATATAAAATAAAAATTAAACAAATAAAATGCATATGTTGGAACCATTAAAAAAAAAAAAACCCACCCAGAAGACAAAGCAGAACAGAAACACAAAATTCTCTGCTATCAGAAATATCAGGCCTAAAGGTGGATGGAAAAGTTGTCAGAATCCACCCCTCCCTCCCTTCCCATCTTACTGGCAACCAGCTTCACCCTCTCGTCCTCTGTAACTCACAGTCCTGACCAGATCTTCCCCCAGGGATCCACCAATATGGGCCTTTGGAAGGGATGTCATACACTGGGAAGTTGACAGTTTTCTTAAATATCATTCAGACCAATGACTGCATTTTACAGAAGGAATTAAGGTATGAAGACAAAGTTTAGATCAGTGATTCTCAGCTTGATTGTACTTTAGAATCTCTTAGGGAAGCATTTAAAAATACCAATGCCTGGGTCCCACCCCCGAGTATTTGAATTCAATGAAGCCTTGAGACGAAGCCATGAGTATCTACTTTAAAAAAAAAAAAATCTCAGATGAATGTGATGAACACTGAAGCATGAGAACCACTGGGCTGGGTGGTCCTGATCACTCTCTTTGGACCAGCAGAGCTGGGAGTCACGCTTGCTAGTAGAAAGCTTCATGGTGCCACACAAAGCAAGGGGGACAGAGACAGGAGGAAGGACACGAAAGAGAGAAAGGAAAGAGCGCAACCAAAGGACAGACAGACAGACCCTGAGTAGAGTAAGAATTTTTATTCTTCACTCCACACTAATCAGATGCAGTAGTTGCTTAATTGACTATGTAGGAAAAGACAATGGCAGAGAAAATAGGACAAAACTAGTCTAAATACTTCTGGCAACTGAATATCTAACCTACTCCTTTAACTTTACAACGTTTTATGACATGGGAGGGTCACAGGAACACAGTTTGTGAACTGTCACCCAGATACAAATGTAGGTTTTAAAGAGATGACCCAGTGGAGGTAGTGATAAAAAGGTGAACGAAGACAGAACAACTCATACTCAGTCAAATGCACACTATCTTGTAAGGCAGTTTCCAAATGCCTCTTCCTGGGATCCACACTCAATGCCCTCCTCCATCCATCTTTGTTTTTTTTCTCGTTGACCCTCAGCAGAGATGGTGTCTATCCAAATTACAATTGGGCGATTTCATCAACTAAGCCAGGTGTGAGATCCTATTGGTTGTCAAGACCTGTTTTCTACCTTCACATCTAAGCTCAAATGTCACCTCCTCCATTAAGCCTTCCTGGATTCCTAGCAAGAATTTTACTTGTTCCCTCTGGTGTTCCCATTGCCCTGCTCCATAGTGACTTGTATCCTTGTCTCTCTCCCCAGCTGACTGAAATTCTCAGGATTCTTAATGATGACTCATTTTTGGTTCAGAAACATGTATTCATTTATTTATTCTTTTCCCATAAATTTATCAATCACTCATTATTAGCCAAATCCTACGCTCTAGTCAAGGCACTTATAATCTAGTTAGACAGACAAACAAGGAAATAGGTGATTAATATTCAGAGGAATAAGTGGGACAATATAAATTTCAGTTCATAACTCAAGTGTGCAAGAAATGTGTCTTTATTGTTCTTTAACTTGCTTTTTTTTAAGCTCCCATTTTGTCAGGGCAGCTCTCATTTAAATCTCAATTAACTCATAATTTCTCTCCCTTTTCTAAGGCTTGGTTTAAGTTCTGGAAGCTTACAATTGACTAAGGTTTTGGAAGCAGGACAGTTCCCTGACGCTTGAGCTGTCTGTCCATGCATGTGTGTGCTTGGACATCGTGCAGAGAGGCACTGAGACACCTCTCATTCTCACCTCCCTGGCCCTTCCAGGTGGGATGGTTTCCTCTCTCAGGTCAGTGTATTTACCTAAGATTCCTTTCAAATCTTCCCTGTGAATTTGACCCCAACTATCACTGTGCCCAAGCAAGTGGGGTACATCCTCCATGCCCCAAACTTCTTGACCCTTCTCTAGTTTTGCTGCTACTGTGCTGGGCTCTTTCCCAAAAATGGGGTACAATGGAAAAGAATCGGAAAAAGAGCATATATATATATCTGAATCACTGTGCTGTACACCTGAAACTAACACAATATTGTAAATCAGCTATACTTCAACAAAAAAATTTTTTAAATATAGAGTAACTTAAAAATAAAAAAGAAAAGTTACAGGAGAATTTCTCACTTTCAGGTTTTATGCCTTTACTTGCATACGTATTAATGCCTCAAGTGACCTGCTTAGAGACATTTGCTTAGGCAGACGCCACAAAATAAGGCTTGATTGAGAATAGTCTTAAAAGGTGGGCGACTATAAAAAAATGGGGGGTTATTTTTCTCTCCTTTGTTTCATATTCCTTTGAAATCTGCATCATATTTGTGCTTAAAGAGATGTTCTATATATATTTTGCAGCCAGTAGTCGATCCTGTTTACTGAATAAATGCTAAATCAGCATGTCTCAGACAGTTTAAACTACCTTCTGTTGTCTCCCCCATTCAAATTTGATAATATAAATCTTTAAAGGTATACCTTTTAATGAAATGTGATTCATGCGCTAAAATTTCTTCTACTGTATAGAAATTAAAAGCTACATGTCTCTGGCCTAGAGCTAACTTTTCATGACTCCCTTGGCACTCTCTTTTTTATCTTGATTTTTTAAGATGTTCAAATATGCGAGTTTTCTTTTTTACTTGACACATTTTCACATATGTTGCCTTGATCTTTCACATCTTTTACCCATATGGGAGACTTCCTAGGAAATAAAGGATCTGTGTTTAATTATCTCACAGGGACAATTTAAAGGAAAATCCAGAGCGGCCCCTCTATAGCTCTGCCCTAAGGAAGAATAAGAAGCAATGGTGAGTTTACAGCTTTTGGCCGTTGATAGAGATTTCTCCTAGTTCCCCCTGTGACAGTGCTAATCCCACCTGTTCACTTGGGTCCATCCCAAGCTCACTGATTCAGACCCTAATTTGTGAACATTCAGACTGGAACCAGGCTGAAGTGTATGGCATGTGTATCACAAAGGTTTGCTTAGCAAATTAAAAAAATATAAAAAGATAAAAGATATAGCATTCGCATGGGGACCAAACTATCATGCAACTTTAAACATTTAAAAATTATTTAATGTTTATATAATTTATATTTAACAATTTAAAGCTGATTAAAAAAAATTTACTATGGATTGACGTCACTTACTGAATAAACGCCTGTTCCCTTGTTATGATGTGAAAGCTCTCCCACGATCTACTACCCACCAGCCAGTCACTGCATCACATTTCATGGGAAAGTGAGACAGAACAGATTGCAGTTCGTTTCACACTCTGTGCCTTGATCAGACGATTCTCTCTCCTATTGTTCTTTGCTGAACTGACCTCCTACCCATCCTTTACAACCCAGCTCAGGAGTCATCTTTTCCAGGAAACTCTGGTTGGTCCTCCAGGTTAGGAGAAGTGTCCCACTTTTGTGTATTGTCTCTGCTGATAGAAGGTAAGCTTATCAGGACCAGAACCACATCGTTAGTCCCTATATTCTTATTCCATAGCACAGTGCCAAACTCTTAAGCTTAAAATAAATATCTGTTTTACTGAACTGAATGATACCTTGGGGAGACAATCTCAAAAGGAAAAGGGAAAATACAGAAAAATTGGGAAGTGAGAAGAAGGCCAAAATTCCCTCTGCTGGGACTTCCCTGGTGGTCCAGTGGTTAAGAATCCTTCCAGGGCTTCCCTGGTGGCGCAGTGGTTGAGAGTCCGCCTGCCGATGCAGGGGACACGGGTTCGTGCCCCGGTCCAGGAAGATCCCACATGCCATGGAGCAGCTGGGCCCGTGAGCCATGGCCACTGAGCCTGCATGTCCGGAGCCTGTGCTCCGCAATGGGAGAGGCCACAACAGTGAGAGGCCCGCGTACTGCAAAAAGAAAAAAAAAAAAGGGATCCACCTTCCAGGGGATGTGGGTTTGAGCCACAGGGGATGTGGGTTTGAGCCCTGGTTGGGGAGCTGGGATCCCACATGCCGCGGGGCAACTAAGCCTGCACGCTCTGGAGCCTGCGCATCACAGCTAGAGGGCCCGCACACCACAAACGAAGAGCCCGTGTGCCGCAATTAAGACCTGACACAGCCAAAAAAAAAAAAAAAATTCCCTTTGCTTATTTTATATTTTGTCTATGGTAGAGCATATATTTGGTGGGTGGAAGGAAGGATGGAGGAAAGAGTGCGTTGCTATCACTACAGATGATGGCTATTGGTAAGAATACAGACTCTAGTAGAAAATAAAAATCAGGAGAGAAAAAGCAAGATCTGGAGAAGGGAAATGACAGGTGGAAAGAGGCCCCTTCTTGGGATCCTCTTGACCTCACTGGTGTCCAGGGTCTTTGGTCACCTGTTGCTCCCCAGCAGGTGCTTCAACAAACAACTCTCCATGAGCTCCAACCAAATCCATGGAGCTTCAACCACCAGCACTTTACCCCATGTCCCTACCACATCACCTTTTATCCCCCATCCTGGGGCTTTGATTTTGATGCTGAGGTGAGAGATGCCCACGACATCCATTCAAGGATCAGCACGTGCAACCCCAGAAGACTGGGAGAAACTGCCTTATGGGGAAAATCCTTGATCAACTGGGTATGGGAGCTGGCAGATAAATTCTTACCCCCTACTCCAAACAGATGGATTGTCCAAAGATGAAACTATTCATGCAGGCCTTTGAAAAACACTCCCAGGAGACTGCGTAATCAATCATGCTGAATACCGAACAGTGGTCTGCTTGCTAACACATTCTGGAGAGGTGCTCTCTTTTTCTCTGCTTCCCCCCTCTTTCCCTCATCTTGCTTCCCTTTCACTGTACTCCCAAATACAGTAGTAACATATATGTTTTTATTTATTTTATTATTACTGTTTCAATTCGAGGTTCTGCTTTCTGGAGGACCCAGGATGAGACAGTTGGTAGCGACCCTTGAAAACACATCCTCATGATGGCATTTTGGAAGCCTCTTCACTTGGAATCAGGCCTAAGCGGATCCAGAAGACATGAATAAATTACATGAACAGGTGGCCCCGTCTACCTTGTCATCTGCTTCTGAAGGACTGATGTCTGTCCTTCAGTGTACACCTATAACATCAGGTATCATCATGGTGGGTGGGGAGGGGATTGCTTGTGATCAGCTGAATGTGTTGGGACTTGTTTATAGTTCATTGACAGGTGAGTACTATATATTGGTGCTGGCCAAAATTGGGCTAGTGCTACGTTTCAGCCCCAATCAAGCGTAACCCCAAAAGACAGAACTTCCGGCAGTACACTTAGCTGTTCCTGTTGTACTGGTGAAGAAGTGGCCTGAGATACAGATATCTATGGACTCTTGGTAGTGACAAGTGAATTAGCTGGCTGGTCTGGGGTTTAGAAGGAAAAAGACTGGAAGAAAGGACAAGACGGTCTGGTGAAGACACATGTGGACGGGCACATGAATGGGCACAAAGCATGAAGATCTTTGAAGCGGAGGCTCTCAAACACCAGACGGGCAGGAGGAACAGACTGATCCATGGCGACTGCTGAATACCCAGCCCCCAGCAGCAGAGACCGAGGCTGAGCCCTCACATGCACTGCTCCCCAAGGAGCCCCATCAGACACTTGTGCAGGTCACTTACACCAGACCCTGTCCATCCTGATGGAGACTGCAGGTTGTCCTCCTCGGAGCCCAGACGTTCTCCATCTATGGTCCACCTTCCCTCTTCTCAAGGCCTCAACCTGTCGATCTATCCCATACAATCATCTCAGACACATTTTACAACAAAGGAAGTGCAGTAATGGGCCCATGGCAAGAGAGCCCTCTCATTTTTCCACGCGACTCATCACCCTGAAAGAGCTGGTCCTATGGAGCAACAGATAGGCCTGGTAGAGGCTCAGCTAAGGCACCAGCTCATGGAGGACATCCTACGAGTCAGTGTGTGACCCTATATGTTAGTATACGTGCCTTTCACACTAAGAGTCTGATACATTCTCAATAGGTAAAATACATGAGCCTGGGAACCAAAGGGACGAAATGGGATTGGCCCCTCGCACCATCACTCAATGACCAAGTTACGGAATTTGTGTTTCCTGTCCCTGCACTCTTAGTTTCTACCAGATTAGAAGTTCCGGTTTCCAGGACTGGGGGGTGGGACACCTCTGCAGGGGCACTTGGTCTCTCAGGTCCATGGGCCAGAGGCCAATAAAGCAGTTATTGTCAACTGGCAGCTCGATCCTGTCATCAGGAGGTGGAGGCTGCTGCCTGAAGAGGCAGGGAGAACGTGTCTGGGATCCAGGGCATTTTCTGGAGTCTCTTGGTGCTTTGGTGTTGAGTGATGACAATGAGAAATGGACAACAAGGAGAAGACAACCAGCCCCTCGGGGATGCAGGTCTGGTCAGCCCTTCCGGTAAGCAACACAGGTGAGCCCCAGGGCTGGCCAAGCAGAAGGGCCATCTAGAAGGGGTGGTGGAGGATGAGTAGCAGCCATGGCTTCCAAACCAACTGCAGGAGAGGGGATGGTACTATGTTTTATCCACCTTTTTAACTTTAAGTCCTCAGTGATTGAGTCTGGCAACTACCTTGAAGGGAACTCTTAGACTGATTGGTTTTATATCCCCTCTCAGGGCATCCTGTTTTACAGCAATGAAGCCCCAGTTGTAATGCAGAATTCAACACAATACAAGGGCATGAGTGATGAGTCTGACAGTCACTGTTTCTGGGAACTGGGCCACTGGCTCTGACCTACCCACTGCTGTGTAACCAGCCCTGCCTGGGTTCTGGCCATTTTCACACAGGCACAACCCAGCTTCACCTTCTGCCACTGCACTGGCACTCTCGCCTGGTGCCCTTGGCCTTCTATTTTTCTAAGAATGGAATCAAGAGAGGCCTTGAGACCTTCCCAGTGCCATGTTTGTGCAGCTCAGAAGTGTAGGGCAATTATCCCATAAAGGGAGTTTTCACCAATGGGAAGTGGGAGCTGGTAGATAAATTCTACCTCCCTCCTTCCCCAGACACATGGTCTGAGGTTCGTATAAGCTCCTTGGATGTCAGTCCCAGGAGATCAAGCCATCAGTGACACTGGATCCCCAGGAGTGGCCAGCTTGGTAATGATAAGCTTCCCTTGGATGGGGTCTCACTTCTCTCCCTTGACACTCCTTTTTTCCCCTTAATCCTGCTTTCCTGGAATCGTACTCCCTAATAAAATATTACACAGAAGTTTTTGCCTCAGGCCTTGTTTTCTTGGAAGCCTAGCCAGGGCAGAATTTAAGTAAGAATGCAGAGATCTGAGGTAGGGTTAGTTTGTACAAAGATCTGGAAACAGATGTTTAGGATGCAGTGGGGTTGGGGTAGATGTGCCCAGAGACACTCTTTCTTCTTGACTGTGTTATCCAACTCAAGAAATTTTCAAGTAAAGTATTGGCATGATGATTTATAATATTATTAAAAAGAAATTAGAAGGATTGGAAAAGTAAGGTTTTGAGACATGTAAAAATGGGGGCCCTTTGTTATGTGTTTTTTTCTGACATCAACTCCTGGTCTGGTGCCTTCCCCTTCAGAGACTGATCTCCAGGCTCATTCCTCTTGTTGGAGAACTTGGCTGTGCCTCTTCTAGGAGGATACATCATGCAGCATACAGTGCCCTTCTGTTCTTCGATTAGGTTTTCATGAACAATTGTGTTGGAGCTTTGAAATGTTTTGCCATGAGCGTGTTGGTTTATACCTCTTATGTATGTGGGACCCCGGGTCAGGCGGGCAGATGTGACCAAGTATGAAGGTACCTGATGAGATCCCCATCAATTTGCCAAACAGAGTTTCTGTGGAAACTACGGCTTTAAAAAAATTCCATTCAAAGCAGCTTTGATTTGAAATTTTTAAAGGACACATGATTTCCCTTTCAGATGTGAACTAGTGGGGTTGTATTGCCAATGTGCACAAAAAAAGTATATCACAAACCGTCTTACAGCAAAACACATTCATCTTCCCGAGGTGTCCCACTGACACCCACTTTCCTTTTCTTCCTTTCTGAATTTTTATATGACCCCAGAGTTGCTGCATTACTAATAGGAAAGAATGGCTGAATGAACTCTAAAAGCATGGGGTGCTGCTCGTCTGTGGTTTACCATTTAGAACTCTTTCAGGCGGCCTCACAGCGTGAAATACTAATTCATTACATCCACAATACCAGATCGATCAGTGCCTCTCATGCTGGAATTTAAATAGTCCAAAGCTCAGAGAGGCACTAAAGAGAGTGATTAACACAATAGCACAATTCTCCATGGTTCAGGTGATATGAAAGACTGAGTTACCTGTCACAAATAAATATTATACGAGACAGTCTCCTGTTTGGCATTTTTAATCATCCTCCTCCTTCTCCCTTCCAGCTGGGTCTTATATTTTTGTCTAGTGAAGACACACTGACCCTCTGTTGGGAGGCTCATGCCTATTTCTATTTAAAATAGTTACACAGGGCTTCCCTGGTGGCGCAGTGGTTGAGAGTCCGCCTGCCGATGCAGGTGACACGGGTTCGTGCCCCGGTCCGGGAAGATCCCACATGCCGCAGAGCGGCTGGGCCCGTGTGCCATGGCCACTGAGCCTGCGCGTCCGGCGCCTGTGCTCCGCAATGGGAGAGGCCACAGCAGTGAGAGGCCCGCATACCGCAGAAAAAAAAAAGAAAAAAAAAAAATATAGTTACACAGTTTGACTAACCATACAATTGCAGAAACCATGCGCAGAAGGGAAATGGTTTCTACGTGTCACTTTCTCCTGCTATTAGCTGCCTTTCTTTGAAGGGGAGCAGAATTCATCACCCTAGAAAATGCCTTTTTTGGCATAAGGATTATTTTAGGGTGATTATTTTAAGAAACAGCAGAAACAGGGAAGGCTTTGAAAAGTGAGTAGAAGTTATTCTTTTGTGGGAAACATCTACACTGATAAGGGAAATCTCAGTTTGTAAGCGTGTCTTCCTCTCTGTGGTGGGAAGAGAAAGATGAACAAATCTCTAGAAACTTGTTGCTGTGCTTTTCCCGGTCACCACCCATTAATAGGCCTCCTCCACCCCACAACATCTTTCCTTTGTCGTTACCTAAAGATAGTATTTAAGATGATGGCTTGGACTATCTTGGGGAGTTACTCAGTTTTCCTGGGCCTCTCCCATGCATACAGGAGGTATACATGTCACTAAATTTGATTTCCTCCTGTTAATCTGTCTTTTGGTTACAAAGGTCCCAAGAACCTAGAAGGGTAGAGGGGAAATTATTTTTCCTCCTCTACCGTCCTCTTCCTCTTTTTTCAAATTCTTCTCTCTCTTACACCAAATTCTCAGATGAATTTCCTGCTCAATGTCTCTCCTTCGTCACCCCTAAGCCATGCCTTGAACTTCCATTTGGCCACTGCTAGCACAGCTCGTGAGTAGATACCATTACAAGCACTGACTTTCAGAGTACTCAACCCAGGGAGTATTGCCCAGTCACCTCTTTAAATTCACTGAATACACCTGTTCACCCCTTTCTTGCAGCATCCTCCTACTTTCCATGATGCCCTAGTCTCCAAGTTTGCCTCCTACCTCTCTAGTCATTCCTTCTCTGTCTCCTTTGTTGGACCATTTTTCACTACCCAACCTCTAAGTTTGGATCTCAGAGCTCAGTTTCACAATCTCTTTTCTCTCTCCCAATTTTAGGTCATCTCATCAGTTTCAACGGCTTCATTTTTTACTTACATACCCAGACTTTTCAAATTCACATCACCAATCAGATATTTTTTGTATTAGGGTTCTCCAGAGAAATACAGCCATCTATATCTATATCTATATTTACATTGAAGACAGAGATTTTTTTAAAAATAAGGAATTGGCTCATGCAATTATAGAGTCTGAGGAGTCCCACAATCTGCAGCTGATACTGGAGACCCAAGAAAACTGATGAGATGGTTCTCCTGTTCTTTCTGTTCCAGTCCAAGTCTGAAGGCCTAAGAACCAGAAGAGCCAATGGTCTAGTTTGAAAGCCAACAGTTTCCAGACCCAAGAAGATCTGATGTTTTAGTTTGAGTCTAAAGGCAGGAAAAGACCCATTTCCAGCTCAACAGTCAGGAGGAGTTCCCTCTTACTTGTGGGAGAGTCAGCCTTTTTGTTCTATTCAGACTTTCAACTGATTGGATGAGGCCCATTCACATTCAAGAGGGGAATCTGCTTTGCTCAGTTTACCAATTCAAGTGTTAACCTCATCCAAAAACATCCTCACAGACACACCCAGAATAACGTTTGACCAAATATCTGGGCATCCCATGGCCCAGAGAAATGGACATGTAAAATTAACCATTGCAACATATACCTCTGACTACCTAGTTGTCAAGTCCACTTTGAATTCACTTAAGTCCTTCAAATTTATCCTATCAAAAAATTAATGTATAATCTTTTTCTTCAGATTCATTCCTTCTCATGTATTCCTGAAACTAGAAAATGACACCACCACCCCTTCAACTGCTTATGTCAGAACCTGAGAGCCATCTTTTACACCTCCCCGCCCATATCCCCAAATCATCAATTTCAGCCAATCAATTCCAATTCCTGTAGATATTTGTGGAAGCTCTCTACTTCTTTTCATTTCTATTGTTATTTAATTCAGGTCATCACAATACTAACACTATTGACAGAACTGGTCTGCAGCCTTCTAATTCCCACCACCCCAACTCATACTCCATAAAGCACTGAGCGACCTTTTACAATGCTCATTATATTGTGTTACACCCAGCTTAAAATTCCTCTATGACTTCCCATGGCTGTCACGATAAATCCAAACTCCTTAACAAGCCCTACAAAGTCATGCATGATGTGACCTTTGCCAACATCATTAGCCTTATCTTGTCGATCTTTCTTATTCAAGATGCCTTGCCGGAATTTTTTTTTCTGTTCCTCCCACACATAGAGCCCTTTCCCTCCTCAACACTGTTACAGACACTGTTCTTTCTGCTACAAACACTCTTGGCCTTTTACTGCCTTTGCCTGGACAAGCTCTATAGAGCCTCAGGACTCAGCTTACACGTCAGTTCCCCTGGGAAATCTTCCTGAGTCCTGCGATGAGGTGGCTGTGTGCTCACAGCACCCTGTGCTTCTCCACTGCAGCTCGAATCATAGGCATCATTAATTCTCTGTTTTTGCAATTATATTTAATGACCATCTCCCATATCAGACTGCAAATTTTATCCATCTGAATTCCTTGCATCTTGTAAGTTAAGCATGGCTCATACAAGGTATGGGCTATTTAGTGAATACATAAATAATGATCTATCAAACAAATGGATGGATGCAATGAAGGAACAAATGAAATGGCTGGCTCTTCCTACACAATCAGATACCAAACCAAGTAAGAGTAGCAGAATCTCTTCCCCAAGTGTCAGTCTGTACCCTGTGGAGAATCCGAAGGACAGTAGCAGATGACTCCTAGAATGCCATGTTTGCAGGGATAAAGAGGAGGTCTGGATGTACCAGGGCAAAAAGGCTAAGAATTAGGAGAGCAATGGTTAAGATGATACAAACCTGGCTATTCCTAATAAAAATAGTACTTTCTTTTCAAGAATATAATCTGTCCTCTCTGTGTGGTTGTCCAATGGACATTTATAGCTAGGAAAACACCTGGCATCTGGTATTGATAATCTTATTTTTGGTGAGGAGGGGAAGATAAACATGGAGATTTATATAACCACTGGAAGTAACTTCTATGACAATGGCAGTTCTCCTGTATGTTGGTGGGCCCTGTGGCTGAGCTGGGGGTGAGGCCCAGGGTGAGCCGTGGCTGGCTGCCCAGTAAGGTCCCTGAGCCGTGGTTGGCTGCCCAGTAAGGTCCCTGAGTTCAGCCAACACTTACTGGGCAGCCAACCACCTGCTTTATTGTAGGCTGGGTGTGTTGTGCATGGCATCATCATCTATATGCTCTTATTTCACCTGGTTTCATGGAGTATTATGCCTTTGGGATTTGGCTTCAGTGATGAATTTGTATGTTATGCTCAGACTGAGACAAAGGATGGCAGGAACCATGTTACAAAGCAATCAGAAATTAGCTAGCTCGTATCACTGTGAAGCAAAGATCCGTGCCAACCAAAGAGAACTTCAGCTTTTAGGAAGTTTATAAACATTCAGAGGACTGTCTGCCAATCAGGAGACAGAGAACGATATCTGAGTAGCTTTGTTCAACGAAGTCAGTTTTAATCAAAAGACAAAGTTAGAAGACACATTGTACTGATCTTAGGGAAACTGAGTGAGGCAAATGTCAGGGGAACAAGAAATGTATGAAGTAAAGGAAGAAAAAGGGGAGCACTTGTTCTGAATGGGGTGGCTTATTTCATTCCACACTATTTAGATGTACCAAAGTTTGTCAATTACACAATGGACGCCATGTTATAATTGTTTACAGACATGCAGTATATGAGTTCTGTTTTCTCATTAAGGCACCAATGATACAGATAATTAACCAATTGATTTAGTGCATTAATTTTCCTGGAAGTTCTAGCAAGAGTCTTACGATACAGCTTTGAGATTCCTACTCCATGTAGACATTGGGACAAAGGCTGGCTCCCTATGGGACACTGATGTAATCCATGGCTGAGGTTTTGTCTAGCAGCATCGTGTGTCTACTTAAATGATGATGAATGCTATCTTTGGTCCAGGCAGGAAGATGTCACTGTAATCGCTGGCTCAGAATGCCGACCTCCCAGGGTTTGCCAGTTAAGTGTTGCCAAAGGGCTGTGCTGCTGATAATTCCTCCTAGAGCTCTGAAGAGAATAAAGCAGAAAGGCAAACCTGATGAAAAGTAGATAAAGAGCCTAAGGTGAATTGAAGCTTAATACACCAAAAAAGCATAGAGCACGGCTGGTTTCTCTTCCCTCCTCTTGTTTTTCCCTTCCACAATTGCAGGCAGCGGTCCACTGGTTATTTCTGCCCTCTCAAATCATCCTTCAGTCACTCATCTCTAGTCCTGTACTTCACCTATCAATAAAAGGAATTTGAAATCTTTCAGCACAGAGATATTATTGCTGCTTCAACTTATTTCAGGATGCCACAGTTCAAAATGAAAATCTTCAGATTGCTGATGGCTCTGTCAATATCATTCAGCGGCTAATGACACTTTATTGGAGGTGCTTACAGGTAGAGTGTAGGCACCTGAATCCATCAATAAATGGAGAGAAAGTCCTGGGGCTCCAACAATTCCATTCTACAAGGGGCCAAGTTTACAAACTTCGCTTCTTCATTATGGAGGAATTATTTACAAGTTTTCAACTATATAAAATGTAACCATCTTGTAACAGATTCAATGGCGGGAAAATAAGGACAAGAACCCTACCTTCTATTTCGCTCTGTATTGCTTTCATTTTATGCTTAAAAAAGGAGAAGTATTAATCCTTTATCCGTTGTTTCATTTGCAAATATTTTCTCCCACTCTGAGGGTTGTCTTTTCATCTTGTTTATGGTTTCCTTTGCTGTACAAAAGCTTTTATGTTTAATTAAGTCCCATTTGTTTATTTTTATTTCCATTACTCTAGGAGGTGGGTCAAAAAAGATCTTGCTGTGGTTTATGTCAAAGAGTGTTTTTCCTATGTTTTCCTCTAAGAGCTTTATAGTATCTGGTCTTATATTTAGGTCTCTAATCCATTTGGAGTTTATTTTTGTGTATGGTGTATGTTAACGCAAACATGGAATCTAAAAAAAAAAAAAAAGGTACTGAAGAACATAGTTGCAGGGCAGGAATAAAGATGTAGACATAGAGAATGGACTTGAGGCCATGGGGTGGGAGGGGGAAGCTAGGGTGAACGGAGAGTAGCATCGACATATATACACTACCGAATGTGAAACAGATAGCTAGTGGGAAGCGGCAGCATGGCACAGGGACATCAGCTCAGTGCTTTGCAACAACCAAGAGGGGTGGGATAGGGAGGATGGAAGAGATGCTCAAGAGGGAGGGGACATGGAGACATATGCATGCATATGACTGATTCACTTTGGTGTACAACAGAAACTAACACAGTACTGTGAAGCAATTATACTCCAATAAAGACGTATTAAAATAAATAAATAAATAAAATAAAATTTAAAAAGGGAGGAGTATTTGCCATAGTGTATTACTGTTTCATATCACAGGTATAAAGTCAATCTCTTCAAACTATATGTTTAAGGACAGATTATTCTTACACTTTTAGAAAATAGCTCATAGTTGATTTCATTGCTATTACTTTTTATTGTTAGGCTGTTTAATATCTTTTCATATGTTTCTTAATCATTCCTTTCTCTTTTCCATACATTTGTCTATTTGGTTCACATATACACACACATGCATGTTTGCATGTATGTATGTGTATTTGTTATTGCCATTGTTGAATTCAGTGAATTCATAGAAGTTTTTTTTGTTTTTTTTTTTTTTTGCCGTATGCGGGCCTCTCACTGTTGTGACGTCTCCTGTTGCGGAGCACAGGCTCCGGACGCGCAGGCTCAGCGGCCATGGCTCACGGGCCCAGCCGCTCCGCGGCATGTGGGATCTTCCCGGACCGGGGCACTAACCTGCGTCCCCGGCATAGGCAGGCGGACTCCCAACCACTGCGCCACCAGGGAAGCCCTCATAGAAGTTTTTTTTTTTTAAATTATGTGTATTGACTTTTTGTCTAGTGATTAACAAAAACTACTGATTCTTTAAGTCAATCTGATTTATGGGGTCTTGATATTCACACTATTCTAGGACAATGATTCTTAGAAAATTACTGATCACAAATGAATTTTAATAAAGTGGTAATTCAAGAAAAGAAAAATGAAGGAATCAATAGAAATATCATTATTGTCACCAGTTAATTTAATTGAATCAATATAACTAAGCCATTAAAAGTCAACATATCAGAGAGAATATTCAATAGGAATCTACTTCCTTTGAGGTGCCTCTGATGTTCAGGGAAAAATTACTAAACAAATATGGAATAAATCTATGTGACATAGGATAGACTTTATAAATCAAGATTTAATATACTGTAGTATTATTTTAGGAGAAGTGAAGATAAAATCTCTAGCTGAAAACTATGAGAGTGCTTTTATTACCAGGAGAAAAAAATAAACTCTACCCCAAACATAATAATTCTAACTCAAATATCTAATAATGGGAATATTAGATATTTTAAGCCAATGCTTACAAGCAGAGGTATTTTCTTATTGTATTCCTTATGAATAAAATGATAAAAATGAAATTTCCTTACTACCAAAAGCCATCATGGCAATAGTGAGAGATAACATCACCATTAGTAATCAGTGAGCTAAATTTTCTTTAACACTTTTAAATATAGAGTACCTTTGAAAGGTCTTCTGCATCAGAATATTAAATGACCTGCAAAGTATAGCCTTTTTCTAAAAGAAAATATATAGAAATGGAGAGAAGCAGCATCAGTATTCTTGGTGAATCACCATGTTCCTGGAACTATTTCAGGTTTGCAGAATACAGAGGAAAAATTATTTTTGATGTCATATGAAATGGATTCTTCCAAAATCATTAACTATTTACTAGTTAGTTTCCCCCATTAATATACCTATGAACTTGTGGGAAACATAGACTCTGCCCAGGGAGAAATTTATATTTAACAAAGTCAATATATATTCATACTAAACAACAGAGTTGGTCATTAGAAAGGTGTGCTTTAGATCTACTTGGGAAGAAGAGATTTACTTTTTTGAAAGTTGGAGTGAAGGTTGTTGATTGTCTATTTAGCATCTTTTCTCTCATTTCTTCTTCCCAAGAGAACTCCAGTTTTGCTGAGGTCCCTTCTTATTTCCCACTCAGCTCAGGTGTCTCAGGTGAATTTGAACACACCCACAGCTCCAAGAGTGATTGGTTCAGTTGTGTTTGCAGGAAAGGTCGCCTAACCTAACTTGGCAAAATGGTGCATAGACATCACCGCAGAATCATCTTAGGAGAGGGCTTTCTTGATGTTTTGGGAAAGGTTGTGAAAATGCCCCTTTCTCTTTTCCCTTTGGACAATCTGTCCTGTGCAAACATTGGTCATGAAGCTATTGTTGCTCTATCAAGACTAATCCAGGGAGGAAGCCAGCACACACGAGAGGGCAGAGCCAAATGAATTACAGGCAAATGGAGCAGAGCCAGCACATTAAGGAAAATATAAAACCTGTCCAACCCCTAGATTTCCAATGTTTTAAGCCAATAAATGCCCTTATCATTGATGCCAATTTCAGCTGGGTTTTCTGTTACTTGCAGCCAGAGTCATCCTAAAAAATACCTAAATAATTGGAATATTGGTATACTATGTAGAAGAGGAAATGGAAGACAAATATGAGAAGGGAAAAAAAAACCCTCATGTTCTAACTCCAAATATCTGGTGTAAAATGATAAAATGCTATATTAATTAATTATGTTAATCAGTCATAGATCTTAATATGAGGATTTTTAAGATATTTTGAGATTATAAGCCTATAGTTTATCACTCATTTTTTCCTTGTTCTCTTTTAAGTTTTCATCTCATTACTGGTCTTTTGTAGACATAACTTTGGAATATATTTAAAGTTATTGATTAGTAACATCTCTGAACCCAGTGAAGATGGTCTCTGCTCACAGGAAGCAAATAATCTATTTTTAAAAGCCTCTAAATTTTAAAAAGCAATAGTAACTAACAATACACAAAGTATATCCTTATTGTCAGTTGATTGAAGCAGATAGCTTGTGGCTTAGGAATTCAAGAGGGTGTTATTTAAGGCTTTGGTAACCGGGAGAGGCTTTGGAGTCACAGGGAGACTGGTTTGGGCCTTCAAAGAACCAGTAGGACTCAGATCTGCAAAGAGAGCTAGGGCTGCAAAGTAGTAAGAGATTAAGTTTGGCAAAAATAGTTGAAGCCTAAGAAAAGAGATCTAAAGAATCTGGATGTAAACCCATGAACAATGAAAACAGACCTGGGGCTAAGCACTCTTAAATCATCAAATTCTAAGACAGCAGAGTTTGTTCTACAGCCATTTTTTTAATGATCATGCTTACTTGTATTTATCACTTGAATCCGGTCTAGTGGCTTCATTTCTCCTCTAGTATCTTAAAGAACAGAAAAAGAGTGCTTCTGCCTCATCACTGAAATAGGTAACCTCTTATGCTTTTCTAGTTAAATGTTAAAAAAGGCATATATCTCCAAACAAGCTTTATTTACATTTACTTTTAATAAGAGCTATAAAACAAATCTCAACAAGCAGAAATTTAATTACATCCATGCATCTGATCTGATGAACATACTGTTCACAATAAAGCTTTACCTATAAATATATGTTGAAAGTACGAATTAAGCATCCATGTTAAGCAATGTGGCCTGTTTTCTAGATATCGTAAATTTTGTTCTGGAATTATCTGTATAGCCTCAGGAAGGGCCTATGTTCTTTTTGTAAACTCTAGTTTTAATTTGGAAAGTCAGAGACATGTGACTATATCCCCTAGGTAAGGACAACACAAGGAATTTTATAGTTTCAAAAGTCAGCTGTTCATCCTAGGAGTTCTACCAAGAGACTTGTGAATTTCTTTATATAAGAAACAGAAACACTACTCTTGTTTAGTTGCCCAGGAATAAAAACTATGATCAATCAATAAACACGGTCCTTTTTTTCTCAATCCTTGACTACATTTCTTTTCTGGGAGTGAGTTCACTTTTCATAACACACTGTTCATTAACAAATTTCCATAATGTTACCACTGAGCAAGAGAAGAGAATGTTCTACTGCTTCTAAGTGGATAAGATTGGAAGTCATGGTGAGGACTATTGGAACTCTGTGATAAAATATTAATTTTTTAATCAATTATTGTTCCTGTTGTGGAATCACACACAAACACACATACACACAAGTAAAAGCCCACACAATCTCTTGTTTTGCACATGTGCGTGCATGCACCCACACAGAGCTTTGGAGATTAGAATTCATATTTAGAGAGGAATTTTAAAAAGCATGACCCTTTATTATCAAGAGGACATAAACTTCCTATGATATTGGCTTTAAATTTTATTTCACATTGTGACATAATATACAACCGACCAAATACACACAAACTGAAACAAACGTATCACTAAGCCATACTTGCCTTTTAATATGACAGGCTAAGAGAAATTTTATCCTATGGTATCTTTCATTTAAAAATAAAAGAGGGCTTCCCTGGTGGCGCAGTGGTTGAGAGTCCACCTGCCGATTTAGGGGACACGGGTTCGTGTCCCGGACCCGGGGGATCCCACATGCCGCGGAGCGGCTGGGCCCGTGAGCCATGGCTGCTGAGCATGCGCATCCGGAGCCTGTGCTCCGCAACGGGAGAGGCCACAGCAGTGAGAGGCCCGCGTACCGCAAAAAAATAAATAAATAAATAAAAATAAAAGAGAAAGTTGCAACCCACAGCATTGATTTCACAACTCACTAATGGGTCACATCAGTTGAAAAACACTGTCTTTAAGTAAGTTAGGTTAGGTAATGTTTGTAGACAACTATAATATGTATACATACATATGTAAATACGCACATATTTACATATTTATTTGTGAGTATGTGAACTAGGGTTCTCTTGAACCAGGGATTGCCAATAGAATAATCCTGAGACTCAGTATTTCATTTTTAATGTCTATTACAGTGGAAATATTTTTAATATCAGCTCTTTCCCTCAGGTAATATCAGTAAATTAATTTAACCTGAGTTCTTTCAGATCTCCAGAAATATCTCGAGGCATAAAGAAACACCAAAGCAGCTCACTCCTTCCATGTCATATTTCTAGAACCAACTTTATTTAAAAGCTTCAGCTATCTACGTGCTCTTAGTCGCATCTTTGAGCATGAGGAGGATATCCACAACGTGATGGATAGATTAGCAAATGTTGATAGTGACAGAAAACATCCCGGAAGTATCCCTGGCCTGGATTACAGGCCAGCTTCTCTTCCAGGAGGAGCACAAGTCAAGGAGAACCAGGATTTGGATTTGGCACAGGCTCTGCTGCTGTAAATGCTGAGAAGCAACACTTCTCAGCATCCCCGTGAATGTTTTCAGTTACAACATCAGGGGATGAGGTAAAACCGCACATCTGTCAATTCAATGGCCCATTTCTCAGCAACGATATTGATCTATTTTATTTGGAAATGTGTGCATTTTAAACTTTAATCAAAGAAGATGAGGTCGGGAGAGCTGGGCAACAAAAGAATATATTAGTACCAGAAACCACACATGAGTATTTAATTTCTCACCCAATTTAAAAAAAACTTTCCACTTCCAAACTGGAAATATATTTTACAAATATACCTAAACTCATTAAAACATAATGTTAAGCTTATTTGTCCAAAACCAGCACAAGATTTGTGCAAATCTATCTCTGTTTTCGCCTTACTCCTTTGTGAAGAGGAGGGTAATAATTAATAAAGTTTAGTAGTCACAAAATTTACAGTCCTAAAATGGAGGTCGTTTGACAGGTCACTATAGAGACTGAATGCTTTGTCAGCATGAAGAACTATTTCAGGGAAGTAGAGAATAAGGCAAAAGGCACCCTCAGGATGGAGTTACAAAGTAGCTGACACAGATAATGGCTCTTCTGTGGTGTCTACTTTGCCCCACTTGCCCCTAAAGAGTTGTCTTATAATTCTGTTCCTCTCGGATGCAGACTGGATTCTATCTCATGGATATATCTGAATTGGAATTATGTTCTTTTATCGATACATTCTAGAACATTCACTCCTCCACCTCCAGGCTAGAGTCAGCTGACCTTGCTTTAAAGCAAACATCCTCATACAACACAGTGGATGAACAGTCTCTCTCCATTTGGTGCAATTGCTTGTAGGGCAGTGACACTAATTTTTAAGTAAAAGGATGGGGTGGGGGGCGGTGCTACCAGAAAATGTGATTTATCGATGTAGCCCCCCAACCATAAGCTCAATACTCCAATATTTCTCAGAGAAGGAGATGTGGTTAGCACAATGAGATCTTAAGGCTGCTGAATTCTAATAAAGAGCACAAAGAATATTCAGGAATTTCTAGATAGCTCTGAAATGTCTTTGAAATCCTGAAACAATTATTTTGAGGAGTGATATTTGTTACTTCTGTAGGTCTTTCTATCTGCTTTAACAAAGGGATTTGGATTGTATAGCTGTTAGTATATAGGTTGGAATAAGAATGGAATGGATTTAGTGACTCTAGGGATCTTACTCTCTGCACCCATGGCAACTGCAGTCTCACCACTTCAGCTTCAAGGACGCCTTGCCAGCTGGGCTTTAATTAATGATAAATCAACAGACAGACAGGTGACAGCCATTATATTCTTCCACCTTATCACTGGGGCTAGAATTAGTGACAAAAGTTTTAATTATATTTTAACTTTATCTCAATTAACTTTATATGAAGATGGAACACACATACACTTATATTTGCATGTATGTATTTGTTTGTTTAGTAATTAAATTTTTCTAATTTCTTATTTTACATCAGAACATTTAAAGAGAAAGGGATAGTGTTTAATCCAAATTAATCCAGCATACATTTAACATTCTCCAATTGTCTTTCTTTAGAACGTAAAATACTTAAAAGAGTGCCTGACACACATTTAGTGCGCCATAGATGTTAATTAACAGTGACAATTTCTCATGTTCTCTTATTTGTCTTCCCTTGTTGAGAATATCCCAGATCTCTGGCTCGTTTTCCCCATGAATTCTCTCCATATGAAACACTGGTTATAAATAACGGAAGCACTGATCCTTTCAGTGACTTAAGGGGAAGTAACAAGCCTGTTTTTCATATACCTATTCCATACATTTAACTTAAGGGTAGGGGTCGTATCTACTTATTCCACCTATTTCCCCAAAGTGCCTCCCATCATGGTCCTCTTTCTTACCAATAATTGAGGGTAGGTTCATTATAAAAACATTTAAAAAATACTTAAAAGCATAGAGAAAACATGAAAGCTGCTTTAAATCTTACCATATATTGATAAGTCTAATTGACATTTTGACTCATTTCCTTTATATTTCTTCTATGCATATATTACTTTCAATCTTTAAAGAAAACTGAGATATGCTCTAAGTGTGTTCCAGTAGCCTACTTTTCACTTATACATTTGAAATATTATTTCATGCCATTTAATATGTTTCAAAACTATTATTTACAATGGCTGCTTAACATTCCTTTTTACAAATGTATGCTATTTAATCTCTCCTTCTGTGTTAGTCATTTAGATTGTATCAATATTTCGCTATTATAAATACATGGTAATATTCTTTGCACATTGATTATTAAAATAAAAAAAAGTCAACTGATTCCAGTCACTCAGGTGCCATTTAATCCACAATTTGTTGGATGGTATATAAAGTTCCTTCTTTAGGAGCACTTGGTAACTCTCAGCTTATCCTGATGTGTCTCAGGAGATGGTCTATTAGGGAGGCAGAGAAGGGAAGGCATGTTCTGGCTTCATTACAGAACATGCCTTCTGTAATGAAGCCAGTGCTCATAGCAGCTCTAAGTTGATTTTATACCCAGCCCAAACTTCCTCTAGATCCAGAATCACTTATCTTCTATCAAAATAGAATACTGTATGACACATAGTAGGTATTTAATAAAAATTTGCTAACGGAATATCCAAGTATCTACTTAACATTTCACTCAACTGTCTTACGGGCATTTCAAACTTAACACGCCGGCATGCTGAACTCTTAATAACTGTCATGAATCTCTCATAGAACAGATAAAAAAATCCCCTGTTTCTCTCCCTCCTTCCCATCTCAGCAAATTGGGCCATAATTCACATGTTCTGTCAAACCAGAAAGCTGGGAATCGCCCTTGACACTGATCTCCCTCACCCTACTAAGCAAGTCCTGATGCTTCCTTCACAGAACCACTTCCAATCCATCCACTTCCCTCCATTGCCACAGCCACCGTGGTCCAACCCTCCGTCAGCTCACCTTGAGTCCTTCTTTCTGGTCTTCTTACCTCTACTATCGACTGCTTTCAGACAGACTTTTAAAATGCATTTAAGGATCCTGCTACTTCTCTTTTGAAAACAACATTGCCTTTTGCACTTAGCACTTTTAATATTGTAAATACAAACTCAGACTTCGTATTGCGGCTTGCAAGGCACTACTTGATTTGTCTCCTGCCACAGGTTCTTCTGTAAGTTCTGTGACTATACCAATATTTCTTGTTCTCCAAGCACCCACCTAGGCTTTCTTTTTTTGTTCTGTATCCCTCCCCCCTTCTCTGTTGCCCTTCACAAGGCTGGATCTCTCTCGGACTTCAGGTCTAATCATCTGCTACCTTTTATGACACCCATCACTCTCTCCCAATGTGCCTTTTTCATTTTCTTCACTGCACTTACCATGATTTGCAAATACATTTATTAATTGGCTTATTTGTTTATTCTTTGTCTCCCTCACTAGACAGAAAACTATAAGAAAGCAAGGACCACCCTATCTATTTTACTTACAGTGTTTTACTCAATGCCCAGTACAGTGCATGGCACATAGTGAACCCTTCAGGAATATTTGTTGAAAGAGACACGACCTACAGGGTGGTGTAGGGATAACTTAGAATAGTCTCCATCTATAGGTCCACCAGCTTATGGACTCCCAAAGGATGGATCTTTTCCTAGTTGGGCAACATCAGGAACTGTTTCAGTATTTTTTTTCAAAGCTTCCTGAAATAATTCTACTTCTGAAAAAATCTTGATTACGGTTTGATAAATTCTAATGGTTTCTAAGCAGGTCTACTTCGAGGTAACCATAGCCTCTGGAGGTGCTACACTCTGATGCTACCCAGCTCTCACTTGGAAATTAACACAAGCATTTACTTCTCTCGCACTTCTGTTTCACACATGGCGATGCTTTGTAAGACTGCTAAGAATTATGATTCAGTGGTGATATAGCAGTTATCCATTTTGGGTACGTTTGAGATATTTAAATAATTATTTGAATAATTTCATAAAATAATAATTTTATTTTATTAATTCTTATTAAGAATAGCAACTCTAAAACCAATATCATCCACATTTTCAATTCTGAGGTCTAAAAGATTTAGTAACAGGTTTAAAAACATCAAGAAACTGCTTCACCATGATTGTTGGCTTCTCTTCAGTTTTAGGGAGAGAGATAGCTGAAGGATAATGAGAATTCCCTCTTTAACAACACGCATTGGAACTTATTTTTTGGGTTTGGCCTCATTCAGAAGTTAAAGTGATTCACTTAAACTTCTAAAATTTTGAATTAGAACTCTGTATCCTGTAGCTAATCGATCCCCAATCTAGGTTAGGTCTCGTTTTTGGCTTATTTGACGTAGCATCTTTCCAAGAGGCTGCCAGCATTAGTCAAATTCTTATATTCTCCATCCACCAAAAGAATGATGAGAGCACATTTTGCTAAATAAATACATAATTTAATAATAAGCATCTGATTTTTAAAGTCTGGATACATAGTGCTCAATACTGTTATCTGTTATCTAAGTTTTCTGCAGATTTGCCCGTTGCCCTCAAAGAACACAGAATATTAAGTTTTCCTAATAACAAATCCTGCTGCAAGATTTAAAAGTAAGGGAGTGAAAGAAAGCATGAAAGGTAAGGCAGCTGATTTGCCTTAGCTGAATGGGTAAGATTTAGGTGAAGCAGGATTCATGCCCTGGACGGGCCATCAAGTTAAAATGAGAAATGGCACAGGCAAAAGGTAAGCAGTTGCGGGAATTAATAATCAGGCACAGATGCAAAATAAGGACACTATTTTTTAGAGTGTTCATTTCCATCTCTATGTCATCCAATCCAAACAACAGGCAGGAAATAATACCAACACGATGCAGACAACATTAAAAAAATGTTTTGCCCTCCGATAGCACAAAATAGGTGGGCAGACCAGGCGATCATCCCTGTTTGAGTACAGAAGCAGTGAGAAATTACCAAGGGTTACACCACTCACCTAAAGATCCCTATGTCAATGTCAAAGACAGGGAATATTGACAGCTGGCTAGTTCCATGGTCCTTTTAGAGGGATCATCCTCCATCAGACGGAGGCCAGCAGAAAATAAACCATAAATAGTGAAGCAGAACAAAGATGGGTGGTCTTTGTGGAGATAAATAAACCCACTGGAGGAAAATGGAACTGGTATAAAATTATACTATTGGCAGACAGGCCAGTTAGGAGGAGGTTAAACACAACACACATCTCCAACCCCAGGAGGAAGCATGCTGCTTTGCTAGCAAGGACCTGCCAAGTTCTCCACTTCAAAGAGAGCTCTGTAGGGGTGCAGGCGAAGGGAGAAATTTGGATGAACATGTAAAAATGTTTACATGGATATGTAATGTTTCTCCTATGTAAAATGGTTACGTAGGAGAAAAGATTGAACAAATTCACATGGACTAGAAAATTGCCTTGAATACTATAAAAAGAGATGTGAGTCAAAAACAGGAAAATAATTTAGTAAGAAATTTAGGTGATGACGGAGCAGCTTTGACCACTAGAGTGTTATCTGGCACCAGTTCTAACCCCCATTCTGTAAATTTTCTGTGCTTGCTGAGTGATGATGGAAAAAAAAAAAATCACAAGTAGGCCATGCCTGTAAAACAGGTCTCTTTGCAAATGTCTCTTCAGTTTTTACCAGAGTTTTTTTTTTTTCTATAACTTTACGTGGCATGGTTTTGACGGATTTGACAGCAAGCACATTCTGCCTATCTTTTATGGAAGAAGCTTTTCCCACAGGAATAAACTCATAAACTCATTCATGTCTCTGAGTCGGCTTTTCTGAGCCTTGCTGCTCTGTTTATCTTCCTGGAAGTCTGGCTATTAGTGGGCTGTTTTGGGAGCCGCAATGTATGAACCCTGTATACCAGGAAAGGTTGGTAAAATGGAACTAGGAAAGGCCGCTAATTGGCTTCCAATTTAGGTAGAGAATTCACTCAGGTAGGAAAAGATCCCTCCTCTTGGTAGAAAGCCTGTGACTTACAAATCTTGATCTTATAGTCAGAGTACAAGGGAAAAAGAAAATCAATGGCAGTGTTGGCCAATTAAATGTCAAACTAGAAAGGGTACACCTCCACTCAACAAATGACTGCTAAATAAAAATAGCGGAATCATTTTTACTAGCATAATAGATATAAACGCATATTTTGAAGTAAAAAAATGCAATGTCTTCTCATTACATAGGCTTTTGGGAATTAACATGGAGCACAGGACATACGTGGTTGGATGGGACAGGGTATGTGTGCCACCCACAGAGGTGGTCCATGGCTAGAGATGGCTATTGTACCATAGGGTCAATATAATCACTTATGCCAAATTTTCCTTAATTGGGAACAAGTATATATCCTAGGGAAATGCTTTGAAAAGTACTCTTAAAACACTTTGGAAATGCACTAGTATAAATAAGTACTAAATTGCATGTACTATTATTGCTAATTTATAACCAAAAGATGTCGTCTTGTTTCTTGCAAATGTGAATAATTACACCTAACATCTCTAGGCACTGAAATTACATGCATTTGAATGATTTCGGATGCAAAATAGCATTGATATTTTTTAAACTCAAAGAGAAGAAAACTATGGGCCTTCTTTTACACATAGTGTAAAAACTACGTGTTTACAAGAGATTGTGGCTTCTAATGCCGCTCCCAGTATATAGTTGGTGGAGAGAGCTGATACTCTGTACTTATTTATCTGCGCTTGAGATTTTAGCGTTTCTTTGAGCAGCGTTGGCTCAGTTTTGTTCTTTCAGATATTTGTGATATAGTCTTATCTGAATAATCTGGAGAAAAGATCCACTTACAAACAAATACATTAAAAAACTGTGTCGAAAACAATTAATGTGAAGAAGGAAAATGGGTAAGTAAGAAAAACTTCCCCTCGATATTCCATGTTCTGGAATTACTGGAGAGGACCAAGTTTGCTGAACTGGAATCACTTTACTTGTATGGCTAGGTTTATGCTTCCAGAAATCTATTTTCTCCCAAATTTCTCGCTGGAACATTTGCCTTAAATAATGTCTTTAAGAGTTTATATGGTCTGGATAGTACCCAACCAAAGGTAATAATCCTTTCGTGTGTGACATTCTAATCATTTCCATAGCAACCATTTATGGTTTAAGATGTCACAAAGAAGATTATGACTTCAGGTGTGGAATAAACAACAGGAATGAAACATCACTAAGACAAAGATACTGCTTGGGCACTAAATAAATGAGTGGGAAATAGACAAAATAGAACAGCAGTATTTTCCAATTAAAAATTCATTGCACTTCTAAGTTGCCTGTCAGAGGGAATCCTCAAATGTGAGTTTGGGCAGATGGTGTCTTCTCATCAGGGGAGAAAATGGCCCAACGCTATGTAGCCGTTTAGAGATTAGAGCTATTCTCAGTTTCTCAAAGGGCAGTCCTTGAGCTGGCTGCAGAACATGAAACACTTTGCAGAAAAACTATATTATTGTGTGTACCTGTAACTTGTCTTTTTTGATTTTCATCAAAAATGCTCCCATTTCTTCCAATCTAAGGAAGCTTGCTTTGCCTCTAAAGGCCATCTCTCATTCCAATGGAGACTTCTAGCTGCATTCACACACTAAATCACAGGGGTATCCTTAGGAACTCTCTAGGTTTGGAGGGACTTTTTTTTTGGTAAAGACTGTCAACACTACTTTGGGATCAGAAGAACCTGTGAACTGTGGAAATATCTTCTAAACAAGGAGGTAAAATTCCTGGGAGGCAAGATCAATTTCTTCACCATTTACCCAGAAATGGAAACAGTCTCGGGCACAAAAAATTATTTGTGAAGTCGAACGTAGCAATGGATACCATGAGAGCAAAGGCAGAAACGCGTATTATGTAACTCAGAATGTTTCACCCCAAAGTTAAGATTCCAACCTCAAAGACTACAAACTTGAATCCCTCCTTTGATGGAAGCGGCCACTCTTAGTTTTTGCTAATAGAGATCATAGATCTTGCCTTTATATACATTTCCAGGGAGGAACAAGAGCTTGGCTGCAGTGGAAGACATTGTCCCGGTCGTGGAGAGATGAAGCTAGGGAGGCAGGTAGAGACCAAGCCATCCTGTGAGCCACAACAAGCACTGGCTTTGGCTCTAACCATTTCAAGTTAAAGCTTTGCTCTTTCTCCACAGCTAACTTAATGCTACACTTTTCTGTTAACTTGATTTCTTCCAATTTGATTTCACCCGAGCGAACATATTCTTGTAAAGAGATGATGGAGAAAGGGGTGTGTGGCCATACACAGGAATAAACCTTAACTTGATTAGGGTTATAAATCTAAGAATGAAATCGTACAAGCATTGGAAGAAAATATGGGTGAATTCCTCCTTAACCTTGGGGTAGGAAAAGGCTATTTAACTGTCTTAAAATCCAGACGTAAGAAAAGATTGATAAATTTGATGATGTAATTAAAATATTTCACATGGCAAGAACATTTCATAAACAATATCAAAAGACGAATAAACTGGGAGACAATATTTCAACATATATCACAGACAAAGGGCGAATATCCCTACTATACATGGAACTCTCAAAAAGTTAGAGACACCAATAAAGATGTTAAAAAAAAACCCAAAACTTAGAGAAAAAGGATCAAAAACACAATAGAAAAATGGGAAAAGATTCAAAAAGAACATTTGTAGAATATATATAAAAAGGCTCTTAAACATATGAGAAAAGATTAATGTGTTTAGAGTTTAATTCAGTTATTAAATTTGTTACGGGGGTATGGGTTAGCAATTCTGAAACTGCTTTATGTGTATATTAGGACTGAATAAATAAGTACGTACATTGTAGATAATGAGGACTAGGTTTTACATTGTTAGAGAAAAGTTATAAACAAGGAAGGCAAAAATGAATCTGTGGTGTTGGATTGGAATCTATCTCTCTATCTACCTATCTATCTATGCAGATAGATGGCTATATTAATAGAAAAGTAGGTGTTTGTGTATATGTGTGGGTTGGTATACACACATGTATTTCCTAGCTCTGTCTGCTCAGCGGTCCTAGAAGCAATGGTTTTCCAGTATTAATAGCATACCTTGGGTCTAGATTTTTTTCTAAACATCATTTTCCAACAAAAGGGACCAGGGCTCCTTGGAGACATGGTTGATCCCAGAGTTGGCACAGAGAAATACAAGAGGAGCCTGGAACATCTTGTGATGCCATAAAGTAGCAATGGCTCCAAAAGAGAGGAGGGCATATTTAAAGGACAGACAAGTCAACCCAAAGAAGTTCCTAATGGCAAAGTCTCAAACAATTTGATATGTTTATATTTTTTATATTTTATTTTAAAATAAATAATGATAGTATTGGATAATAACCCAAAGAATGGCATGAGTTCATACTGATATAAATACTTATATAAAGAGAAGAAATGTCTTTTCCTTAAGAATTCCAATTAATAAATATAGAAAGAATGAAAGAAAAATCAGATGACACAGTAATAGTTGTTGCAGACAAGAGACACAAAAGGGATGTTAAAATTAGGGGGCAAAAGCTTAAGGAGGAATCTGGATATTTGAATAGTATCAAAATGTCTTCCCTAAGATAAGGAATTTCAAGAGGAAAACAGTAACTTTACAAGTGGAAATATCTAGCAGACACACCTTAACCAAGTGGTCAAAGTTAATCTCCCCAGTAATAAGGCATATCAGCCTCATGGACACTCTGACATGAAGCACTGAGAAGGGCAAGGTCATTTCTGTGATGTTCTTGCCAAAGTGCATAACCTCCAAAGCGCATCAGACAAACCCCAAATGAGGGACATACTACAAAATAACTAGAGTTCTCTTCAAAAATGTCAACTTCAGAGGCGACAAGGAAAGATTAAGAAACGTTTACAGACTGGAGTGAACTAAGGAGATTTAACAGCGAAATGCAGCCTGAGGTCCCAGATTGATTCCCAGAAGAGAAAAAGGGAAATAGTGAAAAAATTGGTGTAATTTGAGTATGTTCTAGAGTTTTGTTAACAGTACTGTATCAATGTTAATTTCCCAGTTTTGATCATTTTACTATGATTATGAAACATGTCAACTTTAGGGGAAGCTGAATGATGGGTATATGGAAAATCTATTTTTGCAACTTTTCTGTAAGTCTACAATTTTTTAAAATTAGAAAGATTTTTAAAAAGCGATACAAGTTACACAAAATTTATTCCTATTTCCACATCCCCAATATGGTGCAATTTCCAGGAAGTTGCATTGATCATTGGCTAACATTGGCATATCTAAACATTCAGAAGATTGCAATAAACAAAAACCAACCTAAAAAAATTTTAATACTTAATACTTTAATACTTAAGTATTCATTGTCAAAAATTGGAAAATAAGCAAAAAAGAAAAAAAATCACCTGTCACCCCACTGTTAATGTGTTAATGTTCATTTGTTGAGATTTTTCTATAGATATATAAACTATGGATACATGTGCATGTATATATAATTTTTGTTATAATCACTAGATTCTGTTTGATGATCTACTTTTTTCACTTAAAATTAAATTAGTAACACACTTTGTGTAACTACATATACACCTACAGCCTCATTTTTCTTCCCCTTTTAAATAGACTTTAATTTTTGGAAGGGTTTTAGATTTATGGAAAATTGAGAAAAGAATACAGAGAATTTCTCATATACTCTACACCCAGTTTCTCTCACTATTAACATCTCCTACTATTAACATTAGTACAATACCTGTGCCAAAATTAATGAACCAATATTGATACATTATTATTAAAGTCCATACTTTATTCAGATTTTTAAAGATTTTACCCAATTTCCTTTTTCTGTTCCAAGATGCCGTTCAGGACACATTACATTTACTTGTCATGTCTCAGGCTCCTCTACACTGACAGTTTCTCAGACTTTCCTTATTTTGGATGACCTTGACAATTTGGAGAAGTACTATTCAGGTACGTTGTAGGATGCCCCTCAATTGGAATTTGATATTGTTCTCAAGATAAGATTGGGGTAATGGACTTTTGGGAGGAAGGTTGTAGTGGTAAAGAGCCATCCTCATACCATCATGTCAAGGGTATACATATATATATATACACACACACACACCACCACCAACAACAACAACATGATTAAATCAACATGTTGATACCGACATTTATCACCTAGCTAGGGTGTTGTTTATCAGGATTCTCCACTGTAAAAGTATTCTTTTCCCCATTTTTCCATACTATACTCTTTAGAAGGAAGTCACAATGCACATTCCACATTTAAGGAGACAAATTTTAATGGGTTCAGAAATATGAATGAATTTCTGTATATTTAACCAACTTCTTTGGTAGACGTAGAGAGGGTTTTCAACTTTTAATCACTGTAAAGAACCTTGCAATGCATTCTAACCTAGAACATTGATCTGTTCATGTGTACTGATTGTTTCTTTAGGATAAAAAGCAAGAAGTGAAATTGCTGGGTCAAAGAATATGTAGAGCAACGTTTTTGACACATAGTGCAAAATAGATCTCCAGAATATCTGTGGCAACTCCTAGTGCCACCAGCTTGTATCAGCGAGAGCGTGCCGTTTCTTCATACCACTTGTGCGTAGCCGGGGTGAGGGAGTGCGGTCTAAGAGGATTCTGGTGGGGTGGGCAGAGGACCAACTGTGCAGGGTGTGAAGAGCTCACTTTTTCTTCCCAGTGTCATGGGAGGCCCTGGAAACTGGTTTGCAGGGGCGAGGCCTGATCTGCTTCATGTGATGGGTGCCATATTTCATTTCTGAAAATGGTCCATTAGATTATAGCTGACTCTCTATTGACCTTGGCTTGAGGTCATCCACATAAAAAGGTGATTTGACAGATGATCTACCATTCTTTCTTATGCTAATCTGACTTGCTGTCAGGTGGGGAAATGCAGAATTTGGGACTGGAGGGAGAAGAGGGAGTGCCAGGATGATTTATTTGGGGGGTGGGGAGGTGGGTGCTTGGTGGCAGATGGAAGGGGCAGAGGACGGGAAGAACCTCCCCGCTGCTGAAGGCTTTCTGAATGACTCTGCTAATGAACCCAGACTTGTCTGCTGTACACAATGGACTGCATTGAAATGAAGGACAGTGGGGAGATGAAAGTAACAGCTCCCAGACAGCTGACAGCTTTCTGCTGGTTTTGAATCCTGGCAGCAAATACGTTGCCCAGGATAAGGAGAAAATAAGGGAACATCGGATAGAGCTGTTCAGAGATCACTCTCTGGGAGAGACTAGATCTATCTTTTGGTGTGTGACTTAGTAATTCTTCATACAAAGATGTTTATCACACTTGGGATGACAAAGGGCTGATATAAAGTAGTAGAATCTCTTAAATCTTCATAGCTTTTCAAAAATGAGCATTAAAAAGAATTATAGGAACAGTATATAAGCCATTAAACAGACCCATCAGAAAACTTTTTAAACGTTTAGGGAATAGTTAGATGGGACCAATAAATAAATATATCAAAGGACAAGCCCTGAGATTTCTTGCATTTTTTCTCTCTACAAGGTCTTATCATTGATTGGGACATATGAGCACCAATGCTTTTTAAGCATCTCAGGAATAACCAGATGGCCCATCCATCTTAGGGCCTACTGAGATTTAGAATTAATCTTTAATTACTTATTTATAATTTATAATTACACAGATAGGGGTCACTCATCCCACTTGAGTCATTTTCTCTGCGGGATTAAGTTGTGCCATTTGGAAGGCACAGTGATTGTTTCAATTCCTAAGCGTATTAGAAACTGGTATGTCAGGGTACCACATCATCATGATTGAAATTATCAGTCAACACTCACATGAAACTACTGAACAGATTGGTCTTGCTGATCTCCTATTGAAAAATGATTAAATCACCTTACTAACTGAATCCTGCAAAATTGATGGTCAGCATACTTTGGCCACTAAGAGGGCTGACAAGACTGGGCCTGAAGGTTTTCTTTTTCTTTTCTTCTACCCCCCCCACCCGCCCCCAGCATCTCCCGCGGCTGCCAACTCCATCATCTCACCATATAGGTATGGCTTTGTGAACCAAAACAAACAAGCAAGCAAGCAAACAAAACCCCCAATATATTTCTCTTAAGTTGCATTATTTGGAACTGTTATCAGGGGCTGATCTACAGATATTCAAATGTTGCCAATTTGACATTCTTGATACATCTCTGTAACCAGGTATGCAAAAAACAGGAGATGGGTAAAAATGAATAGAAATGATCTCAGCAGCAAATAATTCTGAGCTCGGGTGGACTACATTCCTAGCACTTTTATTTCAAAAGCAAGCAGGTCTGTTGAACATTTACAGGAAAATAACAAAAGAGGCAAGGATAAAGCCTTGCCGGTATATTGGGCCAGATCCTATTTTATACAAATATACAAACCGTATCTTGTTTTGGCTGCTCAGAAAGAATCCAGGATGAAGAATAAAAAATAGATTCTAAGATGGCAGAATTTCAGGGCTGGACTGAGTGCTCAAGACAATCTAATTTCCTTATTTTCAAGAGGAGAATGATGAAGTCCATTGAAGTTGGTGACCTCTTTAATTCCCACATTGAGCTATTGGCGTATTCATTTAGAAGGTGTTTATTGGCTATCGGTTGAGCATGTATTGAGTATTATTGAATATTAGGCACAGAAAAGATAGTGTCAAGTAAGCTATTCTGCAGCTGACATACTGCTTCTCTCTCATAAATGCTGTAAAGACACAATGTTGTTTAACGTTGACTAGGAAAGGCTAAGGGACAAAATTGTCCACAACAATGTGAAATATTCTGAGGAAAATGATGACCTTTTTATTTTTATCACCACAAGGATGCAAATAAGACAAGTGGGTCCATGTTAGGGCAGAATAGAGTTCAGTTAAAAATAAGAAAAAACTTATTGGATGCCATGGTGATTAAACACCGAAATTATCAAGGGAATATGCTGATAGTGTAAAATGAAATAGATATTCTTCTGTCTTCAACTCTAGTTTTCTTCCAGATAATTCTTTCTGTTTCTCATGAGGTCCCGTTTCAAACTACTAATTCCATAGGTTTTACTTGCAAAGTTGTTTTTGGTATAATGCATATCACTGTTCCTCTCTCTGAGTTGCTAATTCATAGAAAATTAATTGTGACTTTTTTTTCATAACATACGGCTGCATAGAAATAGTTCATAAAATATGACATGGATGAGATTCTGAAAAGTTGGCTTAAAGTTAAATTCAGAATTTAACTTTTAATTTTTCATCACTGATTTTACATTAAAATATTGAAGACAAGTAACCATGGAAATCGTCTGGGTCCCGATGTTAAAAATAGTCTGTAACAATAATTCCCAAGGGTTGATTTCCCACTTTGTGCAGGACGCTTATAATTTCATACAATCCTCTCAAGCAACCATAATTTACAACTGTTAAAAGAGAAAGAAACTCAGAAGATAATGAATGGCCGAATGTCACACCCTAATGACTCTCAGGATAAGGTCTAGAACTAGAGTTAGATTGACCACGAGGCTGGTGGACCACGAGGCTGAGCTCCACGGCCCTCCCTCACACGGCCCCTCCAAGGCCCTGGTAGGTGCCCCAGAAATGTGTTTATAAGATAGGGTGACGGACTGCTCTGGTTGCCCTGAGACTAACGAGTTTATTGGGATGCAGGACTTTCAGGGCTAAAACTGGGACTGTCCTGGGCAAGCTGGGATGGTTGGTCACCCTATTATAAAGTGTCCTAAATTTGTAAAAAATTTAAAAAGTGAGATGTTATGATCCCAATGGATTAAGATAGCTGGATTTCCCCCCCTCATATTCCCTTCTCATTTGTTATACCTCCCCTCCTGATGATGGTATTCCATTATATTTCCCCACAGATTTTTGGGTTCTAGCTAAGGGGATGTTACGTTGCGGTTTATATATTTATGTGGATGGTTACTTCCGTTTTGGGTTAAAAGTTTGCCAGCTCTGGATTAGGAGTGGCTTCCGGGGCTGCTCCTATGCCCACCTGGCCAACCCAGCTAGCACTGTGACATGATGATGCTGGCGCAGAGGTCCAGTTGTGACATAAATATGTCCTGATAGCACCCTGCACCGGAATTGTGTGGGAGGTGGGGAGAAAAACAAAATGTGAAATGTACAGTTGTGAAGCTCTGCTATAGAAAATTCTTCCAAATCTCACAGTTCATATAGGAAAGAAGCTTGAAGAGTTTCTCCCAAATTTAACAACAATCCTAAACGTGTGTATGCTATTACCAATGACAAGTTGTGAAGCTGGAAGATCTCACAGTAATAATAACAATCACCATCAGTGTCTGGTCAGTCATTCTGGAAGATGGAATTACCCTTCCATTTTTTTCATTAAAAAGAACACAAGGTTGTTTATCATATCAAAGGTGATTAAAGCCTATGCAGCCAAAAAACATACAGGAGAAAGGGTATCACTGAGATATGTTAAACAGCTGTTAATAAATATATGCATGTTATTTTTCTGGATTTTTAAGGTTTTATAAAATTTCTAATTTCCTGTGATTTCTTGTTCTCAAGAGAGACTTACTTTTGTTTTTTGTATCATTCTTAAAAAGTGTCTACCAATTTAAATTTTAGGTCCCATAAAATCTGGGGCCATCCCTGGATGGATTTAAGGTCTCAGGTGTGAAGGATTCCACAGGCTGTCCCCTTTCTGCTGCCTCTTCCGGGCACACTCTCTTTACATGTTTAAAGTTTGTTTCTTTGATGACTGCAGACGCAAGATTTATCTCTGTTGACAGGTAGAAGGAGGGAAAGTTTGAAGAAAAAAATACAAATTATGGATGTGATTATGGCCGTGCTATAGGCAGATCTAAACAAGAATAGTAAATCTCTTAAGAGAAATTGGCAGGTGGAATAAGCCTAGGCTTGGACTGTACTTGTGAGCGAGTAGAATGCAGGTTCTGAAGCATCCTTTAGGCCCACTCCTTCTCCCTGAAGAGTGCGGTCTTCATCGCTTGATGAACTGTTAGTGGATTGTATTCTAATGCTATTTTTACAAAATTTTGGCCCATCCCATGGCTTGCGGGATCTCAGTTCCCCGATCAGGGATTGAACCCCGGTGAAAGCACCGAATCCTAACCATTAGACCACCAGGGAACTCCCATTACTCTTTAAAATAAAGAAAACGGTCCTAGAGTTAACTTCCAGGAGACAGCTACTCTATGCAACATCACATTTCTTATTGCTTGATGTCTCCTTCTTAATTTCCATTGCCAGCTAATTGATCCCCATCATAACTTCTTTCTCTCTATGGTGAGTTTAGGGGTGGGCTCCCCAATACCAAACTGCCTGCAGAAATGTGCCTCCTTCCACTCAGTCTGAAGGTTACCTATTTGTATTGGTACATTTCTTCTTCTTTTCCTCTTGGGGTTGTAGGTTGGTAGGGTTGAATGTTGTATGGATATACTAAATACACCAGTTATTGAAAGTAGCACTGTTGGTGGCCGTATTCCGAGGGGTAACCTTTCTAAATGATTTTCTTTTTGGAAGTGTTATTTTGACAAGCATGGATCCTCAAATATGGACTCACCACATTTTATCTCTTATTTTACATTTCACACTGCATTTAAAAATATCAGTTTCCATATTTCCATAACAGATGCTGGGGAAGTTTTCTATCCACAACTTTCAGAAGGGAATGTCATTTATGTTAGATCCTCATTTCTTCCTACTTTATATAACTGCCATTTTTTCTATTAATTATATTGTGTGCAATATAATGGAACCATCCATTCAATAACATTAGACATGAACATTCCAGAAAATAATATCTACCTGAATGATCATGGTATAATCCAGCTACGTATATCATCTTACTTTTCTATTTTGGCTAAGAAGATAGTGAACGAAGTTGCTTAGATGTGTGTGCGTGTGTGTGTGTGTGTGTGTGTGTGTGTGTGTGTGTGTGTGTGTATAATTTTCTGTGGAGTCATCCTTGTCTCCTTAGTAGTAGCCCACTCTGAAAAGAGTTTTTCCTCTGGAGGAAAATCTTCAGGTATGGAGTACTGCAATATTTAAAGTTTAATCAAACTTGTCCCTTTGGGAACAAGTTTGGGAATGTGATGGAGATTGGGAGTGAAGTTGAGATGATTGCAAAGATGTATATCATGTGGCATTTTAATAGGAGCAGCAACATTTCCTGGGAAATATTAGCAGCCTAATATTATATCTTTACCTGTTGTACCAACCAGGATCATCTCAGGGACTTGGAATAAGAAAAGCTTGTTTCTCACTCATGTGTTATGTCTGCAGGTTAGCTGGGGACTCTGCTTATTATAATTAACTTGGGATTCAGGCTGATAGAGTCGCTGAGAGAGCGAAAGAACGCTCTGCTGTGTCTCACAATAGCAACCAGTTGGGCCAGCCTGGTAGTGACGAAGGCCACGTCCCCTTACAACTGACTGGTGGAATTACCATCCAAGTGGCCCCTCTCAATTGTATGCGGGCCAGGATTACAACCTTCACACATGCAGAGGCAGAATTATTTTATGGACAGGATGAATGGCTTTCACTTGGGAAATATTTTAAACTTTCTTCTTTCATTTCTGCATCTAACCATCTGTACATTGTTTCAACGTATATTTATTTAATTACTACTATGTGTAGAGTACTGTGCTAAACACTAGGAGACAGAATAATGAACCCATTCTTGATTCCTAAGATTGGGGACATAGAGCAGGGAAAAAGTAGAGGATTCACAAGAGTTTGGAGAAGTCCCTTAGTAAATTTCACTGATGTTGAAATTTTTAAATATTTCTATACTCTTGGTATATGTCATGTTTCCTGTCTTAATCTATGATGCTGAAGAGTTGTAAAGCCCATCATCAAGTGTTTTCTACTGTTTATATGCCATCACTCTGTCCGAGGTTTCAATGTTGAGAAAAGTTTGGGTCTATCTACTTTTCCAGTTACAGACATTGAAAGTCTGAGACCCACTAGGAATAACCAATGTATAAAAGATGATTAACTGGAGTACAAAAGATGATTAATTTTCACTTATTTTACTATTATTACTACTGTAATAGTAATAACATAGTAATAACAATAAGCTTATCATCAATAATTGTGTTGATTATTTTTCATACTTATCTTTAAGACTCATATAATTCCATGATGCTGTTATTGTTAGGAATAATTAACCACAACTAGAAATACGTTGGAACCTGTGGGGGTTTTTTGACATGTTGCTTTCTAAGGAATGAAACGTAAGACAAATTCCACTTGAAGAAGCCCTGGTTTGGAGAACATGGCTTCACCAATCTAACCTAATCTACTATATCTTTCAAATCAGAGACATGAATTAATTATTTGATTAGCTTTGTTTTATCACTACTAACCTACCTTATTTGAATTTGGAAAAGTTTATCACTACTAACCTACCTTATTTGAATTTGGAAAAGTTAGGAATTTGTCTGTAGACTCATCTGTTAAATAAAGGGCACAGCTAAGGTCTTAGAACATCTGATCAAAAGACTGAATTTTCCTCTCCCGCGAAGACTGGTATTTTTATCTGGTACCCTCAGTTTGTCTGCACAATTTTTTCCCCACAAATTGGTATTTAAACCTCAAAACCTTTAGCTAACTACATCTGTCATTGATATTTTATTGTTTAATTTTCTTTTTATGGAGCCAAATTACATCTCTCCCACATACAGCCGGCACTTTACATGTCTAATTTGTCGACATGTTCTATAATGATAATTTCATTGATTTAGAAAGTGACATTATGAACAACATATGTTCATTTTAGCAGTAGACCTTGTTATGGCAATCAATTATTTTTCCCCTCCAGAACTCAACTCGATTCCACATTTAGAGGTGGCAAAGTAATTTAACCAGTTCGTGTTCTTATGATTATTTTGTTTAAAAAGAGAAAGAAGCCTACTGATGGGATGCTTTCCTAAAAGAGTCAATTTTCACATTGTGGAGTTTGCAATGTGCATATATTACCACTGCATACCAGAGGCAGGCAAAAAGAAATCAAACAGCAAAGGCACTTAATAAAATAGAAAATGACATAGAAGAAATGTTTCACAAAAGTCCTTTAACTTTCTCCTATCTCTCCTATTCACCATGCAAACTTAAATCAAACGCTCTGTGAGTATCTGCTGGGAGTCCCCAGCGCAGCAGCCACTGTGCCAAGCACTGGGCTTCTCTGGGTCTTTTCAAGCCCCTGTGCTCCTGCTTGTATTTTCTTCTCTCTCCCTTTACTGAAACAAAAACATTCTTCTCATACTTCAGAATCCAACTCAAAGGTCACCTCTAGTCAGAGGCTCTCCCCATCCCCCTTCTCCCAGCCCATCAGCGTGACTCATGCCATCTCTACCTGTCCTTACTGGGTGGGACCGCCTCCTCCTCCCTCTGCTATAAGCAATCTGGGGAGGGAGGATCTGATTCATCTTTGTGTCCCTAGCAGCTCAGTGCCTGGCTTATTATAGTGCTCGACAAAAATGAATTGGATTAAACAGAAAATGCTTTCTATTTGACCAGGTTATTGTACACCATAAAGGAAACTTTAAGATGCCACCGTGTTTTTCTTTATTAAGCCATCAAGGGCAGGTGTTCTCTGTTGTTGATGGTGAGGATTTATAAAGCCAGCTAGGACTTTAGTTCAATATCAATACAAGGTGGAGTGGTTTGGAAACCATGTGGGGAATGTTGGGAAGGAGGTACAAAAGTCTAATAATGTTAGGATAGGTGGCTGCATTAAAACAGTAGCTTAGGACAATGGAAGCAACTGAGTTAACTATTATAGGGACCTTATTTTGATATGAAAGCAACTTTTAGGATTTATCTTATAGTGGGGGGAGAATCCCCTGCAGCATCTACATTTATGATACTATGCAGTTATGACAGTCAACATAGCATTATTCTTAATGATAAAAGATTCAATTATGTTTTATACAGGATGCTTATAAAGGTAGGAAGCTAGGGAAATACTTTAGAGATGTATTTTCAAAAATAAACATTGGTGACTTCCCTGGCAGTCCAGTGGTTGAGACTTCGCCTTCCAATGCAGGGGGTGCGGGTTCAATCCCTGGTCAGGGAGCTAAGATCCCACATGCCTCGCGGCCAAAAAACCAAGAATATAAAATGGAATCGATATTGTAACAAATTCAATAAAGACTTTAAAAGTGGTCCACATCAAAAAAATCTTTTCAAAAAAACATTAATTCAGAAAATCTGTGTTCCACGTTCATGACCAAGATGGTGTAGACACATTTCTCTCCATTTCTCCTGCTAAGTACAGCCAAACACTAGGCCATTAAGTTTATGAAACAGACATAAGAAGAGCGACAGGTGGAGAAAGCCCAGCTAGGCACCTTGGAACCTGATCAACACTATGGCAGCAAGTCCCCTGGGTTTTCTTCATGCCTCAAATATCCCCAACTGGGAACTGTAGAAAGTGACAACCCCAAAACTATAATGGGAGTAGACAAAAATTGTCAGAAGAAAAGTCTCTTCTCTAACTAAGAGACCAAGAAAGGCACCAACTAGTAAGACAGAAAATATATAGACAATGACCAGACAAACAAAGTGGAAAAAAACTCCACAGTCCCACTCTCAGTCTTGGATGCCAATTCTGTACTTTCCTCTCTGAGGAATTATCATGTGTGGAGTACTGAAGTATACACTAGGCAACCGGAATATTGTATATCATTTAATGGTTATAACTTCCGCCAAGAGAGTCATCATCACATCCTGCATTTACCACATGGGGATGGTAAATGCTGCTCACAGAAGTTGTGTGATTGGCCCAAGTTGGGAAGCTCATAAGTGGAAAAAATGGAATCAGGGAACAGGTCTACCTGGCTCTTTTCCCATGCTTGTCCCATTTCAACACTCTGTCTTAATAGTGTATCCAAGGTGGGAACACAAATGACTGGAAATGAAATTTATTACAAGCAAGTTGGGATTTTCTCTGGCAGTCTAAGACGGACTACTAACAGCGGAGATACATTCCATAAGACGATAAAGAAGGAAATCTTTTTTTGTGTTTCACCCTTCAATCCTGTACTGCTGTAGACTATTTAATAGCTACTACATTTCACCCCAGGTGATGGAATCGATCGCTTTGATTCAGTTTGTTTATCACCCCATCAAACAAGACAAGCACTCTATCCTCCTTTGATAGAAAGAATGCCCTATATAAATGTAAGCACTTACCAATGTAGTTATTATTATTATTCTTGCTAGTGGCAGCTAATTAGAGTCACTTTTCAATTCATATCCAGAAGCAAAAAATTGATTTTTCAGTAATACAGAAAGAAATCCACCCTCAGGGAAATTACAGTCAATAATTGAGCTAAGAATTGAAATTCTGGTAAAAGCAAAAAGAAACCCAAGCATAATCCACAGAAGTTAGTGCTGAAATTGAACATGCTTCCAAAGCAGCAGAAAACAGGACTTGAAAACTAGCTGTACTAATCAGGATTATATGTTTTAAGTAGAACTGCCGTCTTGCACATTTTAGGATCAAATTAAAAATCATACTCCCGGGGCTTCCCTGGTGGCGCAGTGGTTGAGAGTCTGCCTGCCAATGCAGGGGACGCGGGTTCGTGCCCCGGTCCGGGGGGATCCCACATGCCGCGGAGCGGCTGGACCCGTGGGCCACGGCCGCTGGGCCTGCGTGTCCGGAGCCTGTGCTCTGCAACGGGAGAGGCCACGGCAGTGAGAGGCCCACGTACCACAAAGAAAAAAAAAAAAAAAATCATACTCCCTTCAGAGCTTTCTGAATTTATATCAAAATCATTGTCACTTATAAATATCCCGACAGAATCAACCATTAAATCAACTCCATAGGGCCATTTGGAGCCATTTATACAGAAACTTATGGGCTAGAAACATCTACAGGAGGGAAGGATTTGAGAGAAAGAGATGAACAATTAATACCTTTTCAGTATGAACATCACGCTGAAGAGTGTAAATCCGCATAATTAAGGTTGTAGTGTAACCTTGCACTTTTAAAGTACAAAGGAGTTAAACAATCCATGATTAAACTATAAATCCAACTTTTAGTTGAGGCAGTTGAGGCCTCTGGAGAGGTGAAATGACTCCCGCAAATTTGTACATCCTAGAAGAGATGGCCCTGGGGTTAAAAACATGTCACCATTACTATCCAGACATTTTTATCTTTGTTTTTCATTTGTTTTCACTCAAAATAAAAGGGATAGAACTTATAGTGAAAATACACAGAGACGAGGTGATTTCCCATGGTTGTAAAGTTCAAGGATGGGGCCTTGATTTTTCTGCAGTGCTAAGTCAGCCATCCTGGGGCTCAGCTTGGGACACAAATGGAAGGAATGCAGATTTTCATTTACTGAATATATCAATGTATTGATTCTACATTGCTTTAACAGATCGACAGGTGATGTTACTGGTCCTTTAAAAATCAAATATCGTGTTTGCTTTAAAAAGAAAAAAACAACCCTTAGTCTTCTCACTACCCTTCCAATGGTATTTAGAGCAACTATCCGACCAAGATGTGAAGAATACTGCCAATGAGATGTGAGTTTAAGTAATTACAATAAATCATTTTCAAATGTATTGGCTGTTGGTGGAACATGTGTTACTGCTTTTAATTTTCTCCTCCTTTAGAATTCTCTCTCTCTTCCTCCCAGAAAGACACACTGGTGGTGCTTCCCTGAGTTCTCTAAGCTCGATTCTGGTATCCTCCCTAATGTCATTAATTTTCTTTCCCAGGTTAGAAGTCAGGTTTTTTGCTTTTAAAAAAACGAGGGACTACATAAGATGTAGCAGTACTTTAGATGGCTTGAGTAAGCTTCAGAGAAGCGGCTCACATTTCAAGGTAAGTGCTAATTGGTGAGTTGTTTGGAATTTCTGGAAGAATTTCCAGCAGCTCAAACATTATTCAAATAATAATTAACTAAGAGCTGAAGACACACTTGCACAAACGCTGTCTTTACGAGTCTCAGGCCAATCCTCTCTCTTTTACTGGAGCTGTTTGAGTAGCCACTGAGAATTTCCTTTCCAGGATGCTGGGGACATTGCTTAGAAAATCTTTTAGACCAAAATCTCTCTTATTTCAGCTTACCAAAAGTCAAGAAATATTTGACCTTTTTTTGAGACAGCGATACTCATTTTTATATACTCATCGTGGAATGCTTTCCATTGTAACAGCTGTAAGAACAGCCATCCTGAGGAAAGCACAGACACAGGCCCATGGTCGCATAAAAAAAAAAAAAAATTTAGGGAATGTTTAGTGCTTTCAGTTGACGACAACTGGATCTAAGGTCCTGTTCCTCACAGATACCATTGAATTAAAATTCAGAGAAAAGACAAAACCCATGAATATCATAGTGCATAAAGATTTATGAGGAAGGAATCAATTTTGCAGTTAACACTATAGCATTTCCTTTTAGAAGAATCGAAATCACATTAATATCAGGACCCACCATGGAGGAAGAGAATGATCATTTCCCGGTCAGAACAGGAAGTGCCTTGCTTCATTATCCCTTAGCTTGTCCAGTCCCAAAATCTCACTGCTGCCTTCACCTTGCCCAAGTCAAGATAATCAAGATAGTTATTATAAAAAGATATGGTAAAGCTTGCTTCTGGACATAGAGTGAGCACTTTCGATTCACTCATACAAGTTATTCTTAATTTTTCTGGTCATCATTGGATGGCTACTTGTCGTAAATCAGGTGTCATTCATGGTTCATACATAGCAGAATTTTTCCCCTTTGAAACTCGTTACACTGATGCCTTTTAAGCAATAGGCTACAAAATGCTATTCTTGAAAAAATAACATTTAATTAGAAAAACATTTCTGTTAAGAGAGCTGGGCTCTGAGTCAGAGTTGAGAGGAGAAAATAAAGGGCATTTCTTTGTTTTCAGTTTGTCAATTCAGGCTTTGAGAAAACCATGCCAATGTTTAATTTATTTTACGGAACAAGGTTATTGAAGCTATGCAAATTTTTATGAGCCTACAGGTATTTCCTACCCTTCAACTTCTTTCAAATATTTCTTACTATGCACCACTATTCAAAGGCTGGCAATAGTAATAAGAATATATGTTTATATGTCATTTTACTATTTTAAATGTTTCCCTAGGCTATGACTTGTTTAATCATTGAAACAGCCTGTTTAATGGGTGGGGTGGATTCCATTATCCTCACTATACATACGAGGATGCTCATTATTTCATTCATCAAACTCTGAACCTACAGCACGTGTTAAGAATAGGAGGAATGCTGCTCTTGGCTAAAACTGATGATGGTTAGTGACTCTGTAGAGAAAGCAAATATGTAGTGAGAAGTGGATATACTATTAGTTTATCTAGAGTGAATTTTGAGAAGGATACATCTGCCACTGCGGGGAAATGCAAATTCTTTACAGAAATTAAGATTTAATTCAAGAAAATATTCATTGTGTTCCACTTTCAAAGGACTATGCAAAGAAGGATCAGAAGGAGATACGGTATTGATAAACGGAGGAAGGTATGGAATGCTGATGTATTATTTTGTTCCAAAACTTCCACTTGGTAAACATTAATCAAACAGAACAAATAGTAGCTTTGAGTTCTACTGATTACTCTTCCTAAACAGACACTAAATATTTGATGGTTGGGTATAGACTGCTGTTAAATTCCAAGTGAGATTTCTGTGTAGATGAACAGCAGTAAAATGCATTAAGTATGGGTAAACAGATGATTAATATTTCAAGCTCGATCTACTTGGCTACTTTGAAAGATTGACCTCGCCCTACTTCCAAACCTCTGCCAAAACCCAGTGTTAGGCTTCTCTTTGCAAACGGTGCAGAAATAACTTTTCATCAAATGCAGTTGTATGTGACACTAAGGTCTTGAATTTAAAACAAGATATGCTTTTAAAAACTCATAAAAGGCAAATGTTTATAGTCTCTGAGCAGAAGTTGCAATCCGTGCAGGAGTGCTTTACCCACACTAAACTGACTAAAACATTACGTGTCTAACACGGCTTAATTATTATATTAATCTGTGTTACCAGGCAGAATATTTTTGTTTTACATCTGGCAGGGTTTTAAATGATAGTTTTAGAATTTGCATTCATTTTTTTTTCTCCAACTGGCTTTCCTAGGTAGATTTCGGTTTACCTTACCGCGCATTTGATGCTGAATTCAGTTGCGGGAGGGGGTCACAAACTGACCTCAGGCAGGAACCCAATCAGGTTACCCGCAATGGTTGCCCACCAAGACTATTTGGGTCCAACAACAGCTAGCAGTCCATCAGTGGAGGCGCTGTGGCAAGGGGGAAGAGCTTGGGTTTCTGTGCCCCAGGTTCGAACCCAGACTCTGCTACCCACCACCTGTGTGAGCTTGGGCGGCTGTTGACCCCCTCCAAGGCCCTTCCCTCATCTCTATGCCAAGGACCATAGGTAACCCCAAGTGCAAGTGTGAGGATGAGAAATAGCATATACAGAGTGTCTTGTATGGTGCCTGGCTCATGGGAGGCTCTCAATAAATTATAACCAGTAAAAAAAGAAGGAAGACCACTTGAGTCCCGATCACATGACTGGACTCATGATTAACAAAGGTTACGTTAGATAAAGAAGTTTAGATAAACAGACCCCAGTGGTACTCTTAAGCTTCTCATGGTATCTCTGAATTCTCTATTTTTTGAACCAAGAACATCCACTCAACATTGACTACAGCTAGGATGATCTAATCCTTGGCATTGCCCCTTTCTTCTCAAAATCCTTGCACTCCAGATTCTGTGCCATTCCTTCTCCCTACATAGGGGAACAGGTGTAGGTGGAGACAAGAATTAGGGAAGGGATCTAGTAGCTAAGGAAGCTGTCCTATTGTTTATTAACAGCTTTATACCTGCGCTCTCATGTAATCATTTCTGGTATCATTTTGTGGGGTTTCCGAGAGATGGTGCTGGCAATGGGGACTCTCTCAAGACACTGGGTGTTGACGGCAGCTTCAAAAAAGCAAGGGGGAAGCAGACGAATTACTTGTGGGCAAGGAACATGCTATTGAAGATGGTAACAGTCCCTTGTATTTGCCTGGTATTCTATAGTTAATATAATTATGTTTAAAAATTTGTTTATTACACTAAGTCTATGAGCTTCATAGAATTTTGATGATTCCTATTTATTAATGCGTTTTTGCCACATGTCCTACTCAGCGGTAAACCCGAGTCCCAAGGGCCTCTGACTAGAAACCAGTACTTCCCATCTGACATTTCCTCCCCCCATTCATGAAAGGCAGCCTGACTGAATCCACTTGACTGTGTTAAATTGTATCCTTTTAGGACTGAACAAGATATCAAGAAATGATGAAATTCAGGCAGGTGAAAGGGCCAATAATAAGTCTGTAACCGGTGAGTAATTTGATGTCTATAGTGGGACTGAAAACAACCGCTTTTGTCCTTTTCAAATTAGGTTATGGATTGCTATAATCCCCACCATCCAAGCAGAATCAACAGCTAACATTTATTGAGCACTTACTACGTGCTGGGAGCTATGGTAACTATTTTACCTCTAACGATCCTTCAAATCGCCCTATGGGATAGGTACTGCTATAATTCCTCCTTTACAGATCAGATGAGGAACGGAGAGGGTAGGTCACATAGCCAGATAATAAGGTCAGGAAAGAAGCCCAGATAATTTGGATCTAGTGCTACCACGTAGTTCACAGCGTTGAAGGAAGCCCTTGACCACTGTCATACAACATACAAAAGCAATATCAAGTTTCCAGTAACTAATTATTCTGGAACAAAGTTGGGCTTCCTCAGAATCAATGAGAATGTTTAAATAATTATTTATCTTTGCTTCTTAAAATGTTTGGGCTGAAGAAGTCTGCGGAGTTGGTGCAGAAGGTGCTCAGGTTCACTGCCACGGGGTGACAAGTTCACTGCCATGTGCTTCCGGGAAGCCTGCTGGCCTGGCTCTTTCCCCAAGTGCGGGGAGGACACAGCAATAGGTACACAGGGCCTGGTGTTTGGTGGCCTAACCTCGGTTGGCTTCCTGGAAGAGACCCTCCTGTGACAGCTAGGTTTCAGCCCAACTTTTCAGCAGGAGTATGGCAAGCCCCCCATAAAGCAGTTTTTCCACTCAATGAATTGAGGCAGGGAAAACGAACCAAGGGTTTCCCTTGAGCAAGAACCGGTGAGTTCTGGGCTGACAACGTTAGCAGCCAGCAGCACCGGGCCTGCACTCTGGTGCTGTTTGCACGTTTAACGCTATGTGCATCGTGCAGATGCAGCAAGGCAGGGCTGCCCCCGCTCCACTTCTGAGGGCCCTGCAAACACCACCAGCTGCACTGCAGGGCTTTTGATCTTGTTCCTATGCCCTTGGCCGGGCTGGATCTGAGTGGCGAACCTCACTCTGAGACCAGCCCAGCGAAAGAAGAGGGGGAATTGCCAACAGGAAAGAAGAAGAGCTGAGCAAACAGCTTAACGGGAATGTGACACTGACCAGCCCCACAGAAGGCAATGCGGTTTGATAGGGGTACGCCAAGCTTTTCCATCTCATGAGAATGATGGGTGAGCCATCCTAGACTCATGGGAAGTCACCAAAAGGGCAAGAGAGAAGACAGAATAGATGTGTCTCGGGTTCAAATTTCCTAGTGTTCTTTTGCTTCCTGTTAAGAACAACATAGAACCTACTTTCTCAAATATGGCTCTCAGGAGTGTTTATTTAAAACCTGAGAAATTTAAAGAAAATTGGATTGGTTTTGTTAGGCAAGAAATCATTTATAAGTGGCTTCTTTTCCCTTTGAGGGTTCATTTCCCATATTCTTGAGATAATAAAGATCTTATCTCCCTGTCTTTAATACCAACTATGAAGTCATATAATTTAAACAAACCCACCTTGTCACTGGGGGAGAATAATCATAATTCACGAATTTGACAGTATAGCTTCACTAGGAAACAGGATTCTGCCATTATTTTCATTATTTATAATAATTTAGGAACCCTGAGGAGAGGTGCGGGTGAGGAAAGTTTTCCAAGCCAATTAATATCCACAAAGACACTAACAGAACCATATAAAATAGCATAGAATTCCCTTTGGAGAGGATTGGGGATGAATCTTGTGGATAGAACATACTTTGATGGATCAAATAGAGTATCATATCATTTCTGCCCTCGTCCCTCAAATGACCCTGATTCCTTTTTCTCTGCTTTTCTTTTTTTTTCCCACTTAAATTATCACATAAAATGGTGATTCGCTCTTTTTGCATTTTGCTTCCTGTAGGTCAACACATGACTTAACAAGTAGTGAAAGCTCTTAATTTGGGAGGCATGAGCTTAACTATTTTACATATAAAATGGTTCATTCCCATGTGCATGAGAGGAGAGAACTAAATATAAATTTATTTTTCACATAATGGCCTGAAATTTTCTTTCATGAATAAAAGTAATGGCCTATAAAGTGGTTTAAAAAGGCATTCAAGAGGCTGTTTTGATTAGGTGCCTGTATTTGACTAAGATACATTATTTTCTTAATAAGTTTCATTGCCTTTGGTGACTCCTCTCTCAAAGGGAAGAAAAAAAACAGTAAATAAAGGTATATCCTGGCACACTAAAAAGAGTTCCAATGGCAGGACACAAATTATTTTATTACCACACCAACTGAGCCACTGATACTTCACAATTCATGAACAAATTTTCCATTACTACAGAGTCATGCTTTTATTGACGGTTATAAAATCACCATTTGTATCTTTTTTTAATCCTGCTGTGTTTCTATTTTATTGGAAGAGTCCTGTAACAGGTATAGCATCAGCCCAGATTACCAAGAAATCTATAAAATAGCTTCCTGCTACTACCTTTGGTGCAGATTGAAAGAATACATTATGATCCCACTGAGTCTCTGATAAAAACTGTGATTCACATGCCCGCATGATTTATCCTTATCTGTCAGACGTCCAGGCTTTATCTGCTCTATTAAATTGTGGGAGCATTTTGCTGGTATTGATTAGTTATGTTCAGCGTAATTAAAGCATCTGGGTCATGAGATTTAGGTACAAACTTTGGGTGTGGTAATAACAAAAAAAGTAAAAAACATTGCCGTGGATAGGACTACTCCAGCAACAGGTCATCTTTGCCCGTGCTTTGGTTGGCACTGACCACTTTGCTCTCTGATACTCAGATATGGTGCCCACCTGGCGTTCAAATGAAGACAGGGACAAGAGCATGGCAATAAACTGAAAGTAACACTAACTGACCCAATTAGTTAGTGTTACTAACACAACAGTAACCATAACAAGAAGGAATTGGTTTTTAAGTGATCAGTCTCAAAACTTTTACAAAGCATAAGCGTAGATACTATGATGGAACTTTCACGAACCACTTGACCTTTTGAATAGTAGTAGAACATCATTGATCAAAATTGCTCTCGAGTGCCGCGGGTGATAGAATTTTTATCCATGATGATATCTGTGGGTCAGCTAGGAAAATCAGCTTGGTATATTCTTGTTTCCTTCCACATGATTTCTGTTGATGTTCAAGTAGAATTTTTCTAACTAATGGGGAAAAGTTTGTTTTTTAAAGTACAGAGCAAACTATATCTGAACTGTATCAACTCTTGCTGGTATCAAAAGAACAGGTCACATGGAAGAGAAGTAAGTAACCCTTTACCTCAGATGGGGACATTTCAGAAGGTCCTGCCAGAGGTTTAATCTTTCAGGGACACCATGGGGTAACTTTCTAATCATCTGTGGCTGATAAATGCAAATGACATACTAGTGTTATATCATTATTTCTATTGGCTGTGTGTACAGCTATTTATACTTCTCAGAGAGTTTTCAGACAACTCAGCTTGTCTTATCCTTATAGCAACTCCTTAAGACAAGCAGATGGATGAATTATTTCACTGCTAAGGAAAATGATGGTTTTGTAATGGAACCAAAATATAGTCCCAGGCCCCAAGTTTTCTACCAGAGTTTTTTGGCTAATGTGTTAGTTATGTTTGGTTTCAGAGAACAACACGACGGTGATTTATACCCGCTATCTGAACCCACAGTGTTACGTAACATAGATTAATAAAGGGAATGATGATTTAAGCCTTTTTGTTATAAATGTAGTAAGCAGTACACATTGAAAAAGCTGCTTTCATAAAAGAATAGAAAATCACCTTTGTCCAAGAACATAATTTAGCAATTTGAAAGTAAAAGGAGGTTACTGAATACTGACCAAAGAGTTTTGATATATGTAAACTTATTTCTTATATGCAATTTGATCATCTAGCTTATGGGTTGGAGGCTAGAGGGTTGAAAATTCTATGGAGATGGTGTTTAACAAGGATTATTTTGTTCCAGTTACTGAAAAAGCAAAGGGCCTATTTTCTTTCCTTCATGGCTTTTGGTTAACTACCAATGTCCCGTTTTATATCATGTTTTTGTTCTTTAAAATGATTCATAAAATTCTTAAAATGGTAACTTACTTTCCTATCAACATCTTTAATGATTTTAGAGAGGCTTTATTTTTATTTCTGATAGCTCTTCAATTGGTTATGGCTTCTGGAATGTGAACTTTAAATTTCCTTCTTTTTATTATCTAGGTCTAATAATAATCTCTAAGCAAACAATTAAAAACACAGAAGAGCTATTTATAAAGTCACCCAGTGATGAATCTTTTATATGGTGGAAATAAAACCCCTTTGTAATATAAGCTATATTTTCAATAAGATAGAGTTTCTTATGTTTTATATGACTTTTTATATGTTTATGTTTGTATGGTGTGGGAATGAGAAAAGGATGAGCACATTGTAGGGCTAAGCCAACATAATTATTTGTCAATTAAAATATAAGCATGGCGATGCAAAAAAAAAAAAAAAAGCATTTTAACATGCACTCTTTATATTTTGGAGAAGTCATTTTCCCTATGATTAAAAGATATCACTTATAAGAACTCATCAAAAATTCCCTGTCCTTCTAGCAGTGAAATGATTGTAATTCTGTCAGCATGTCGTAGGGGCACATATAACCTTCTTTTATTGTGTCAGCCTACAGGCATCCTTGATCTCAATTGGTGTGAATTTCATTTAATCGTGGAACTGCGGAATGATGCAAGGTAGATTCTGAGATTTTTTTCCCTCTTAGTTCACACCTTTTTTTTCCTTTTGAAGCTGAATATGTCTAACTAGCAGGGCTCCCTAATTCTGATGGCTTGTCTCTAATTAGTTATCATTCAGCTACCATCTTGTTTTATATTTCAGGTCAATATTGGTCACTGTATTGCGTGCTTGCTTTGTTTTTCCAGATGGAAATTTCTCTTACCAGTGATAATTCTGATGATGTGGGTAATAACAAAGTAATTACAGACAAAATAATAGTGGTGTAAATGCAAAAAAAAAAAATGAGCTTCAGAGAGTTGCTTCAATTTTAAAGGTTACTCTTGAAGGAAATTTCATATTTTCTAGTGGCCAAAAGATGTTTAATATTTTGGGAGGGGTTACATTTTTAATCATCATCTAAACACTGCCTGGAAGAAGAGTCCTGTATTGATCCCATTGCTCTGAAAGCATCTATGCCCTTATTTCCTTTTGGTGCTAGTTCGATTCATTCACAATGACTCATTCTGTTCTTGATTAAGTTGCTTAGGAATTCTGGCATCCCAAACTCCCAATCCCTATACACACTGCTATATTTAAAACAGATAACCAACAAGGACCTACTGTTAAAAAAAAAAAAAAGAATTCTGGCATCATTGGGTCTAAGAGGTAACCAAAAATGTGAAAGCAGAATTGCATGACATACCAGAATTTGAAGCAAGCTACCCAGAAACAGAAGTTCACCTGAATAGTTCATATATGGGCTTTAAAATCATTGAAGGGCAATTTGGGATTCTCCGCAGATCTCAAGATGGATAAAGATACTCTGTTGGCCGGCAGGCACACGACAGAGCCAAGTAGATGGCTTATTAGAAAGCATTTAACTTTTCATGGGTTTTCCCTTCTGTTTGGATTAGCCAGCCCACAAGTGTTTATTTAGCTTTTCTCTGTGTCAGGTACGTTTCTAGGTTCCAGGGATACAGTGATGAACAAAACAGAGTCATTGCCTGCAAGGGGCATATATTCTAGCCATTAAGAACAGATAATAGGCATGTAACAAACAAGTTCATTTCAGGAATAGACAGTATGAATAAGATAAAAAAGGTAAATGTATTATTTGGTTGACAGGAGGTGGGGCTGTTTGAGCAGGTTATGAAGGCCTTTTGAGGAGGGATCACTGGAGTTGGGACCTTAATGATAACTGGGGGGCACCATACAAAGATTTGGGGAACGAGTGTCATGAACACAAAGGAAAACAGGCAAAAAGACCTTTTCATCAAAACACACCGCAAGTGTTGTGTGGCGGAAGTGAGGTCGGTGTGACAATTGTGCTGTAGGTGAGGCAAGGGGTGGTGGAAGGTGATGGCCAGGATTTGGAGGTCTTGTGGGTTTCAATAAGGGTTGTATTTCACCCCAAGTATAATGGGAAGCAAAGAATTGAAAGCTTTAGAAATACTTTGTTGACAGAGCGACAATTCAAAGATGATTGCATTGATCCAGGTGAGAGATGCCGGTGGTTTGCACTAGGGTATAAGAGTGGAGAATGTGAGCAGTGGTTGGATTGGAGAATATTTTGGAGAGGATTGGGGGTTTGAGGGAGAGAAAATAGAAGCCAGTGGTTGTCCCTTGGCCATGTTAATTTTGAGATGCTCATTTGTATCGAGAAGAAGTTGCTAAGTACAAGTTGGATGAAAGAAGACAGAACTCAGTGGAGTGATCTCGGCTGTGGAGGTACATCATTGATACATGAATTGCATTTGAAACTGTGCAATTGGATGAGATCACACAGGAGGAGTGGGCAGAACGAGAGGAGGGCTGAGGACAGGGTCTTGTAAACCCTGATCTATGTATAGGTTTTGTAGAAAGAAGGATCCAGTAAAGGAGCTTAGAAAAAAAGGGCCTATGATATAGTAGGAAAATTAGGCAAATATATATTATGGAAGTCAAGACAGTAAATAGTTAGAGAAAAAGAATTTAGTCCATCATGGCAAGTGCTACCGAAACATTAGGGAAGAATGATTCACTCTGAAAATTCCTGTATCTTGTGAGGATGCAAATGTTTCCTGATGGATTCACTTGGGTGATGACCTACAACGTAAGCCTGAGCTGACCTGCTATTGAAGGTGACGGATGCACTTTTCCTGTTCTGACAAATTCCAGTTCTTCATGTTTATATCCTACCAATCTCCAAGGAACTCCATCAGACTACAGAGACAAGAGAAATCCAAGGGAAAAAGATGCCCAAACTTTTTATGAATAGGGAAATAAAGGTCTTGAAAAGCTGAGGATTGCTTGGGCTCCATACTCCCTTTGTGGCCTCTTCCTTGAAAATCCAGAGGTAAACATCCTCCCAGGAGGTAAACCAGTGGTAGAATATACACATTCGTCTTTCCCTCTATTCTCACGGTGCACACGGTTTGTCATTATAACTAACCCCCAGGAGTACAAGTTGGAGCAAAAGCTCCAGGTGGTCTCTGCTCAGAGAAGTTTAGGTGTGAAGTCAGGATACAGGTGGCAGAGGCTACACTGTGACTCAGAAAGGCAACCCTGGGACCAGGATATCACAACACCATGCATCTTTTTTTTAAGAAAAGAAACTCATGAGTCACACAATAAAAATATAAATTCTAGCAGGGAGGGGCAGAATAGGGGTAGGAGATTAAGAAATACAAGCTACTCTGTATAAAATAAATAAGCTACAAGGATATATTATACAGCACAGGGAATCTGGCCAATCTTTTATAATAACTATAAATGGAGTACAACCTTTAAAAATTGCAAATCACTCTTGTACACCTGAAACTTGCATAATATTGGACATCATCTAGACTGCAACAAAAATATATATAAATTCTATAATGTTATAGTTCCTGGACTATGTCATTTCTTGGTTTAGCTTAGAGCAACTGTGTTTCAATGAATCCAAAATTTGCTCTCATGGCCAGTAGCAACTCACACAACTTGCTGTTTCTTAGGTGTCAATACAAAGCAGAGGTTCTCAATGAGGAGGTTTCAATATAAAGCAGGGGGCCTTTGGCAACATCTGGAGACAGAGGGAGTTTGGGTTGTCACACTGAGGGCTACTGCTGCAATTAGTGGGTAGAGGCCCACAGGACGGTCCCCCGCAGCAAAGAATTATCTGACCCAAAATGTCAATGCTGTCGAGGTTGAGAAACTCTCGTATAAAGAAAACTCTAAAAAACCATAGTTAATTCTCAGCCTTAGACTTAATTTTCAAATGAATTGAGTATACCATCTTGTGAGTTCATTTTCCTGACTGTCCTACCATTATATAACAACATCAATGTCTTGGTTTTATGCCATTTGTCTCACTTTTGTGAAAAGAAAATGAGAAAGGTATTCCATTAGAAGAAGTACATAAAATGCCCGTAGCTTTCTACTGATTCCATTAATGGATTTTAGCATTTCTTGTGAAGTGTTCATGGTGCTGATATTGCAAATGAAACCCCTACTGCTCCTAAGACAAAATTTGACAAAAATGGAAAAAAAAAAAATTCAGATTTTAGGCTCACTGGCTAGTAGGTAGCCAGTGTAATTGATTTTCAACCAGACAATTATTTCCTTAATCATATTATCAGATCAATACCATACTTCTGCTGGACTCTGTGATGCTTATAAGACAGTGGTACCCATGCAGTATAAACTCAGTGTATGCATCTTGAATCAGAGATGCGCAATGGTTAGGCTGTGCTTCCTGTTTCCCTGTAATTATTCCTACTTAGTGATATGAAATCCTGGCCTTAGCAAATTTTTGCCCGGGACACTAATTATCCCCAGACGATGAAGTCTCTTGCTTCAAATCCATTTCTTTACCCCACTTTATGATTGTAACAATCTCAACCTGCCTGAAGATTTTACATTGAGAAATGCATTTTTCTTCCCACTGTTCTGTTTCAAAAATACTGTTCCTATGTTCCATATCCGAGAGAGGAAGACTGGTTTCGGTTTGCTATTTAAAGCATTCTTTTAGTGCCACAGGAGTTTGAGTCCTTGCAAAGTGGCAGGCGGGGTTCTGTGAGTTTTCCTAAGTGTATTATGGAATCCTGAGTCCAAACATCGTTATGGGGTTGAGGAATCCAACACAAAGTGAGGAGCCATAGGGGAGGGAACGGACAAAGCAAATATTCTGAGCTGTGTTACCCAAGCACCAAGCCATCAGCTTCCCTTGGAAAGGCTGATCTGCCTTTTAGACCCCTGAGATTTGTAGGGAAAATGGAGGACATTCTAAGACATATCAAGCAATCACATTCCAAGGAGTACGAGATCACTAATTGATCTCAACTGATAGGAATTAAAAAAAAAACAAAAAACCTTGAGTGCTTGATTTTTAAAATTTATTATAATAGCTATTGTTTGATTCTTGATGGATGTAACTGAGACAATTGGTTTTCTTTGGACATAAGATGTTTGGCCATATTCTTGCCCTTTCCCTATAAAATGATGATCAGATAGGACAAAAGGAAACAGCTCACCTCCCCTTCGATACAGGGGAGCTTGGATAATAAGCATTATTTTTAAAATTGAGTATCTCAGAGGCCTTTCCACGTTCTCCTCATCAAGACCCCCCATTATTGTTGGTGAGGCAGTTACTTCTTATTCCCTAACTTTTCATGGAAAAGAAGTAGCAGTCTTTAAACATAGGAATTTTTCTAGCTTCAAAACTGGAGACAAGAGTTAAAAGCGAGGAGGGATCAAAAATAACAAAAACAGAATTGAGGGAAAAGAATGCTAAGAAATTAGGAGGAGATTTGGAAGAGGAGCAGAGGAAACTCGAGATTTCTTTTCAAAAGAGTCCCCACACTCTGGGCCTATATTCCTTCTGAATGTTAATTACAGTCTTTACCTTGGCATTTTGCTCTCATATCAGGGAAGCAATTACTGGCCTAATTCAAATTCATAGCAGCCATTAACAATGAACAAACAGATACATTATTTTAATTCCATTTGCTGCTTCCTTTCTGCTGATGTATTGACCCATGAAGCTTTGACTGGATGTCCTGTAATTGGCATTCGGCAAAGGTTGTTATCATCATCATCCTTTTCACATACGAGTATTTATTAAGCATATATTGCATATATAATACCTTGCAAGGGCAGGCAGCTTAAAGACCACAGGCCAGAAATAGCCTTTGCCTTTATAGAGTTTATGGAATGATGACTTCATTTTTTAGAGAAAAATTTAGCCTCTGTGTGTGTGTGTGTGTGTGTGTGTAAGGGTCAAGGTGAGTACCAATAAGCTAATAGGACTATTATTCCTTAGCTTAAATATAATGTTCAACCATTCTCAGTATATTATTTCAATCATATATGTTTGACATTATTCTTGGCTCAATAATGCCATTTATATCAGACTCCAAGGCAAGATCTCACAATGAGATAGAGTTAATAAAAAGAGAGGAAAACAAGAGAAATAGCTCTAAAATGGAATAATCTATAGCCCTTTTCCTATGATTTCCTTTTCCTTCTTGAGTCAATGACTTTTCTTATCACAAGGCTCTACAGTAAATATTCTTGTCTCTCCAAGAATACTGGAGAGACACACACTGACATAGATTTTGTTCTTTTCATTTGGAGGTATTTTATATGTGCCAAGTCATTTGTTTGCATTTCCTTCTACAGGTTCATTTAATGTCATTGTCTTGTGTCCCAAGACATCAACCCTTACATACATGAATTAGTTTGGCTAGAAACAGTGCCCAAATCCCTCAGCACCATGATCATCCCATGAGCTGTGGGCAAGTCCTTTACCTTCCTGGGCCTCAATCTCCTCATCTGTAAAACAAGATGATGGGATTCTAGACCAACTTCTAGTTCTGAGATTTTATTCATATAGTTATTTAAAACATATGCACATTATGCCAACCAAAAATTGGCACTTGCCATTGGCCTCTACAAGGATGAGGTCACAAGCCACTGCAGTCGCTGACCTTCAACACACCCTAAAAGGAGTTCAGGGCGGAAATCAGGAATCAGGCCCTCTGTGCTCTGGGAAAACTGGCAGAACAAGCCTTCAGGTATTTTCAGGAGAAGATTTTAGGAGCTCAAATTCTTGCATTTTCTTATATCTAGTAAAGCACCAAGATCATTAACGGAGACATCTGCTCTTTGTGACTGGCAACAACCTTCCTGTGACTAGCAGTAACCTTCTGCCACAATGTGTGCTTGACTGCTTGTACCCCCTCCATAAAATCACATATATACTGACTTCCCCCTCACCTCTTTGGAGCAATTCCTCAGAGCTGTCTGAGAAGCTGTCTCCCGGGCTATAGTCCTCATTTTGCCCCAGATACAACTTAACTCACAACTCTCACGTTGTGCATTTTTTTTTTTCAGTCTACAATTATAGTACCTAAACATGATCCTGTGTTTCTCAGCTTGTGGACTGAAGCAGTGCTATGGAATATTGTGCAACAGGAAAATTTTTATTTAACAATTGATGTTTCCTCTTTTATGCCTTTTGATTTTGCTTCCTGCCTCAAATACTCAGTGTTGTCATGACTTCTTTCCCACAAATCAGCTCCAAAAGCATAAAATGTGGAATCCTACCTATTTCCCTGTTTGTGTGTGTGTATTTAAGTTCATAAGATCCCTGTTCCTGAAGTTCTCTCTGTAAAGGGTCTAGCAAAATACATATTTAGAGGCTTAGTAATAGTTGATTTAAACTAATAATCTAAAACTTACTAAAATCCATCTATAAAGTCTGAATTGTACCATGCCTGCTAATAGAAGGAACTTATTGTAAACGAGGTCACTTGTTCAACTCTCTACACAATGCAGGAATCTCACGTACACTACCACCGACAGATGGTTAACTGGTCTGCTTCTGCTTCAACAGTGACCAATCGCTCACAGATTCTTATAGTTGGTCATTTATACTGTTGAGCAGCTCTGATGGGGATTGTTTTCTTTACATGAACCAAAACTCTGTCTTCCTGTACTTTACCCAATTTTTCTAATTTTTCCTCTAGATGAATAAGGAATGCATCTAACATTATCACCATTGAAGTATTTAATGTTAACTATCATTTCTCCATTATCTGATATTAACTTCATTTGACTGACCAATACTTCCTACCTTAAATAAAGGAAAGAAATCTGTTTTCGCCCCGCCTGATGGAATCAAAAGCCCCGAATGCTGTCAGATGGCGAGGCGTTTGCTGACATTCAATAAAGTGTCTGGAGATTGAGGTTACATACTCCATTGGAGAATTTCTAGACCAAATTGTTCACTGATTATAGAGTCTGAGTTCTGTAATTAGCACCCTTAACATTGAGTTATTATTTGTATTTCCACTAGAGAATTGTACTCAAAGAGCCAGCATTTCAAGTGAATTTGAATATTTAACCCAGATTGACAAACTGGGGGAAAGCCAACCACCCCAAAAGTCAGAGCTCATGATTTTAGTGTTTATTTCAAGGATTGAGTTCTATTGAAACACTGGCTTGTTTTTAGAAGATAAAAGTCTGAGTTGTAGGCCAGTCTCGGTGGAATAGTTGCTCTCCCACTTTTAATATTAAAGACTTTCTGAGCTTTGGTGTTTTCCTCTGCTTTATCTTCTCTCCTTCAAATCAGTAGGAGACATATAGAGAAGGAATCTTTGGGTGACTGGCAAATCTATGTGCCTAAAGTTTTGCTAAGACACAGTTTAAAGTGATAAAATCTAGATAAAGAAGGATCACAGGACTATATATCTGGAAACTTGAGTATTATTCTTGACTCCACCATTAAGTACTGTGACCATTCACTTGAGTTTTTTGGATCTTAGTTTCCTAATACCTAATCCGACAGGATCTAATTGAGTATCTTTAAGATCTTTTCATGCTCAACAGTAATCTTCCTAAGAAAAGATTTTGAACTACTTGAGAATTTTAACACATGTGCCCTGTTGCTTCCTATTGTCAGAAGTCACTAAAGGTTGGTTGCATTTGGTTGAGAACCTGCTAATATGACTTAGGCACCTTCTTTCCACTTTTGGGTCCAAACTGAGGCCCAGGACTTTTATTACTGTCAAAGTAGAAGCTGAGAAATAGGGCAGTGTTCCAAAGCCTGTGAGTCCAGTCCTGTGAGATAGATGGGCTGAGGTTGATGATAGGTTGATAATATCTTTGACAGCTTGGTTATGTGATTGGCCCTAGCTAAGTTTGGGCTCGGTTTTCCTAAAAGATCTAGTTGGAGAAGGAGACTTGAGAAAAGAGTTTTCTCTCTGCTATTTCCACGATTGGTTACATGGAAGGTACTCATTCAGTTTTGGTTGAACTGAATTCAGATGAATTAAAGGTAAATCCTGAGAGACAAGTTTGGCTGGTTGTTACTATTACTTTATACCTCAAGGGGTAATCCAGTTAGATAAGGCCAATTTCAGTTATTTAAAACATTTAATGACGTATAGAATTTGACATATGCATAGATAGTCACAGAGCTCTCCCAAGAATTTTAAAGTTGTGAGTTGACCAAGCTAAACACACAGATAATTAAAGAAGAAAAAACTGTATGTGTTGGGTTTGTCATTCTAACAAGAGAAGACTGACCATAAGGATAAACACCGACTTGTACCTTTTGATAAATAAAATTATGCTTGTCCTGCATCATGTTTGGGCAAAATTTATAAGCAATTTATACAGATCAATGCAATTTGTGTTACATCCACATAGCCAATCCAAGTTTTTAATATATAATTTTTTCACTGGCTCAGTTTTCCTATATCTCTAATCAGTGCCAATGTCACTAATTTCTCGATTCCCTAATTCCATGGGCTAGTTCCCCTTCTTTTCCTTTCCCCTTCCCCTCCCCCAACATCATTATTACCATTTGACACTCACATCTGGCTCTTTGGAAACCCTCAGGTCTTGCTTTCCCTTTTACAATATGAGGGCCCATGCATCCTACCAGATTCTCCTATTTGGCAAATCGTTTTTATTTCTACACACCCTTTTCCTTCTCATCCTCAAGTGTTCTGAAGGCTGGAGGCCTTCCTTCATACAGCAGACATTCTGAGTTAAGATACTGTGAAAGGTGGACATTGATGGATGGATCCAAGGATGGTGAGATGGGCTGGAGAGATGTCTGGACCAGGGGTAGTGATATGAACAGGGAGAGAAAATGATGCAAACATACCCTGCATCACTGACATCCATCCGCTCATTCATTCACCCACTCTTTCATTAAACAAACATTCTGTGCCAGGTACTATGCTAGGTACTAGGAACAAAGGTGAATAAGCAAACATCGTTCCTGCCCTCATTGAGTGTATGGTCTACATGGAGGATTCCATCAAAGCAACATGATTTGTTAAGTACTAATGGGAAAAGTGCACATAGAAGGGACTCCAACCCAGGCTTGGCTTCCAGGAGGAAGAGTCACCTGCCCTGAAACCTGAAAGATGAGGCTGAAAGAGTCAGGGATGCTGTGGGGAGGGACAGAGGAGAGAAGACAGCTCCAGACTGAGAGAACACCTAGAATGATTAGCAAATGAAGGAAATTTCGAATAGTTAAAAGTAGTTCATCCTTCATGCTAGGTGAAATAAATCAGACAGAGAAAGATAAATACTGTGTGATATTGCTTATATGTGGCATTTAAAAAATACAACAGGGCTTCCCTGGTGGCGCAGTGGTTGAGAGTCCACCTGCCGATGCAGGGGACACGGGTTCGTGCCCTGGTCTGGGAGGATCCCACATGCCGCGGAGCAGCTGGGCCCGTGAGCCATGGCCGCTGAGCCTGCGCGTCCGGAGCCTGTGCTCCGCAATGGGAGAGGCCACAACAGTGAGAGGCCCACGTACCTCAACAAAACAAAACAAAACAAAACAAAACAAAACAAAAAAACCCCAACAAATCAGTGAATATAACATAAAAGAAGCAGACTCACAGATATAGGGAACAAACTAGGGCAAGACAGGGGTGGGGAGTGGGAGGTACAAACTACTGGGCGTAAGACAGGCTACAGGGATGTATTGTACAGCATGGGGAATATAGCCAATATTTTGTAATAACTGTAAATGGCAAGTAACTTTTAAAAATTGTACAAAAATTAAAAAAAAAATTTAAAAAGCTCTAAGGGAGGGCAAACTTTTTCTATAAAGGACCAGAGAGCAAATATTTTTGGTGTTGTGAACCATATGGTCTCTGACCCATTAATTAACTCTACTATATCAGTCCAAAAGCAGCCATAGGTAATATATAAGTGAATGGGTATGACTCTGTTCCAACAAAATTGTTACTAAAAAAAAGTAGTTCGGGATTTCCCTGGTGGTGCAGTGGTTAAGAATCTGCTTGCTAATGCGGGGGACATGGGTTCGAGCCCTGGTCCGGGAAGACCCCACATGCCCCAGAGCAACTAAGCCCATGTGACACAACTACTGAGCCTGCACTCTAGAGCCCGCAAGCCACAATTACTGAGCCTGCACGCCGGAACTACTGAAGACCACGCTCCTAGAGCCCGTGCTCCACAAGATAAACCACTGCAATGAGAAGCCCACGCACCGCAACGAAGAGTAGTCCCTGCTTGCCGCAACTAGAGAAAGCCCACATACAGCAACGAAGACCTAACACAGCCAAAATGAAAAATAAATAGATTTATTTAAAAAAAAAAAAGTAGTTCATCCTGATTTCCACGGGGAGGGGGGTGACGAGAAATCCAAGAAGCTTTTGGGGGAAAGAAATGAGCCCAAACTCATATTCTTTTCTGACCTCCTAAGTGCTAAGTGAGTGAGATTTTGAGGCTCCACTTTACGTTTTGGTGTGTAGTTTCAGGTGGTGTTTCTTTACCCAGCAGGACGCTTACTCCCCTGGTCTCACCTTAAAGTTCAAACACAGCCTTTCATTCCAAAACAGGAATCAAATGTTTTAAATACAAATGCTTCCGAGAGTCATCCCGTTGGTAAAGAAATGTCTCACCCTGATCTCTTCCAGCTTCCTACGAGAGGGAGCCAGACTTCTGCACTGTAGTGAGTTCAGGGATGCTGAGCCAGAGAAGGGAGAGGAAAATGGGTCTCACACATTCAGACAGTTCGAGAGCTTCACAAATGTATCTTGTGACTTTATGTTCATTTGTGGAAGCGTCTAAAGGGAAGTGGGTTGGATGCACAGGAGGAGAAAGAGGAGAAAAAAAATTCTTATACAAGTTGCTTCATGTCTGCTGGGATCGTCAGGGGGGATGGGATATTTTAACGGGAATGCTGGCACTCTCTCACCCTTAAATATTGTTAAATACTAAGAACATCATTAAAACTTCTACTTCTATGGTTAAGAGCATACATTGGGACCCAATAGACATGATACGGCAGGACATCAATGCAGATGGCAAGATGAAGGAGAAAACAGTGTGCCTCCCTGGGAGTAAACTCAGCCCAAACTTTCCAGCAAAAATGGTCTCAGAGAGACCAGACACTATCCTCCACTGCCAGAGAGGCTGATGGTTAGTCTTTTAAGTTTCTACTTTGAAATAAAGTACCCCTTGATGTATGTTTGGTTATTAATTATTATATTATTGTTCATTATTTCTGAAAAGTAATACATGTTTAATAAAAATATGAGTTACAATAATGAACATCATTTTATTCAAGCATTTCACCTCCTGAGGACTTCAACTTGGTTTCTAAAACACAGTAGAAACTTCCTAATTCAGACTAATGACAGAGAGCCCCATTGTGAATTACCAAGTTTTTCAGATGAGTGGGTATGCAAACAGACAGACAAGAGTCAAGGAAAATAAAATCACACAATATGCTTCATCCCTTTGTTTTGACAGTGGTAGTTCAGACTGAACAGTCTATGATAAAACTTTCCAGTACTTCGGTATAAATGTATCGTCGCTTGTTTCACAAAAATAATGAAGTCTTGGTAGTCAGAAATCTTACTATAGAATTCAGACATTACATCTTTGCTCAGAGATAGCTTTGGGACTGCAGGGGGTTGCAAATAATTATCTGGCTTACAGAGTACTGAAGTGAGAACGATGGAAGGTCTCCTGTACATGCAAAATGAGGAACAGAGGTAAAAAGACATTTTAAGGTTGCCATTTAGCGTTACTCTCACGTTTTTCTCTGCAATCACAGATCTTTCAAGGTAGAAAAGAGCTCATATGTGTTCTTTTACCCAACCTCCTCATTTACCCTACTGCTGTATTGATTAGGATTTTACGATCTTCCCTTCAAGAAAGAAGGAGGCCCAACTTAATTACATGTAAGTCTCCCTTGTCTGAGAAAAGGCTACACATTTTTATGTGTGGAATGGTACACAGGCCCAGGGGTAATGTTGGGATTCACAATCTAATGCACCTAGATTTTTATTACCCATCATTTCCCCATCATCTCCTCCTCCTCTTCCATTAATCCTGATGAATGGTTCTCAACCTTGGCTGTCCACCGAGCCGCCTGGGGAGCTATTTGAACACACCAAACCCCATGTGCAGACATTCTGTCTTAATTGATGATGGAGAGCCATTGGGAGTCCACTGAGAGTTGAAAGGACCCACGTACAGCTGTGTTTTTGTGTTGACTTGTAAGTATTATACTGTGTCCTTAGTAGAGCCACAGCAGTTAGGATAAGTGTAGATTCCAGGATAGGGGACCGTCTCACTGTTAGATGGAGGTGTGGAGTAGAAACATGGGTCTTGGAATCAGCCTGCTGGGTTTGAATTCTCACTCTACCACTTACTAGGTAAAATGTGCTTAATAAAGGTATCCATCCATAGACGTGTAATTAAATGAGTTAACATACATGAAAGGTTAACAGTTTTCAAAACATGTCAAGAAATGTAAATTTTGAGTTGCTATTCAAAGGGATCTGGAGGGCAAAGAGTGAGGTAGCAAAAGACATTGCTTTACAATATGCCTGTAGGTTCCGAGGAGATTAGGCTGGGGCCCACCAGGGACAGAAGAGTTGCTGAGAGCTATCAGAAAGGATAGAATGGCCTGTTTGGGGAGGCCACCATAAATGGTTTGCAGCAGAGTCGGTTTTACAGGAGGTTTTATTTTGTACCTATTTCAGGGAAGAAAACTTATGCTAGAAAAGGGCCAGGGGAATAAAATTGCTTACATTTAAAGAAAGGTCTACCTGAGCTCTAAGAAATTCTGTCTGTCACCAAAAATAGACCTGAGGCTTCCCTGGTGGTGCAGTGGTTAGGAATCCACCTGCCAATGCAGGGAACATGGGTTCGAGCCCTGGTCTGGGAAGATCCCACGTGCCGTGGAGCAACTAAGCCCGTGCGTCACAACTACTGAGCCTGTGCTCTAGAGCCCGCGAGCCACAACTACTGAAGCCCGAGTGCCTAGAGCCTGTGCTCTGCAACAAAAGAAGCCACCGCAATGAGAAGCCCGTGCACCACAACGAAGAGTAGCCTCCCGCTCGCCACAACTAGAGAAAGCCCGCACTCAGCAACAAAGACCCAACGCAGCCAAAAAAAAAAGATCTGGACCAGTCTTTAGAGGGTGGGCTAGTTCCTAAAATGCTCGCTTATCTGTGGAAAGAACTACTGCAGAGATGTAATACGCTTGGTTAAGATGTCCCAAACATGAACATAATTACAGGGGTGCATTTGGGTTGGTGGGGGGGGGGTGTGGAGGCTCCTCAGCCAGGTTAAATTTTAAAGACTCAAGAGCTGAGAGACACATAAAGGGGTGAGTCAAGTGAAAAGGAAATTTCTGGCAAGCATAAAAAGTTAAGCATACCATTACCCCTCTCTGTAGAGATAAACCTAGACTTAACTAAGAATTTGCAAATTGTTCATTTTGTGGCTATGTCCTCTTTTTTTTTTTAATATTTGCTTTTTAATTGAGTTATTTGTAGTGAGGTGGATAGACCTAGAGTCTGTCATACAGAGTGAAGTCAGAAGGAGAAAAACAAATACCGTATGCTAATACATATATATGGAATCTAAGAAAAAAAAAATGTCATGAAGAACCTAGGGGTAAGACGGGAATAAAGACACAGACCTACTAGAGCACGGACTTGAGGATATGGGGAGGGGGAAGGGTAAGCTGTGACAAAGTGAGAGAGTGGCATGGACATATGTCCTCTTTCAATGGCAAAATTTACATTTTGGTCTTTTCCTTTTTGTTCTGTATACTTTTGTGTTAAGCCAGGCAGGGCTGACGGAAGAGAATCAAGTTGGATACCTGCTCAAGCGAAAACTAATTAGGGAAGCAAATCCACTGCTCCCCTCAAAAATCAAACACTGCCTACCAGAATCAAGTGAAAATGACTTTTAGACTGTCTGTTGCTTGGGCAGATCTGTACCACGGCTCCTTCAATTACCAAGTCTAATTTGGAGTTGACTGCAAATTTAAGCACTTTTAGCAGAAGTTCATGAGTCATTCAGACTAAATCTAATTCATTTGTACAGTGTTTCTTGGGCAAAGGTGGGTAGCGAGGGATTTGCCTAAGTATGGAGACGAGGAAAGCTGCAGTGTGAGGGACTTTCTAAAGCTCCCTAAGTGAGGTGGCAGCAGAAAAGGAAGATCAGATGTGGCTGTCCTCACCTCCATCCAGCCCTAACTCCTGGTTTGCCTAAATTGCCTGCCGGCAACATGAGACTGCTCCCCGCCCCTTCTCTCTCTCTTTCTCTCTCTCTCTGCACACCAAGAGGCTATTGGGGGGGGGTGGGGAGGAACCTGGGTATAGCAATGTTTACACTTATTATGTGTATGTGCATCCCCATATCATGCACGTCCTGTGAAAACCTGGAAACCGTGGTATTTGAATATAATTGAAAGGGCGCATGCTAATTTAGACCCTGTGACAGTACTGTAACCAAGATTTACAGTTGCAAACAGTTGACAACTCAGCTATTGGGTGAAAAGAGGGTGATGGGAATCTGATTTGATGGGATGACCCTTTCTGACATGTGAACAAAGAAACCTGCATATCTATTTTTAACCAGGCTCTGGAGACTTCCAGTAATTGCCATTTGGAGCTGAGGCTCCGAGCTATCCCAGTTCTTGGGGATATTTGCATCTCTTTCTGTGTTTGGGTTTTGTCTGTCTAATCCCTCTGAGCGGGCTGGGATGCAGCATCTGTCTCTGCGTTGGCAGGAGGCTCACAGACGCCCTCCTCCTCACATGCTTGCTGCAGCCCGCCTTCTTCCTCTCTGGCTGGGGCTTCCAACTGGAAGCCTGGTGTTTTCTATTCCAGGAAAAATGCAAATACTACTTTGAGCTTTTATGAGTTGCTATACCTGAGTGCCACTGATAAATCCAAGTTTAGGCCTCACAATTGCTATTCATCATAGTAGCAAAAAGGGAGACATCAGGATTGGATCCTCAAGTTGAGGTACAACAGAAGCCATGATGAAGCTGGAACTTGGGATTTGGGGGTTTCATGCAAACTTTTCTCACACAAGGGAGTGATGAGATTAAATTGTAAAGTCTGTGAATGTGGTTTTTGGGGTTCTCTTTGTCTCCCTGGTGTTACTCATTTCATCCCACCCATCTTCCTATATTTGGGTTTTATTCTATCTCTTCCTAAACAAAACCTCTTCCCTTGAAAAGATTCAATGATTGATTCATACTTTCATACAGATGGGGTTTATGTGCTACTTCTTAGGCTGTTTTTTCTTTTTCTTTCTCTCTTTTTCTTTTTTTAGCATTTTAATAGGGATAAAGACTTTAAGCCAAAGGAGTAAACCTTTTGTGAGGGAATTTCAGATCTCCTGTGGGGACCATATTTCCAGCTTAAGGTAAAGACTGGAGTTTTTTTTTTCTGGAATTATTAAAATGCCAACATTTGACTCACACACATAGAAAATAAACTTATGGTTACCAAAGGGGAAAGGAGGGAGAGGAGGAATAAATTAGGAGTTTGGAATGAAAATATACACACTACTATATATAAAATAGATAACCAGCAAGGACCTACTGTGTAGCACAGGGAACTCTTCTCAACATCTTGTAATAACTTATAATGGAAGAGAATGTACAAAAGATGTATATGTATGACTGAATCACTCTGCTGTACGTCTAAAACTAACACAACATTGTAAATCAACTATATTTCCACAAAAATATTTTAAAAAGGAAAAAGTCAACATTTAAGTATAGAGATGCCATTTCTCTCTGTATAAGACCACTTTCCCCTAAGATGAAGGTAGGGGTATGAAGCCTAGAAGATATTCTGAAGACCCCATTCTCTTCACAATTGGTTGCCAGAGCAGTCACTCCAATTGAAAGCCAGAAGCAGTGTATCATGGCTCTTAGAATAAAGACCAACATCCCTGACAGAGTCAGCAAGGCCCCAGCAGATACCAGGCTTGTCTGGCAGCCCCGGCCCCTCCTGCTTCCTGAGCGCCCCTCACACAGGCCTTCTCACAGTCCCTCAGCCAGGCAAGCCCTCCTGCCTTGAGGAGAATGCTCCGTCCTCTCGGCCAGGACATCGGAGACCCCCTCTCCTGGAAAAGGCAGCCCCACCTCTCCCTTTCTCTCCATCCTCCACCCCATGCTGTCTGTCTAGATAACCGCAAATCACCCTTCAGATACTGGAGACATGTCTGCTCCTCAGGGAATACTTTGATGATTAGGTCCCATGCCCGTGTTATTTGTGCTATCCTTATCCATTAGTGCACTGAGCCAATTTGCAATTATACATCTATTGGTGCCATTATTTACTAAACGTTTAACTGTCCATCTCCACAAGGACAGGGCTGCATGTGAATCACTCACCCTTGCTTCCATCCCATCCCTAGCACCCTGCCCGGCTCACAAGCCTCGGTCAGAACGAAGTATGCTATCACTGAGCTTGTCTACGGGACTGACAAACTGTACTGAAACCCTGAAGTTTTATAGAAATTCTCTTTTATCCTGATTGAATAATTATGATCATGTTAGTTCATTTAGTGATTAGAAACTTAAATGGAGTTGTCGTCAAAACATGTATTATTTTCTTTGGTAAGTTTGATGTGTATGTGTACATGTTTATACATAAGTAAATGTGCAGCGTAATTGGGATGATTAATTGGGATATTAATTTTTCAAAGGACCTTTTGCATCTTCTAGCATATTTGCTCATCAAAAAATCTCTGTGAGGAAAGTGAGGCATTGTACTGTGAAGAAAATAAGATAGATATATATATATATATATACACATATATATATATACTATATATATATTACATATATACATACATACTATATATATTATATAATATATATTATGTAATAGTAAATATCTACTATAGTATATAGTAGATATATAATACAGTATAGCAGATATCTACTATAATATATAGTAGATATATAATATACTAGTGTATATAATACCCTAATACATAATGTATATACTATATCTTACATACTACATGGTAGATGTATAATATATGTAACATATATACTAATTTACTAGCATGTAATTGTATATTATATATGCATAATAGTTATTACATATGTTATATAAACCAATTAACCAGCATATTACATATATTAACCTAAAGCCACCCTGCAAGCTAGTTGCAAAGACAGAATTCATTACTGAATTTTATAATCCAGAGTGATGATTAAGATGATGATTACTCTATGTCAGTATTGTTGAAAAGAATGACTCCAGACAACCCTTCCTTCCGTGTTGGTATGTGTGCAAATGGCTCTTTAATTTTTGTATCGTCCTTTGCTGCTTGCTCATGATAATCAATAGATGGATGCTATGAGAAGTCTTTCATTGCAGACTTTTCTGTTAAGTGAGAGAGAATAAAACAGAAGTTGGGAAGCAGTCGTGCCCAAAATGGTTCTGTTGACAAGCATGTTCTTGGACCAGAGCCCCAGACCTGCAGTTTACTGAGAAGACTGCTTCATATTTTGCATGGGTTATCCTGAAAACTAACGGATATATAATTTGGGGAAAATGTAGTATTTCTGCTTTATAAAGTAGAAGGCATTAGGAAGCACAAAAAATGGAAAGTTACATGTGTGTATCATTTACTTTGCAACAAAGACTTTGCTCAGCAATTTCAAATGTTTTGTCTTTCTTACTTAATCCTCCCCACACCCTGAGAGATGGAGGTATTATTATTGACATGTTATAGCAGAGAAGTCAGTTAAATGCATCACGTCACAGGAGCATCCTGATTCGGAGATCTGTTCTACCACTCTGAGCTCCACGAATCAATTCCATGGGCTTAAGATCTTCTCCTGGAGCCATTTTCCAGTTAAATTGAATATTCCACCATAAGTTGACTGTCCTATTAGTTGAGTTTCTAGGATCTATGAAATGAAATGACTGATCTGCAAGGGCTTGGGGTTGCCATGTCAACCCTCTGTGGATGCCTACAGAGCCGGTCTGTATATAGCTCCTTATTCTCACACCTTGCCCTAAGCAGTGCTTGGGAGCACTTTTAATAAGATGGGTTTGCCATGGTCCTCCTTATTTGTAGTGGACAGCTGTCATCCAAGAGCTGCTTTGGTAATTTATCACCGATTCTCCACACCTCTGTCCCACCAGAAATATCCTTCAAAAAGTCACTACCATGTTGGCAATTCCCAGGCCTTGTCCTTGGTGTTCCCGTCCTGTTATTTAGGACGCTTTACAAACATGTGTTATACTCAGCTTCCCCCCAGATTCAGCTTGGATGCCTGCTCCAGGTGGACAATTACTTCTTTCACCTTGTTCTGTCAGGATGTCATGATAACATGTCCCAGTCATGATATCAAGCATCTTAAATATATTTTATTATCTAATTCATAAAATCACACTGAAAGATAGGAAATATTGTGATTCTCCATTTTTCTGAAAAGGAAACTGAAACAAAAGAAAATTTTTCCAAAGATACAGAGCTTGAAGGAAGTTGAGCTGGGATACTGCATCCAGGTGTTCTCTCTTTAAGGCCTGCACGATTGCCAACCAGAATGTACGGATGGGATGCTTGATGGGAACAGGTGGGCATTCTTGACTTATTTTTCTACCTTTATTTTGGCAACTCAGTACATCATATGTAGTGTACTGCTTTAGCATAGATATGGATAACTCAATAAATAAGATATATAGATAATTTTAGTCATACAGAATTAATAGGCAGGAAACATACTGGCTTTGTATAATTTAAACCTCAATCCTGTAAGGGGATTTACAGACATAAGGGTACATGATACCCTAGAAGGTGACACCTGCAACTCAGACTCTGTAATGAACCAGTCAAAAGAGGGAAAGTTGCAAAGTTCTGGAAACTTCATGTGAGGTCAGAGAGTCTTTTGGCATGGAGGAAATCCCTGTGGTCTTGGAGGAAATCCCTGTGGTCTTAGAGGAAGTCCCTGCAGTCTCTTCTTATTGGAAGAAGAAGAGAGAGTTTAGAAAGTGGAGAGATGATATGACCATGGTTCCTATGTGTGTGCATCACACCTACCGCTCCACAGAACTGGTCACTCTTTAACCCTCATTCTCAATCTTGTCTTCTCAGGCTCCTCCCACTAGAATCTGTTTTCAACTTATACTTGTTGAGTGAATTGACCTGGGAACTATTTTCTGTGGGATTTCATATTTGATTTCATTCATATTTGATTTGATTTGAAATTCAGCAGAAAAAGGTTACAAATATATATAGAATTTTGTTAGAATACATGTATTTCAATGACTGTAGCATAATGTGGAAGCAACTTTCACTTCTGTTTAAAATATGTGGCCGAACATAAGGTTTTCTTTGTAGAGGTTAGGGTACATGCTCAATTACTTGCTAATCTGGGTTCTTCGGCAAGTCCGTCTTGTGTCGTGGTGATTCGCATGTCTTCTTGGGTGTTGGCTCAGGAGCAAATTCACTGGCATAAAACCATCCTTGAGTAACTTTTGTTAATATCTTTAGCCTCTATGTTTAAAAACATTTCACAGTAATGTGAAGTTAATTCAAGTACTCTTTTTAATTTTTCACGTTATGATTTTGTTAAAAACACTTTTTTGACTGGATATATCGCAAAGGTGATATAAAATTATGGCACTCAGAAGGGTACCAATTGTATCATCATCAATTAGTCTTACGGTGTTGGTTCAATTTTGGGGGAAGCTAAATGCTATAAATCTTACAGGGGTGCCGTGATCACTTAGTGGTCGGGGAGCAATGCACTGAATTCCCCGTGTTGCACTCAGGATGTTCTCTGTATTGCCATGCAGCAAATATCCTATCGGCTTAGTGGTAGGAAATCACCCGTATATTTGGGAATGTATTTAGGCACAAACAGGAGGAGCCTGGGCAGGATCTGGACAGGGCAGGAAAACAATTATTATAATCTATTTGCATCTTTCTTTCTGAGTATGGTCATGGGAGTGGCATCTTTGAAAGCTCTTGGCATTGCTGTGCTGCTCCACATGTGGAAGAACAGTTCAGGTTGGTTTATAAGCAAGCATTTCATTTTCTATGTTAAAGGGCTCTGCAGAATGAAGTATTTCAACAATTCCACAGTAGGACTTGTTGGGAATGTGTGGCTTAGAAATAACAGCTATAAAGATTTCAGATGCTTGGATCACAAGTTAGAATGGGAGAAATGACTTTACTATCCGGTCCTTTGAGAAGGTCCACTGGTCTTCTTAGCAGAAATTCTCAAATATTCGGGCTGTTCTGACCATTTTTTCCCTCCTGCTTCAGGTAGCAAATTGACAGTGGGTTGGGGAGTGTAAATGTTGGGGCAATAGAAATTATGTAAATGGTGCAATCCAGCAAGACAAATTTCAAGTCCTTGAGGTCTTTTAAAGAGCATTAATTCTAGAAATTAGACACAAAATTTAACTTTTTCATTCTAATGATTTCATAAAGAAAAACTCGTTAGTAAAGGTGACAAATAGGAAGTTCTATTGAACATTTAAATTCAAGAATCTCAGTGAATGCCTCAGGGAGATATTTACCCAGCCAATGACTCTCTGATGTTATTAAGAAGCAATTTACTCAAGAAAGTCTCCATTCATGAGTTTACATAAGAACAATATCTACTTTACAAAGGCTTGTGTTCCCAGTATAGCACATATGTAATTTACAATGACTTTTGGTTAAAATTTTCATTAGGTTGGTTCAATAGTATTTGATAATTTTAATTCAGTTTTATGAGATCTCAGGTTCCCATTTATAGGAAAGGAAAATGAATGCAGAGGAAATAAATTTTTAAAGAGCAAATTTATCTCTCAAATGAGCTCTAGCTAATTTCAGTAGCAAAACTGAGGTGGAGGAAAGTTAACCTTTAGTATTTCTATGGCAGTCCTTTTGGGCATAGACTATGGTATCCATTAAAAAAAACCCTCTCAGATGCACAGCATCAGTGCTTTGCAATTATGACAATCTGTGCAGTGACTTTACAATAGACTCTTTTGAAATACTGATATGGAAGAGGTGCCACGGGGTTTAAGCACAGGGTGTTTTCATGGGTTGAGGATAGGAGGGGAGCAGTGGTCCTCAGACACATATCAGAACTAGGAAAATAAAACCAAAATAGATGAGGGGTGAGTGTTCTGAAATAAGGATTAAGGGGTATACGATTATGACAGGTCAAGAATTTAGGCAGGAAAACCATTACTTAAGCTTTAATGAAGAATGTGAAATGAGGGCAGACTCAGAGCCACAGATACAGGAAGATGAGAAAGTCACATCACAGAACCAGTCATCAGAGGATAGACCAGCCCTGATGATACGATGAGGAGTTGGCCCTGCTTGACTGGAGAAGGGATGAGTTAACAAGAGGTTACGAAGCACATATACACACCCCCAGAAGTTAAGAGTTTTTCAGCAATTAAGTTTCCTTTTTAAGTTATCTGACTTAGACTTCCATGGTGATAACTTCAAACTCCTTGCCAGCTAATCTGCAAACAGCGTAGGACCATGCAAAGTAAAACACTCCCCCAATCTTATCAACAGATTGAAAGAATCAAATACTATTTGTCAACAATGAAGTCCAACTTCTCACAATATGGTCACCATGTTGACAGAGGAAATGCGAATAAAATTCCCCGGTCACGTCAGGGTCCTGATGACTCAGCTGCGGTTTACAATGAATCCTGTGACAATTATGGGTGACAAAGACCATAGAAGGCAATTCACTCCTTGCCCTGACATTTCCATTCTGAAGTGGTCTCTTTTCTCTGACTCTTTAAGTAAAGAAAGAGGTCTACTAAGCAATTGTTCAGTGAATTTGATCAATGTAGAAAACCAAACTAGATTATTCACCCTCTGAAAGTCAGTTTTTATTTACTAAAGTCTTATTTGTGTTTATTCTCTTTATCTAGCTCTTGCAAGTGCCCTTGGTCTATTAGGAAACAGACTGTTTCTAAAAGTCTGCTTTATCAATAGGGGTCCTGAGTTACAAAGTCAGCCTCATATTAAGTCAGGATTTAAACGACCATCTGATTTTTTAGGTTTGGCCCCTGAGACAAAAGCCCTATTTGTTAGTTATATATGGGTTATACAGTCTGTCAGAAATGCATTCTGCTAGTGTTAGAAGTGAATCTACAGAATATATGGTGTATGACTGTCATTGTCATTATGAATTACAGCTTTGTATTTTATAGTATAATGAAATGAGATGACAAAAATGACATCAAGCTTTGGATTTCAGTGTCTAAATCACCCATTTTATTCATCATTTGGCAGCTAAATGTCTTTTAAGTACTGTGCAAGGTTTTATGATTTAATGTTTGCCCAAAGCACCGAAAGAAATATGTTAAGCTGCATTACTAAGTAGAGGCGACTACGCTTCATGAAACCATCAGAAGGCAGATGTTTGATACAGTATCCTGTGGCCTCTGAGAAGAGGAGACCAGGGCCAAAGTTTGAGCTGATCTATCTACCTCTGGACTCCCCATTTCCAGAGGCTCTTCAAATCCACACGACACATGGAGCAAATGAAGAGTTTACTATTTTCGCACCACTACGTTTAACTTGCTCTGACAGCCCTTTCAAGCTCTTCTTTTCTTCGAAAAATTGATATTTTGGTCTCTGGTGGCCATTTGTATTCAGTCTCCTGCCTTTATGAGCTTTGCTTTGACTAAAGAGAATTCATTACTACGGAGGAATCTTAACTTGCAGTGGTTAAATTCTCAGTGAAGTAGCTTCCAGTGCTGTGATTGTTATGTGCCTGCCGGTTTTCTTGAAGACTCTGTAGCCTATAAATCTTGTTTCTCCGATTTAGGAGCTTCAAAACAGGATGCTCTCTTCTTGTGATGGAAGGTGGCTTAACATGACAAAGTACTCATTAGCTGTGATTTTTAAACTTCATTCTACTGAACCCTCTGCCAATGCAAAGGGCTTACTATCCCCGCCCCTCACACCATCACTCAGATGCCTGGCAAGAATAGGGCCAGAAAACAGTGACGTCTAGTTTCCAAACTCACTTTGTCTTGTCTCTGTTTTGAATAGGTAATAATCATGGTCAGCCTTCACACTGATGGAGGATCAAGCCACTCTGTAGTGTGACCCCCACTTTTTAGGGGCTTTGTGATGGTCCAATGACTCCCTTTGTTTGCCCAACTTGTCTCATATTAAAACAAACATAATTCTCCATCATCAGTGGTGCCTCTTTTGATCCCCAGACATGACAGCCTGTTACAGCGTGAAGGTTGTAACAGATAACTCCCAAGATGTTATTAATCATACTTCAAGGCGCAGGAAATTCGTGAGATTATTTTGTGGGAGTAGAAGGCCATGAAGGTAGAAGTTCTAAAAAAAAAAAAAAAGGGTGGAGAAAGGGAACCAAGAAAGGAGGAGAAGGATAAGAAATCAAAAATCCAGAAATCCTGGAAATGCTCTTGCCTAAGGGCATGTGCTTTTGGCCCCATTGACAAAACTCAAGGGCTTTACAGGATCTAAATTGCTTTTTGTCACCCTCTCAATTAGAGAAGCTAATCTAATGTTATTGAACACTCCTGAGCAATAAAGTGTGCGAAATAACTTCCCCCTCATAACCAAGCAGATCATATGTGACCCAGATCACAACCACATCCATGCAATGCATATGTACTCTAGGATGAAGTAAGTTTTCCCTTTTCCATCTGTGCTCTAACTCTGTGCCATATGTCTCCTAACAAGGTATCATCCATTATTCTTTTATTCAGTTCACTGCATTTTGTTCCTCTTGTCCCTTGAAAATTAGCCTGTCTTTAATCAGAAATCACTTCCACTCACAGTTCAGTGCACCTACTGGAGATGCAGCAAATGCTTGTTTACAGGCTGGTAATTGGATTAAAACTTCGAAAAGAAACAGAAAAATGGAATGTATTAAAAAAATGAAAGACACAAGCATGAAAACCAACAAAGCCAAAACAAATTAAAAAGCTCTAATGAATGAAATTGTTATTAATAGAAATCATTTATCAGTAACAATGCTCCAGAGTTTATCAATATTCAATTGCAATGATATTTAAAAACCTAAGAGAAGAAGGAAAAGGATGCTGAATAGGCTTTCTATGAGGATGACTTGAGAATGATTAGTTTCATTCAGTGCATCTCCCGGGCTGTCTTGAAAAATGGGCAGTGCATAAATCTTCACGAGGTCTGGATATAGAAATGCTACAGTGGGGACAGCGCCCCTGTGTTCAATTATTTAAGAAGGAGAATTAATTACCCTTTTAAATTTGAGTGTTGTTATTTTGATCCTTAAAATCACAGATAAGAAAAAGATGATTATGATCTCTTTCCACAAATTCTTGCCGAGTGGTATGAACAGGTGTAATGTGGCACTGAGAGTCATTGGGTGTGGTATGCCATTTTGTCAATTCAGGAGTGATGGCGTTGGCATATTGTTGGTTGCTTCCAACCTCAAAACTATCATCATAGCCCTAATTTTCTATATATTCTTCCAGTAACCTTGTTCAAAATAATTTTTTTCAAAAGAAGCTGATGTTTTGGATAAACAAAATAAAACACATTGCAAACAACCAAAAGTAATAGCGGTATAGGAATCTGAAATCAAATAGTCATACAGGGATGTCAATATTCAACAACTAAGCTTTGAAATAAATGTGCTCCAAAGAGGTGATGGAGCACACTCAACAGTAAACACAATCCAGAAGAGAAAAATCCAAAGAGAAACAACAGAAATGTTCACACACCAAAAAGCATAAAAAGCAGAAAACCTGAAAATCAAATTCACGTGAGTTAACCACCATCACTACCTTTATAGCAGGTATCTTGAAGCTGTCCATCTTAAGTCTGCAAAAGAGGCAAGCTCTTACCTGTGTGGCTGGATCACTCCTTCTCAAGCTCTGCAGATCTAAAGATGAAAAAAACACAGGTAATTAGCTTCAGTCCTTTAATTTGAGAAAGATACTCTATGCAAACATTATTTTAAAAACTTGCTCTTTTTCTGTTAAAAAAAAGATGGAATGAAAACAATGCATAACAATTAAACACGTGAGATGAATTTTCTGTTATTTGCTCATTGACCTAAAGTGAAGGCAGGAGTACAATTCAGTTGTGGGGGACTTGTGCAGTCCTCATCAGAATAAAGTGATGGTGCTGAATACCTGATTTCTGATTTCTGCCACATCTGTGCTGATACGATTTTTATTATTTATTATTTTATTATTTACATTATCTTGGGGATTTTGGTACCTGATGGCTACCTTCTATTTTATCCATATCGATTGAACTGTGGGGAAGGAAGAGAATTAATACCCTTCCTTTGCCACAGAAATTCTATCTAGGGACTTAATGTCACAGAATTATTACGGGAATCTGTTTGGTCTGTCTTATTTAGGTTGTAAAATCTAGAACATTAGCCAGTTGTTCTGGTCCAATGCTTACTGAAATCCATTTACTACGTGTAACATTTTCATTTATTGACCAAGCAATAAAATCTGGGTTCTAAAATGTTTTAGATGAGTTACAATTCATTTTCATGCTCGTCAGTGGTATAAGACTGATGAATTAGGAGCCGTGAGGAATATTCTATTATAAATGGAAAACCTGAACCCAATTCTAGAACCTCTGAATCCACTAGCCTACCCAACAGTTGGCAAACTATGGCTCAAGGGCCGAATCCAGCCTGCTACCTATTTTTATATGAGCTAAGAATGATTTTTCCCTTTATAAGGGATTCACAAAAAATCAAAAGAAGAATAATATTCCACAGTTTGTGAAAATAATAAAAACTCAAATCTTGGTGTCCATAAATAGAGTTTTATTGGAACACAGCCACACACATTTGTTTACATGTCCGTGGCTGCTTTCACGGTACAACGGCATTGTAGAGGTAAGTAGGTAAATAGTTACAAGAGGTAAGTAGTTGGAACAGAGAGAATATGGCCTGCAAACCTTACGATATTTACTACCTGGCCCTTTAAGAAAAAATGTATTGACCCCTTAGCCTGTGGTTGATTTCATCTTTGTTGGGGACATGGGAGGATGATATGATAAGATCCTAATAACTGAGGCTCATCATTACAGGTAGGCAAGTGATAGCTTATCAGACCATTAAAATAAAAGTAACTGTATTTCATTCTGGGGTCCTCTAGGACACAGACTATGTGGGGGAAATTCACGAACAAATGGAGTCAGCTGTCTGTGCAGCAAGTTCTAGGCTGGCTTCATTGCTGGATTCTAGTTACCTATCAAATCCACATTTTATTTTACAGTAAGATTTCAAGACTCTCCTTAATATTTGATAAGAATATCTAGAACATTAACTCAATATGGAATAAATCAAAAAGCAATGTTGAAAGAAATGAAACACAACATATAAGTATATACATATAATGATATATATGAAGCATTTCTATGAGGTTCAAAAACAGACATAACCAAACTATATTTTTAATGAAAAGATATATACACATAACATATATATTCACATATGTACAGTAAAGGATTAACCTTGCCCAAAGAGAGGTCTGGCCTTTGCCCTCAGCTCTTGAGATATCCTGCCTGATAAGAGTGTCATTGTTTACCTGGGGGCCTTGGTTTGCTCCAGATAATCTATGCTGCCAATGTGATTTCTAGCCCATGGGGAGCTTGGCCCATGTAGTAGAAACTCAACCTCTGGAGAGGCTGGAGACAAAGGTTAGCGCAGCAGGTGACCAACTTTGCTTATGTGACTGAGCCCCGGTTAAACCTCTGGACTCCAAGGCTTGGGTGGGCTTTCACAGTTGTTTACTGTGTACGTTTTGCTGCACACTATTTCTGGGAGAAGTAAGCACTGTCCACACAGCTCCACTGGGAGAGCACGGCTGAAAGCTCTGCACTTGGAACCGTCCTGGATCCTGCCCCATGTGCCTCTTCCCTAAGCTGAGTTTAATCTCTGTCCTTTCACTGTAATAAACCATAATTGTGAGCATAACAGCTTTCACAAGTTCTGTGACTCCTTCCAGCAAATTACAGAACCATCCTCAGGTCCAGCTTAACAGCTAAAGCATTCAGCTAAAGAAAAGATTGCCATTTTGTCCTCAGTGTTGTTACTCAAGGACTATTATTTATTTTTCATGAAGAAATAAGTCACTTAGTTGTTCAAGAATCACACTTCTCGTGGTCATGTGATAGAATATGGATCTTAATTTGTTTTAGTTGCCATTTTCTGGAGTCTTAAAAATTCTGTCCCACTGCTTACATGTGTATCTTGGAATGGAGTACGTAATTTATCTTGTTTGTTCTACTTAGTTGTACTAGAACAAACCCCATCTGCATAGGTTAGATCAAAGGACTAAAATCTCAGCTACTCAGTAGAGCCACATATGATCATAACAGTGAATTGTAACTTCCTTTAAAGACGAGAACTGGGATTTTTCTCCCCTTTTCAGCACCTCTCCAGTTCTGGGATTCATGTGTGCCTAGGTAAAAAATTCTAAACTCTGGGCTTCCCTGGTGGCGCAGTGGTTGGGAGTCCGCCTGCCGATGCAAGGGACACGGGTTCGTGCCCCAGTCCAGGAGGATCCCACATGCCGCGGAGCGGCTGGGCCCGTGAGCCATGGCCGCTGAGCCTGCATGTCTGGAGCCTGTGCTCCGCAACGGGAGAGGCCACAACAGTGAGAGGCCCGCGTACCGCAAAACAAAACAAAACAAAACTAAACTCTTTGATAACAAGGCGGATTCAAAGCCATCAACAGTCAGTACCCTGCACCCGTCAAGATCCATTCAGCCCCAGTTTCTGTCCTTTTTGCAGTCATTGCCTGCCGACACAATAGATGCAACATTGTCAGGTAGAAGGATCACTGCCACACAGAAAGACCAAACAAAGCTTGTGCCCCCTTAGAGCCAGACCACTGAACTCCTTTAGCAGTCGTCACTGCCTAGTGTCTGACAACACTGATTATAGCTTGAAAATAGACATATAATGTGGTCACAGCAAGGTAAAACAATTTTAAATATTCACTTAACTTCTTAAGGTATCAGATATAATTTACTGACCTTTGAAAATAACCTAAAAATCAACACAGTTTGGAAAAAATTTTGCTAGCTCTTGGGAACATGGCTATCTCTCCCAAAATAATATAGTTATAGATCACAAAGAGAAAACAATTATAAAGCTGGCTGGCCACTAGCTCAGTAGAATAGTCAAAGTACACCAAAGCAGCAGAATCTTGCTATTGACACATTCCTCCATCAGTGGTCTGCTCAGACAGAGGGATATGTAGAGACTGAAGACAGGAACTTATTGGGTCGTCTTCTAAAGTAGCTGCCTTTTAAAAGTCACCCAGATCGACTGTCACAAGTCAATTCCTGGTAATTTCATTACTTGGCTTCATCTGATTCCATTGTTCATATGGCCCTAAATAATCAGGCCAGTCTCATCGATTAGTGGCTTGTTCTGGCCAACTGAACAACTCAATCAAATTGACCTCGTGGCAACCAGTTTCATTGTTTAGCAGATAGCAGTTAGGGTTCCCCCAAAGCCGGAGGAGTGAGCCTTATTTGGGCCATTTAAATAAAGCACTAAATGCCAGGTAGCTTCCAAGCAAAGATCGTGATTGAAGGGAAGAAACCACTGAGGCGGGGGGGGGCGCTGTCATCACCTCCTGTTACATCCATTGGACGCACTATTGGCAGCTCTCAAATTTCATCATGTGTAACAACCATTCAGTGGAACTTGTCTAGAAACTCTGATTCCTAGGCAGGTCCCTCTCCAGGGATACTGATTCAGTATTCTGTGTTGGGGCCCCAGGGATATGCATTTTCAAGAACTACCCAAGTCATTCTGATTGATGGTCTCGGAGAATCTTCGAGAAACGTTAATTTTCTCTTTGTCCTGTAGCCCAGTCCTAATCAGTCAGAACTGCTTCTAAGCTTCCAAAAGGGGCAGGTGGTTTCCACTGTCTCCATGTAATTCATGTGCTTAATGCCAGGACCCTTGAGCAGCACACATTCTATGACCCAGTAGAAAAGATTGCACCCAGTGACCTTGTCCACAAGCCATAGGACCTATTTGGCCATTGTATAAATGGTACTTACTTGGCTCCTATTTAATTTTGAGGATGTAAATGATGTGACCCGTCAAAGCACTTGATTAACATCGTGTAAATGTATATTTTAATATCCCCAGAGAATAATTTTGGCAGATTTTTTCCCCCAGACCATACACTGTCATAGTCATCATTACCTTAACAGCTGTCAAATAAAACCATGAACAGCTGAGCTAGTCTGCTTTTTCTTTTCTTTTTGGACTATATTAAAATCCTTTATATTGTTAATAAATGAAGGCAATTAAAGGTTAAATATTTAGCTCATCTAGCCCTTAGAATAATGACAGATTATAAAGGCAGGTTTAATTTTATCCCTCAAGTTTAAATTTGGCATTTGTAGTTATTAAAAGTCTAAGGGCTAAATTATAAACAACTTATTTTAATGTTTATCAATTTTTAATCAGAATTTTGGTTTCGGGTAAGTGACCTGTTTTGTCTAATAGTCACAGCTGGGCTGACCAACCAGTTCGGGCATTATTACTTTAACTTCAAACTCTTGAAGGTTTAATTTAGTTTCACAAATATATGTTGAGTATATGCTATGTTTAAGGCATGTAGATGACTCAGTCCTTGCCTGCAAGAGGCATGCAATCTTAAGTAGCAATAATACTGTGAAAAATTTGTAGAATCTCTAAGAGGAGTTTAGGTGAAATTGTCTAGGGTGGAGAGGGAAAGAAAATTATATCTGTGAGGATGAGTGAAGATGTCTTGGAAGCGTTGGCGTTAGCAATGGTAGTTAGGTGGGGCTTTTTGAGAAAATACATCATCCAGCAGATTGCATTTTGAGAGTGATAGCATGTGATAGGCTGTAGGCTATTATCCTTCTATGTCTTGGGGTCCTGGCTCCAGTGAGGCATCGCTAATTTCAAATCCAGGATCCACTGCAGTGGTAGGAGCCAAGAATATGATGTTCCGTTCCCTAGCTTTGTAAGTCATTTGCTCTCTCTGTGTCTCAATTTCTCTAGCTGTGCAATATATTACTTAGGATTTCTTCTTATCTCAAAGAAACATCAGAATAATAATAACTTTTTTTTTTTTTTTTTGGTGGTACGCGGGCCCCTCACTGTCGTGGCCTCTCCCGTTGCGAAGCACAGGCTCTGGACGCGCAGGTTCAGCGGCCATGGCTCACGGGCCCAGCCGCTCCGCGGCATGTGGGATCTTCCCGGACCGGGGCACGAACCCGTGCCCCCTGCATCGGCAGGCGGACTCTCAACCACTGCGCCACCAGGGAAGCCCAATAATAACTTTTATTTGATTAGAACTCTGTTCTTCACAGAACATCAACCCATATCTTATCTCTTTTGGTTAATATAATGTACCTTTCATGTATTTGGTGCTGACATTTTCATCTCTATTTTGCAGGTGAGGAAACTGAAGCTCAGAGAAGGAAAAAAAAAAAGCAAATTGTCTAAGGCCACACTGCTTTCAATGAGAGAGCCACGATTCAAATCCACACCTCTTGCTGCCAAATCACTAAGCTGCCTCTCTTCACAGTGAGGAGTGAATAAGGGTGGATATAAACATATTTTGTAACAGAGGCAACATTAAAACTCCCTTAACTATAACTCAACTAAGATTCATCTTAAACCTAACCTAAGTTTTCTTAAATGTAACTTCTAAGGAAGAAAATATATCATTAAAAGCAAAGCAAAAAATAACAAAACAACAACAAATAAAAGCTGGTATCAGGAGAGTAAAATAGAAATATTTGGGTCAATCAGATATTAAGTGCCTTTGATGTGATGCCTCATGAAATACATATGTTATTTTTAGCCAAAAATGCTTTACAGGCATCCATGAAGCCTCTATATACACCTTCCACTTTATAGGAAACATGAGAGAGAGAGGAATAAGCTAAACGATACCAGGAAGAAGCAGCCAATCAAAACCATCCTGATAGGACAACTGGCTTGGCTTCCTTAACAGATCAAGGTTATAAGTTGTAGGATGGGGTTGAGGAATGCAGGGAGGGGTCAGAGGGAAGGACTGAAAAGCGAGCCAAGGAGAATCTGGGGTTCTTCTTTGATTGAGGGGATGATCTCAGAGATGATTACACATGATGAAACTTACCAGATTGTACAGTTTATGGGATGTCAGCTATACTACAATAAAACTGGTAAAAATGTTAATGGTGGAAACTATCCACAGAACTATAGAAATGCTCCTTCTAAATCTCTGGGTATCTCAGCCTCTCCCTCTAAGCTGGTGCTTTGCCTGAATTGTCCATTCATCCTTTCATATGGTAGAGAAAAGTAAAGAACTGGCATGGATGCCATTTTGATCTGTGTCTCTTTGGGGCACATTATTTGAGCAGTTAATGTCTGTTCAGGGGTGAGGGTGTGCAGAGAATCACGGGGTTGGTTTAAGAGTAAAAAGCTAAAATGAACTGCCATTCTGAGATGCCGGGAATAGTTCCGACTGGAAAATGGTAAGAGCTATGCCCCTAGAGGGCAGAAAGGCTCAATTTTATTTCAGTCTGACCTGAGCCCACCTTGCGCCCTGATCCCAGGTGTTCCAGCAGATGGGGGCCTAATGCGTGTGCACCTAACAGAGGCACCTTTGAAAAAATCGAATTTGCATAAACCCACACACAGCAGAGTGTTTAAAACATCCATCCATAAGTATAATATGCCTCCTGCAGGCAAAACCAAAAACGCGCCTGGAAATTTGGAGAACGCATTCAATAACTCAGCTTATCTGCTCTTTAAGTTATAGGAAATATTTCAACACCCATTTAGAGTTGTGACCAGGTTGGCAACTATTCCTGTGGCCTTTGGTGCTGAAAAACATCTCCATTTCAATATGTCAACACCTGAGCACACTAGCCTACAGCCACTCACACAGACGCTTTTATTTATTTGGAAGGAACTAAATGCAGGAACGTATGTTGAATGTTATTATTTTTTTCTAAAACAAATGCTTGGTCTATTTTCACAACATGCCCTGATACAGGCTGTCACTAAAATAGGGAGCTGACTCCCAGACATTTTTCCTGATTCTATTGCATTACTTTAAAAAAAAGTCAAAATCCCTGTTTGAGGAATGATAACCGTAACTACCATAGCCATAATGCCTGTGGACCAATTCATTTATTCAAATAGCCTGGCGCCTTTCAACCTGACATCTTAAAACATTTTCAAAGGAACAGGGACCTTTTTGATTGCTCAGAATGGGTATTCATTTTCCCTCCTGCTATGCACCCCTCCATCAGATTTAGTTTGGAGGGTGGCTGGCTTATAAATGTACACTGTGGTGTAATGTGCACACGTGTACACACAAAAAAACCACCCAAAAACCCCGAGAATAGGCTACAGAGTGAATTAGACTCTCTCCTGCTGGCACATAACCCTCCCCCCTCAAGGGGGAATTTTGGCTGTTTCTGAAGTAAGTCATTTCGAGGCTTTCCTTTCCTCCTCATCCATATTCCCATCACGACCCGAGACCCATCTTGGTTTCTTCTATGATGCTCAAGGGGCAGACGTGGTGAAGATGGCCAGAGGTCACGTACAGGTTGCAGGCAGAGCTGCCACCAGTGTTTGGCTGCCTGGAGCTGTGCTGGGCACTGACCACTGAACGGTCCTCCCCTGACTCATTCCCCGCCGGGGAGACACTGAGCCAATGTAGGCCCTTCAACCCAGAACTGACTTGACTGTTGGAATCTACAGATAGCACCCAGTCCTTGGTGCCTGGCTGGTACTTTTCACCTGGAACAGGGAAAGGTAAATGCTCTGAGGGCCCCATTGGAGAGAATGGGTTTGTACTGTCAGGTTGACGAGTAGATTTGGAAATGCAGGTAATGACTATGGAAGAAACGAAAGCTAAGATGCCCGAAAGCCCAGCCAGGGAGGCAACAGAGCCAATGGAAGGATTTTCTCCCCTGTGCAAGCAGGGAGAAGGAGGGAGCCTGCTGAGAAAACCGCCCCACCATTAATATAATGCGGGCCTGACAGGATGGGCAAAACCCTATTCTAGGTTTCACAGACAATGGCTGCATTCGTGGACCACTGATTACTGGTGAATTGTATGAGACAAACCTGCACAAGCAGTTTTTGTAGAACCTTTTTTTTTTCCTCTTTTCTTAGAACTTTATGACCTTTTTCTATCAAATGAGCTATTTGTGGACCTTAATATTTAGGAATAGTTTGCGAGATGTTGATGTATCCTACCCTATCTCTCGAACTATCCTAAATCCTAGTGTTCAATGATAAATGATGTGTGAAATTATAGCATCACCCCTCTTTTAAAACCAATTTGTGATGCATTGAAGTTGGGATTAAATAAATAAATAGAATCATATATATATTTTTTGTATCAGTATTACATTTATTTTCCACTACAAAATGGGTGCTGATTTGATATCAAAATTCTGGTGTCTTCTAGTAGGTTTATATATATATGTATATACTTATATATATACTTATATATATACACACACACACACGTACATACACATAGATATAAACCATTCATCCGTAAGGATAATATGGCTCCTGCAGATAAAAAAAAAAAGGCTCCTGGAAATTTGGGGAATGCATTCAGTAACTCAGCTTACATGCCCGCGCTCTCTCTCTCTCTCTCTCCTTTTCTCTCTCTCTCTCTCTCTCTCTCTCTCTCTCTCTCTCTCTCTCTCT
>NW_020837967.1:5940011-5948833 GCF_003676395.1 Aethalodelphis obliquidens | reverse complement strand
TCTCTCTCTCTCTCTCTCTCTCTCTCTCTCTCTCTCTCTCTCTCTCTCTATATATATATATATACTTACCAGGAGGCATTTATATGTATCCAGGGTTGACATGGGCCTTCTGAGAGGGACTGCTGTTGCCTCCTTCAGGCCAGACAATTAGATAGTTCAAGTATTTGGATTACAAGAACAAAATAAAAATTTATCTCCTGCTTATACATATGTTTACATATGGCCATAATATATTCTTATGCATATTCTGTGTTTGTAATGCAGAGCCATTGGAAAGCCAATTTGCAGCAATTTTGCTAATTCCACAAATTTATGGGCATAAGCTCTTTATTTAATTTTGATTTCTATGGTCTTTTCCACTGGCAGGCATATTCCTTGGCCCTAGGAACAAGTTTTGACCTTTTCAGTTCCTTTATTCACTTTGACATTAATTTTTATTCTTTGCCCTTAACAGGTTTTCATTGTACTTAGCACAAAGAAATGTACAGGGGCCCTGGGGCCCAAAATAAACCCATAAAGTGCCCATGAATTTTCACCAAAGACTGCAGCCCTACATGATTAAAAGCTTTACATTCTCAAAGAGCAACATGATTAATCCAGTACCACAGTGCTGAGTGGCTTCACACTGGCTTCATTTGTTGGTATTGTTATTTCCCTTGGTTATATCAGATTTGTTGGAATGATGATGACTTTAGTTTGTGCAGTTAACGTGGGCCCTTCTCTGCAATTGCAAAGATGTCTTAACTATTTCAATCATTTTTAAAACTATTCACATCCAACTTTGGAAGGAAAAGAATGCAAGTGTAAGATATGCATATGGAGATAGATTCCCCTAAACAACACACATGTGGCGGCTACCATGAAGGCGAGGCAAGAATTGCGTTCCTTAAAAAACTAAAAATAGAGCTACCATATGATCCTGAAATCCCACTCCTGGGCATACATCCGGAGAAAAACATGGTCCAAAAGGATACATGCAGCACTGTTTACAATAGCAAAGACATGGAAGTGACCTAAATGTCCATCGATGAAGGAATGGATAAAGAAGATGTGGTACATGTATATAATGGAATATTACTCAGCCATAAAAAAGAACAAAATAATGCCATTTGCAGCAACATGGATGGACCTAGAGATTGTCATACTGAGTGAAGTAAGTCAGACAGAGAAAGAGAAATATATGATATCGTTATATGAGTAACCTAAAAAAAATGATACAAATGAACTTATTTACAAAACAAATAGACTCACAGACTTAGAAAATGAACTTATGGTTACCAGAGGGGAAGTGTGGGAAGGAGGGATAGTTAGGGAGTTTGTGATTGACATGTACACACTGCTATATTTAAAATGGATAACCAACAAGGGCCTATTGTATAGCACAGGGAACTCTACTCAGTATTATGTAACAACCTAAATGGGAAAAGAATTTGAAAAAGAATAGGTACATGTATATGTATAACTGAATCACTCTGCTGTACACCTGAAACTAACACAACATTGTTAGTCAACTATACTCTGATATAAAATAAAAAGTTAAAAGAAAAGAACTGTCATCATTTTCTTGTGTTTACCGGAATTGAAGGCAGATGGTTCAGATGATTTTCTATCCTGGTTTGTTTTCTCTCTAGCTCTTCTCAAAGATGTCTAAGATTCCAAGCTTTTCCTTGATAGCCCATCCCAGTGCTAAAGTAAAAAGGACCCGCAGCAATTTCTAGCCAGACTCTACTTCTGCACATTCACTTTGCTAGATCTTTTGCAAACGTAGAGAAAATCTCCTTTGTATCTTCTTTGTACTATTGCTTCAGACACCCAAGCATTGCTCTGAGGGTAGTTTTTTAGTTTCACTTCCCCAGAGTAAATCACCTCTATTATCTTTCCCCTTTCATCACAGAACTTGTTTCATATCATATTGTGTTTACATTTCTGCACTCAATTTTTTAAAACTTGAGCCCCAAACTGGTTGTAATAAAATGTGTTACGATGACTATTGAAATTGAGTCATCGTTTCACTTCTGGCCTCAACTCATTCTCAAGAGGTAACTGTTGTTGTTACCCTCATTATATCGTGTGTACCCCTTTGAGTTGCTGAAAATTTATCTTCAGCTTGCGGTTGGCTAGGACCACCAAACCTGTTTTCGTGCTTTTGCCTACCTCTCTTTTACCCAGATTTTGAGTGAATTCATAAACTTCAAGGATGTTAATAGGCATCTATCTTCAATGGCTTTTTATCCTTAACCTAATTTGTTTTAAGCGTTCAACGTTCTTTGACATCAGCTCCAGAAGGCTCAATAAATGTAAGTTTTCAAAGTCAATATTGCTTTCAAAATGTCACTTCTAACAAAATGGATTTCTTTTGTTCCAATAGGTTAACTAGTGGTAGTCAACTGAAGACGACATGCTGAAGAATCTTTTTGTGCCCTAATTCCATAACAGGTCGCTACTGTAGAGTTGGAAATGTAATCATATTTCTGCCGCATGTTGGGGATTTATCTCTGAGGGAAAGGATAGATACCCAGGGCCAGGCACATGAGTCCCTGATAGCAGTAATAAGTAATTTCAAACATAAAGTCAGCTTTTCAATGGGCTAGCCAACGCACACTTTTCTTATCACCTTACCATGTAATTTCCTGTATCCACAAACTGTAGTACTCTCTTTTCTGATAACTGCGCATCACATGAGAAATAATGAACTTTAGGTATTTTTCCTGTCTGTTTTCCCCTTGGGTCAGCTGCTGACATAGATATTCTTTGGGCCACAGTTATCAAATGAAGTGAATGGCTTTAGTAGCCAAAATCAGCATCACAGGACTCCAAGAAGGACCAACATTTAAGGAGTTGTGGGTGGGTTCTTGAAGATGGCTTTTTCTTCATCACCATACAAATCCTCTAGATTTTTCTTGTGTTTTTATTTTTGTAGAAACTTTTTTTTTTCCCCTCTTTTCTTAGAATTTTATGACCTTTTGGCTGGGGAGGAGTTGTAACCTACAAGACTCTTCCCTTAAATATGAACTTATGGCTGCTTGCTATCAAACAACCAGAGAGAAATAACCAAAGATTAATAAACATTGCTCAATTTCATGGTGGTTGTTTTTGGGGAAGTTCTTCCTCGCTGGATTTTCAGTGCACACAGCAGCTGCAAGCTTAAAATGAAAGGTTTTTCAAGTTCACCTCTTAGCCCCTGTAATATTTCAGCTAAGCCTGCCTGAGGACTTCCTTGCTTTCTCTCTTTGGTGGAAATAATAAACTACAATGAGTTTGCAATAACAGCTCTTGTTCCCACCACCATCTTATTTCCAAAAAGTGGAACAATAGCTCCTTACATTGCTGAGAATGAGCCCCTCCAGAACAGCATTGTTGCAGACTGAGAAGCTGGATTGGGGCTTTCTTCACACAAAGTGCCATGAGGGTCACGGAAAGACATCTTGACATCAAGTTGCCATGGATGCATTCTGATGTTGTAGTGATGCTCCTCTCTGTCAGCAAGTGGTTAATACGCTGACAAGTGATTAATAATACTCCAATTAACACATCGGAAAGCAAGGCTACTCTGTCAAAAGATCACCTGTGGTTCTGTGGTTCCTGAGTCCCCTTTACCCATCAATTCCCCCACCATTGCTGGTTTGGCCAGAAAGAAGAGAAATTATTTTTTTGGCCATTTTGTGACCTACTCTGTTTCATTTTTTTAAAACTTTTTATTTTATATTGGAGTGTAGTTGATTAACAATGTTGTGTTAGTTTCAGGTGTACAGCAAAGTGATTCAGTTATACATATACATGTATCTATTCTTTTTCAAATTCTTTTCCCATTTAGGTTGTTACATAATATTGAGCAGAGTTCCCTGTGCTATACAGTAGGTCCTTCATTTTTATACTCATTCTGTCAACTTAGGATTAAAATATCCCTCAAAAAGAGATACCACTTGTTCAAAAGACCAGGTGTATGGAGGAGGGGTCAGTTTTTAGTGTGAAATGAGACTTCTTAGTCACAGAAATTTCCTTCAGGTCACAGAGGAACCTGTCTTTCCTCATACTCCTGCCCAGCCTGCCGAGTCTACAAATCTATGATATCAAGTGGTGACCGAAGCACCAGGATGCAGGGTGGGCAGCTACCACTAAGAGCGAGGTCAGGGCTGGAAGACCTCAGAGAGCAGCCGCACCACCCCTGAAGTGCAAGGTTACAAGGTTAACAGTGGCAGCCACTGCTGGCATTTCACCCCTTGAGGAGTCACGCAAGTCTTCTAAGCCTGGGCCGATAGCCCTCATCTAGAATCATCTGATCTGGGCCACAGAGGTGAGTCTTTTGGAGTAATGTCTGAATGCATTTCTTTGTATGGATTGCCCCATCCTAAACGAGTTGCGAGTAAGTTGTGGGATGGAGAGAATTCATGTATTCTAGTGGCTGGCCTGGGAGAAAGGAGGCTTGGAGCCCCGACCAGGTCCCCTTCACCGGGCTGGTGCTCCCATCCACCCAGCTGCTGTGAGTGCTGGCCTTTCATGGCTCCTTCACTGAATTGCTTTTGGCCCCCACAGGAGCCACTATAGCTAAGAGATGCCTGGCAGATAAACTCTGCCCCCTGGAAGAGGGCTGACTTCAGCTAAAGACTGAAGTGTGCATACAAAAGCCCAGCTCTCCTACCTTAACATGAGATGCTCCAGAGCTTTCTGTGGGATAAAGATGACGCTGGGCTTCACTGAAACCACCTCTTTGCTTACCGTCTTCCCTGTGACACCCTGCTTCCCTCACTCCCTAACATGCTTCTCCCACAAGCATTATCTCAACAGATCACATCCACAAGAATCTCTGTCTTGGCTTCTACCGCCAGAGAATGTGACCCAAGACACATGGTAACTAAGTCTGCTATTGCCACACACTAACATTCACAGGACAATTACAACAATTTATACATATCTTGAACACTGTAATATTTTTATATATATAATCCATCAGGTAAAACACAGATATGCATTTACAGTGTGAACCCGCTATTCCACTTCTAGGTATTTATCCAAAAGAAATGAAAACATATGCCCACAAAAAGCCTTGGACAAGAACATTCATAGCAAAGTTATTCATAAAAGCCCAAACCTGGAAACAACCCAGATGTCCATCAAGAGAAGAGTAGAAACATAAACTGGGGTGTGTTCCTAAAATGAAATCCAACCCGGCAATAAAGAGTATAAACTACTGCTACATGCAACAACACAGGTGAATCTCAAAAATACTACTAAGCTGAGCGAAAGATTCTGGGTTCAGAAAGTATACACTATATGATTCAATTTAAGTGAAAGTCTAGAGTAGACAAAACTAATCCAGAAGGATAGAAATCAGAGCAGTGGTTACTTTGGAGGAGAACAGGAGAGTGACTGACAAGGAGCAGGAAGGAATTGCTTTTCTACAGTGTTGCATTTGGGTTCAATGTACTTTAGGTGTATTTGGGATTGGGGTGGGGTGGGGGAGAATTGACTCACTAGATTGCTTTTTAAAAATGAATGTAAATGGGTCATACTTCGATGATATTTTATTTGCAAATCTATAAGAAGTTCCATCGTTCATTCATTTTATTCTATCAAACATTTGTAGTTTGCAGCATTGCAGGCACTGAATTAGATGCTAGGAATATAAAGAAAAATAAGGCATTTTCTCAGCCTCGAGAAATATGTTAAAGGAATTGATTGTAGCTATTGCAGTGATAGATGGATGGACAGTGATAGAACTAAGTACTGTACCAGGCACAGGGGATGCTGAATGGAGGGGATGGGGAAATCCATTTGGGGTACTAAGAACAGCTTCCCAAAAGAGGTGATGCCTGAAATAAGACATCAAGTCTTTAGAAAACCACAAGAGACAGTGTGGTCCTGCAGGATGAGGACAAGAGACAGTATGAGGACTCTGGGTTTATGCAAACCTCAGACACGTTCTATCACTTTGGGCAATTTGCTCATCTTTCTGGAGCCTCCACGTCATTATTTCTAATTTGGGATAACAATACTTACTTTGCAGTGTTCCTATAACATCATACTTTGCTACTGTTATTATTATCTGGGAAAGGTGATACATTTAAGTCAGGATCATCCATTACCACTTTGCTTTATCAGATTAGCAACCCAGTATAATAGGATACAACAATTACCAGTGAAATCTGATTTTGTGAGTCAAAGATCAAATTCATTTCCTTGTCTTTTCCAGCTTCTAGAGGCCGCCTACATTCCTTGACTCATAGCCCCTTCCTCCATTTTCAAAACCAGCAGGGTAGCATCTTCAAATCTCTCAGTCTCTGACCTCAGCTTCCATTGTCACATCTCCTAGTTTCTCTCTGCTTTTGTCATCACAACACCTTCTCTCCCTCTGGCCTTCCTGACTCCCTCTTATAAGGATTCTAGTGATAACATTGAGTACACTCAGATAATCCAGGAAAATCTCCCCATCTCAAGATCCTTAACTTCATTATTCCTGCAAAGTGCCCTTTAACACGTCAAGTAATATATTCCAGGTTCTGAGGAGTTGCCTGTGGATTTCTTTGGGGAGGGGGCAGTATTCAGCCTACCTCAGATGATATGTGAGCTACCTAGAGACCATTCTGGTGAATCTGAGTGTAGTTGAAAGGCCAGGTTGCTGGGACTGAGCTGATGAGAGGCTGGTTGTGAGGAGGGAAAAGTCTTGCGCTGAGAGAGATCTGGAGCTGAAGGCACAAGAAGCCTCACACTGACAGGCTTAGGTCTGAGCTTCAGGGAACGAGCTCTGGTTAGTGGGGAGGATGGCTGGAAGGATTGAGAGGTGAGGCCATAACCTTGAAGTCATCGCAAGGGTCCCAGCGAGGTCTGAACTAGGAAGTTCACCAGTTTCTTCATCTTGCCCAAGATGGATTCTATCCTTAATCACCATAACAAGAGAGGGGATTTGGAGAGAAGATAAAGAAGGGAAGGAGACGGGGAGGGAGAGCATGGATTTCTTATTTTCAGAGTTTTGACAGAATAGGTAATCGCTAAAGGAAAATTACTTTCATGGGACTTACTTGTAATTACTCACTTTGAAATTCCTTTAAATATTGCAACACTGAGGGCAGTTTAGACTTGGAAACATAAATATTTTATTAAAGAGCAAACAATTCACTGACTAACCTGGCTGGGAGAAAGGTTCCCTCATTATGAAAACAGTGACAGATTATTTGTAAACAGGCTATGATCTCCTTAATATGCTCCTGTTTTCTTCATGAATTGAGGGATTAGATGGGTCAAGAAGATCTTAAAGAACAAAAACCCTTATTATCAAGCACTTGAGGTCATTTTATATTCAATAAAAATAATTTGAACAGCATCTTGCAACAAGAGACAAGGTAGCTTATGCTTGGTTTTCCTAATAATCAGAAGACAAACTTCATGTTCAAGCATGATTCTGGTGAACTTTCATTACTTTGAGCACCTCAAACAGTAATGCAGATTGATATATGAGTTCAACATCTCCCCTAGGGAAGATGCTAGGGGTGATGTTGCTCAAACCTCAGAAAGTGCTCCCTCATCTCCCTTGAAGATCCTACCATTCTCAAAAAGACCTTGGCCTTTTCTCTGTATTATCTTGGCAAGATGTACAAAGTCCTAGAACATGACACAATCTGGATAATAACTATCTAGACTTTGTGAAGAGCAAATTCTATCAGGCCAGTTAAAAGGTTAAATACTTGAAAAAGAAGCAAAAAGATCTGTACGTAATATACTCATATATTCAGAAGCTGTAACAATAGAGAATACCTTTTAGAAGGTCAAACTCTCTGAATTTGTCTTTCTCTATGCAGAATATTTGAGAAAATGCAGAAAATGCAGAAAATAGGTCAAAAATACTTGGATGAAAAAACATTTATAAACATTGGCCAGCAGGCCAAGACTTTGGTTTTCTATTGGATGGATGCACAAAGTTGCTTAGTCTGTAGGAGATCTGGTCCTAGATCTAGAATGTCCATATTTATACTGATTTTCTTAATAAAAAGAAAGCATATTCATTAAATAGCTTAATGGATGACAGTACTTATAAAAATGTCAATGTTACCTTTGATTCCAGATTTGAAACGTAAGATAATCTCAGAGTAAAGGTATGGTCAAAAGATAAAAGATTAGGCGATTGTTTGACAAACTATAATGGAACATATATTTCAACACTCCTAAGGCTCTAAGCAGCAGAAGATTGGGATAAATAAATGAGCAAGAAAGAGGCCACAATGATCCCAGTGGTCCACAAGCTAACCATGTATTAGGGTTTTTTTAAAGACCCAATATTTGGAATTTAGAAAAGACATCATCAGATAGCAATTGTTAAAAGTGACCTTTCTCAACAGGGGAATATTGCTAATAATTTGAAGTCTGGACATCTTATGGGGCAAGTGTGGGAATACATTGCTAATTTCCTCCCAAAGTGGCATGTCAAGGTTGCAACCAAAAAATAATGGGAGATTTAACTTTTCTATGATTTTACAACTCAATGTAAACCTGATGGGAGCAGAAGGTTATAATAGGGCAAAGCATAGCCTAAAACAATTTAGCTGACGCTTGTGGATGAATGTGCTCATTGCTAATTATCAATATCTTTGTTACAAAATTGCACAAAAAAATTAAAAAGACAAAAGGATATTATAATGAATATCTTGTATCATGTTCTACTTTCCTTCTCCTGCCCTTCCTTTATTACTTATGTAGATCTGTCCTTAATATTAACGTAGGATTGTTTGGCCTATATTTAAACCTTATGTAATTAGAATCATATTACATGCATCTTTTTGTTTTTCTTACTCAACATTGTGCTGTGGGAATTAATTATGGTGATAACTTCA
>NW_020837967.1:5794558-5939911 GCF_003676395.1 Aethalodelphis obliquidens | reverse complement strand
CACGAACCCGTGTCCCCTGCATCGGCAGGCGGACTCTCAACCACTGCGCCACCAGGGAAGCCCCAATTCCATTTTTTAATACTATATTCACAGTGTTGTACAGCCACAGTCTAAATTTAGAACTCTTTCATTCCTCCCTGAAGGAAACCCCGTACCCATTAGCAATCAGTCTTCCTCATCACCAAGCCATAGGCAACCACAAACCTAATTTTTGTCTGTATAGATTTGCCTATTCAGGACATTTCAAATAAATGGACTTACATATTAATTGGCCTTTCGTGTCTGACTTCTTTCATTTAACATTTTCAAGTTTCACCCATGTTGTAGCATATATCAATATCAATTATTTTATTCCTTGTCTGTCTGAATAATAATTCTGTTGTATGGATATACCACATTTTATTCATTCATTCATCAGTTGATGGACATTTGGATGGTTTCCACTTTTTGGCTACTACAAATAATGCTATGAACCTTCATGTATAAGCTATTTGTGTGGACATATGTTTTTATTTCTCTTGGGTGTTTACCTAGGAGTGGAATTTCTGGGTCAGATGGTAATTCTATGTTAAACATTTTGAGAAACTCCCAGACTGTTTTCCAAAGTGCCTGTACCTTTTTACATTCCTATCAACAATGTATAAGGATTCCCATTTCTCTACATCTTTGCCAACATTAATTATTTTCTGTCTTTTTGATTACAGCGATCCTAGAGCGTGTGAGGGGCTATTTCATTTTTAAATGTTGTATCATATTCCATTTTGTTAAAAAATTCATTCTCCTGTTAGTGGATACTGATGGTTTTTTTTTTTTTCTCTTATCAGTAATGCTGCATGTATAGTTTTACATGGGCTGCTGTGTGTACTTTTAGGACTATATCCAGGATTGGAATTTCTGGGGCATAGGATGTGCATATATCCAACGTTATGAAAAATTATGGTAATTATTTTTTAACTATGAGTTTGAGCAAAATGAGTAGGTTTACTAATCTGGAGGTAAGGTGGATAGCAGAAGTGTGAAAGTGCTCAACGAAAATAATTTTGATTGTCTTATTGAGATGCCTTGCTCTTTGCATGCTCTTTCTGAACAAGGGAATGCTTTGAACACTCACAATGCTTTCAAGGGGCGGCTTTTGTTTTGCTTTGTTTATTATATTTTTGTTTTCAGTTTCTTTTTATTGCCTCAAATTGAGGCTTTAATAAAATGCTATGAAGGGAGAAGGCTGTACTTTGCATTGTTCTTTATTATTCCTTGGATTCGGGAATAGCATTTGCTGAGCATTAAACAGCCTGAAAGTTTTCGGCAGCTTGCAATGCAATTGGAGTTCTTGGAGCTAAGCCCAAGTCTTTCCATACAGAATGAGCAGATCATGGCTGGGTGGATATCTTTGTTGGGCTGTCTGAGGCATTGATCTAAATGGCCCCTTAAAATCATTCCCCTGCAGAGATCGATGTGGAGGTGGCAGAAGTGAGCTGATGGACTGCCACAGTGTGGCGGAATTTGAAGGCACATTCTCAGGTGTCAGAGGATCTCTGAAAGGAAGTGTGCATGATCCCAGATTTTGGGTTTATCTACACTATATGCTGGGGCTTTTACAGTGCTGGGAGGTGTACAGTCAGGACCCAGTGTTTGGGGAACACCAGAGATACCTGAGGTTATGGGAATCTGCTCACGTCTTTTGGAAGCGTGACTCATTACCCCTGTAGATTAAATTTAGGATCTGCTTTGCAAGTCTGTTATTCCACAGAGGTGATGCTTGAGAATGTAAACTGTTGTCTAAGACAAGCTGTGTGGTATCTGGTGATATATCCCTCTCTATAGGATATATCTGTATATGAAACATATAAACATGTAAAAACAATCTTGGGGATGGTCCAGCTAATTTTTTTTTTTCCAGAGAAAACAGTTGGTGATATTGACTTGAGTCAATATAAAAGAGAAGACACACCTTGCCATCTAAGAGCAGTTTCCAACCTTTCCAATAGAAAAATGGACCTGCTTTTTTATTCTAAGATTGTGAAGGTGAGTGTATTCAGAATATGTAGTTACCTTTTATTTATCAGGTCATTTAGAAAACGAAAGACATGGCTATGAAGAGTGTGTAAGTATGTGTGGGACTATCTGCAATGACCCATGGTTTCACCAGAGTGAAAATGTCAGAGGATAATGGTTTCTTTAGACACAGTACCTCTTTCAAAGAGGAATAGATGGGAAATCAGTCTTAGCTTACCAGCAGAAAATCCAGGATTGAAATCTCAAGCCTTGAGAAGTCTCCATATATCATAAGACAATGAGAGGAACACATAACATTTCAATTCCAGGGCTCTTGGGGGAGAAAAGAGGAGTAATACGAAATAGAATAGAATAGCCTGTAAGCAGTTCGATTCCCTCCCCTTATTTCACTCACTGAATCAAAATGGAAAGCAGTTATAGTAATATGTTTGAGAACATCAAATTTCAAATACTATTGTTCAAGTATTTCGGGATAAAGAATCATGACATTTAAGAATGTTTTCCTTCAGGCTGCTGGGTAGCATGGTCAATCATCTTGGATATTAAGAAACAAATTACAAAAGCGTAAAATAATTTTCAGTAGGCAGTAAGAGGAAATCAAAATACACACCTGACCCATTTAAGCTACAGAACGCTACTCCCAGAATGCGATCTACCACTACATACAGGAGAGAGGGAAGGCTGTAGACTGGCATCTTGTCACAGTTATTCTTGGGCTTTGGCTTTTGGGGAAATGGTACATTTTTTACCCACTCCAACTCTCCCCATCCAGCTTCAGGAAACTAGGAAGCTAGTCCATTCATTTGGTAAATACGGACAGAAGAGAGCTTACGAGAGGCTGGACACTGAGCAGAGTGAGGAAATGCACCAATATGCAGAAAAGGAGTCCCCTATGTCCAAGGACTTTATAGTTTAGTAAAAAAAAAAGGGCAGATGTATGATAATAAGGAGGACAATAAAGTGCTCCAGGGAGCTATGATACATGAGCATACAGGGAGAAGGTTGAGCTTCCCCTGGGTTTCTACATTGGAGGCTGGATGCGGCTGCAGAAGAGTCAGAGCTGGGTGCAAGGTTTCCAGCAGAGAAAATCGACATGGGCCTGGGGGAGCAGTGCCTGGGCAGTGGGTGGTTTCCTTCATTGCTTCTAGGTAGCTGGGGATGGATAAATCACACTTTCATATATCATTAGGGCAGTGAAACTGCAAGCTTCTTCAGGGGCAAAGGCATTTTTACATGAGGTTTGGGGTTAATACATCTGGACTTAAATCCTTGTCTGTCACTAATTTGTGACCCAGGGAAGTGAATCAAGCTGAGGATCAATTTTCTCTCGTCTAACAATGAATTAATAACAAATGTGTCACCGCTTTACAGAATAACGACGGGGATCGAGTTCAATGGCATTCTAGTTTTTTTCAAACTGGTATTGCAGACCCATGGCACTTTTACTAAATGGTGAGTGATTTAAAACGTTTTAAAATAGAAAACAAACTCCTAATTTAGAGTTTTGGATTAACAGATACACGTTACCATATATAAAATAAATAAAAAACAAGGACCTCCAGTATAGAACAGGGAAGTATATTCAATAACTAAATCACTTTGCTGTACACCTGAAACTAATACAACATTGTAAATTAACTATTCTTCAAATAAAAAAAATGGTTAAAAAAATAAAATAGAAAACAAGAAGCTTTATCATGGAAGATAAAAAATTCACATGAAGTCTTAAAGCAAAGCAAGAGACTTAAAATATTTTATGCTTGCCTCCCTTTTGTGGATGTACTCCCATGCCCTTGAGACAGCCATCCGTCTTGTCGGGGGAGAAGTGTGAGAACCGTTATTGAGGGAGGCACTGAGTGAATGCAGGGCACTGTCCAAATGCTGGTCGTAATGATGTGTTATTGTTGTTTATTGATAGGTCATCTAACTTTTCATAAGCAAGAGCTCACGCCAGCTATAGAAATAAGGCTTTGGAATGTGGTGGCTAAATCCTACCCACATTCATTCATTCATTCACTTAACATCTTTATTGGAGTATAATTGCTTTACAATGGTGTGTTAGTTTCTGCTTTATAACAGAGTGAATCAGCTACAAGTATACATATATCCCCATATCCCCTCCCTCTTGCGTCTCCCTTCCACCCTCCCTATCCCACCCCTCTAGGTGGTCACAAAGCACTGAGCTGATCTCCCTGTGCTATGCGGCTGCTTCCCACTAGCTATCTACCTTACATTTGGTAGTGTATACATTATATGTCTATGCCACTCTCGCACTTCGTCCCAGCGTACCTTTCCCATTCCCTGTATCCTCAAGTCCATTCTCTACGTCTGTGTCTTTATTCCTGTCCTGCTCCTAGGGTCTTCAGAACCATTGTTTTTTTTTTTTAGATTCCATACTTATGTGTTAGCATATGGTATTTGTTTTTCTCTTTCTGACTTACTTCACTCTGTATGACAGACTCTAGGTCCATCCACCTCACTACAAATAATTCAACTTCGTTTCTTTTCATGGCTGAGTAATATTCCATTGTATATATGTGCCCCATCTTCGTTATCCATTCATCTGTCGATGGACACTTAGGTTGCTTCCATGTCTGGGCTATTGTAAATAGAGCTGCAATGAACATTTTGGTACATGACTCTTTTTGAATTATGGTTTTCTCAGGATATATGCTCAGTAGTGGGATTGCTGGGTCCTATGGTAGTTGTATTTTTAGTAATAAGGAACCTCCATACTGTTCTCCATAGTGGCTGTATCAATTTACATTTCATCCAACAGGGCAAGAGGGTTCCCTTTTCTCCCCACCCTCTCCAGCATTTATCATTTGCAGACTTTTTGATGATGGCCATTCTGACTGGTGTGGGTGATACCTCATTGTAGTTTTGATGTGCAAATCTCTAATGATTACTGATGTTGAGCATCCTTTCACGTGTTTGTTGGCAATCTGTAAATCTTCTCTGGAGAAATGTTTATTTAGGTCTTCTGCCCATTTTTGGAGTGGGCTGTTTGTTTTTTTGATATTGAGCTGCATGAGCAGCTTGTAAATTTTGGAGATTAATCCTTTGTCAGTTGTTTCATTTGCAAATATTGTCTCCCATTCTGAAGGTTGTATTTTTCATCTTGTTTATGTTTTCCTTTGCTGTGCAAAAGCTTTTAAGTTTCATTAGGTCCCATTTGTTTATTTTTTATTTTATTTCCATTACTCTAGGAGGTGGGCCAAAAAGGATCTTTCTGTGATTTATGTCATAGAGTGTTCTGCCTATGTTTTCCTCTAAGATTGTCTGGTCTTACATTTAGGTCTTTAATTCATTTTGAGTTTTTTTTTGTGTGTATGGTGTTAGGGAGTGTTCTAATTTCATTCTGTTACATGTAGCTGTCCAGTTTTCCCAGCACCACTTATTGAAGAGGCTGTCTTTTCTCCATTGTATATTCTCGCCTCCTTTATCAAAGATAAGGTGACCACAGGTGCGTGGGTTTATCTCTGGGCTTTCTATCCTGTTCCATTGATCTATCTTTCTGTTTTTGTGCTAGTACCATACTGTCTTGATTACTGTAGCTTTGCAGTATAGTTTGAATTCAGGAAGCCTGATTCCTCCACCTCCATTTATCTTTCTCAAGATTGCTTTGGCTATTTGGGGTCTTTCGTGTTTCCATACAAATTGTGCAAGTTTTTGTTCTAGTTCTGTGAAAAATGCCAGTGGTAGTTTGATAGGGATTGCATTGAATCTGTAGATTGCTTTGGGTAGTAGAGTCATTTTCACAATGTTGATTCTTCCAATCCAAGAACATGGTATATCTCTCCATCTTTTTGTATCATCTTTAATTTCTTTCATCGGTGTCTTATAGTTTTCTGCATACAGGTCTTTTGCCTCCTTAGATAGGTTTATTCCTAGGTATTTTATTCTTTTTGTTGCAGCAGTAAATGGGTGTGTTTCCTTAATTTCTCTTTCAGATTTTTCATCATTAGCATATAGGAATGCAAGAGACTTCTGGGCATTAATTTTGTACTCTGCTACTTTACCAAATTCATTGATTAGCTCTAGTAGTTTTCTGGTAGCATCTTTAGGATTCTATAAGTATAGTACCATGTCACCTGCAAACAGTGACAGTTTTACTTCTTCTTTTCTGATTTGGATTCCTTTTATTTCTTTTTCTTCTCTGATTGCTGTGGCCAAAACTTCCAAAACTATGTTGAATAACAGTGGTGAGAGTGGGCAACTTTGTCTTGTTCCTGATCTTAGTGGAAATGGTTTCAGTTTTTCACCAATGACAATGAGGTTGGCTGTGGGTTTGTCATATATGGCCTTTATTATGTTGAGGTAAGTTATATCTATGCCTACTTTCTGTTTTTTTTTTTTTATAATAAATGGGTATTGAATTTTGTCGAAAGCTTTTTCTGCATCTATTGAGATGATCATATGATTTTTCTCCTTCAGTTTGTTAATATGGTTTATCACATCGATTGATTTGCATATATTGAAGAATCCTTGTATTCCTGGGATAAACCCCACTTGATCATGGTGTATGATCCTTTTAATGTGCTGTCGGATTCTGTTTGCTAGTATTTTTTTGAGGATTTTTGCATGTACGTTCATCAGTGATATTGGCCTATAGTTTTTTTTTTTTGTGACATTTTTGTCTGGTTTTGGTATCACGGGGATGGTGGCCTTGTAGAATGAGTTTGGGAGTGTTCCTCCCTCTGCTATACTTCGGAAGAGTTTGAGAAGGATAGATGTTAGCTCTTCTCTAAATGCTTGATACAATTTGCCTGTGAAGCCATCTGGTCCTGGGCTTTTGTTTGTCAGAAGATTTTAAATTACAGTTTTAATTTCAGTGCTTGTGATTGGTCTGTTTATATTTTCTATTTCTTCCTGGTTCAGTCTCAGAAAGTTGTGCTTTTCTAAGAATTTGCCCATTTCTTCCAGGTTGTCCATTTTATTGGCATATAGTTGCTTTTAGTAATCTCTCATGATCATTTGTATTTTGCAGTGTCAGTTTTTACTTCTCCTTTTTCATTTTTAATTCTATTGATTTGAGTCTTCTCCCTTCTTTTCTTTTTTTTTTTTGCGGTACGCGGGCCTCTCACTGTTGTGGCCTCTCCTGTTGCGGAGCACAGGCTCCGGACGCACAGGCTCAGTGGCCATGGCTCACGGGCCCAGCCACTCCGTGGCATGTGGGATCCTCCCGGACCGGGGCACGAACCCATGTCCCCTGCATTGGCAGGCAGACTCTCAACCACTGCGCCACCAGGGAAGCCCTCCCTTCTTTTCTTGATGAGTCTGGCTAATGGTTTATCAGTTTTGTTTATTTTCTCAAAGAACCAGCTTTTAGTTTTATTGATCTTTGCTATCGTTTCCTTCATTTCTTTTTCATTTATTTCTGATCTGATCTGTATGATTTCTTTCCTTCTGCTAACTTTGGGGGTTGTTTGTTGTTGTTCTTCTTCTTTCTCTAATTGCTTTAGGTGTAAGGTTAGGTTGCTTATTTGAGTTGTTTCTTGTTTCTTGAGGTAGGATTGTATTGCTATAATCTTCCCTCTTAGAACTTCTTTTGCTGCATCCCATAGGTTTTGGTTCATTGTGTTTTCATGGTCATTTGTTTCTATGTTTCTTTTTTCGGTACGCGGGTCTCTCACTTTTGTGGCCTCTCCCATTGCGGAGCACAGGCTCCAGACGCGCAGGCTCAGTGGCCATGGCTCATGGGCTCAGCCGCCCCACGGCATGTGGGATCTTCCCGGACCAGGGCACAAACCCGTGTCCCCTGCATCGGCAGGCAGACTCTCAACCACTGAGCCACCAGGGAAGCCCTGTTGCTACGTATTTTTTAATTTCCTCTTTGATTTCTTCAGTGATCTCTTGGTTATTTAGTAGTGTATTGTTTAGCCTCCATATGTTTGTATTTTTTACAGCTTTTTCCCTGTGATTTATATCTAGTCTCATAGCACTGTTGTCAGAAAAGATAATTGATATGATTTCAATTTTCTTAAATTTACCAAGGCTTGATTTGTGACCCAAAGTATGATCTATCCTGGAGAATGTTCCATGAGCACTTGAGAAGAAAGTGTATTCTGTTGTTTTTGGATGGAATGCCCTATAAATATCAATTAAGTCCATCTTGTTTAATGTATCATTTAAAGCTTGTGTTTCCTTATTTATTTTCATTTTGGATGATCTGTCCATTGGTGAAAGTGGGGTGTCAAAGTCCCCTACTATGATTGTGTTACTGTCGATTTCCCCTTTTATGGCTGTTAGCCTTTGCCTTAGTATTGAGGTGCTCCTATGTTGCGTGTATAAATATTTACAATTCTTATATCTTCTTCTTGGATTGATCCTTTGATCATTATGTAGTGTCCTTCTTTGTCTCTTGTAATAGTCTTTATTTTAAACTCTATTTTGCCTGATATGAGAATTGCTACTCTAGCTTTCTTATGATGTCCATTTGCATGGAATATCTTTTTCCATCCCCTCACTTTCAGTCTCTATGTGTCCCTAGGTCTGAAGTGGGTCTCTTGTAGACAGCGTATGTACACCTACCCACATTTATGTTTGCATTTACAAATAGTTCTCAACTTGTTAAAAATATACAGAAGCATTCCAATCAAAAGGCAGCCTTTAGGTAAAGGCAGTGATAACGTGCTTACCCACACATGGGGTGGGGTCAAGAGTGGGTTCAAAGGACAGGGACCCTCAGAGACCAGCGTTAGTTAGCAAGAAAGTTGTCACAGTGGTTGAAGCTTGAGCCATGCCCTGAAGGAAGTTTAGGGTTTAGATTGAAGGGGAAATGGGGCCAGAGGAGTTGGCCATGACAGGTGGGAAGGGGTAGGGGCTGAGCTGTGAGATACAGAAGGAGCAGCCAGGTCATCGAACTCAGAAATGACAGTTGAATCCAGGAGGGAGAGGAGAATCAGTCATATCCCCATGGCCCTATTTGTAAAGTCCCAGAGATATTAAACGGCAGGAAACTTGATAGGTTCTTCAGTTCATCATTGCTCCCACCAACGTAGAGTTTTAAGTGGACCGGCCAGGATGGATGTGTGTAGCTCCCTGAAGGACAGGGAGAAATCATTGACGTGGGGCACATAGCTCACCTTTCTGGGCTCTGCGTCTTCGCTCTTAGCACTCAAAGAGCAGAGCTGCCAAAACAAATGCAAAGCAAATCTAAAGTATTAGAGACAGGCTCTTGGCAAACACATGCTAGCCAAGTCCCACATAATGATGTGGCCCCTCCATGGCACCTGTTTCTAGTCAGAACATCCTGGTTCAATATTTTATCACAGCTTGTCATAAATATTCCATGAAAAAAAACTCAGGAAGTAATACTGTATTTGGATAATTTTTTTTTCTAGCCTCGGAAGTCGTAGCAGCAATTTTCATTTTCAAAGCATCTAATCCATGTCTTAATTATGCATGAAGATGGATGTGACTGCTATAATATTTAACACTATCAAGTGTTGTAGCAATCGAAAGAGACTTGGTTAAATAGTGTAGGAGTAAGGTAAGGGGCCCAGTGTCGATGTGCAGGAGACCCAGTACTCTTCAGGAGGGGTGACAAGTGAGAGACCCATGTTTTATGGGAAAATTGTGGAATTTGCATAATTTCGTGTGGCTTTCCTTTGGGTTTGTGGTTTTCATTGTTCCCAGGAATGTATTTTGCCTTTACTTGTGGGTGTTTACTGATTGGCCATTCATTGGGCTAATGAAGTAGGTGAATTTTGGTTTCAGTGGTTTTCTACTTCCCTTTCTGTCTTCACTCAAGACTCCCACTTTTTGTGGTCCTTTATCTGTGGGTGCTCAGAACACTTAGGTGGCCTCAGATGCCCTATCTAGCAGGGAAAAGTGGACCAACACAAGCCTAATAAATTGTTAGCAATGGCATGTATTAGCTCTTATCTTAGAATTTGCACACCGAGAGGGGAGTAAGAGGTCACACTCTTAGGATCCTTAACCAGGGGACTAGGATGGGAGCATCTCATAGGGAGATTTTGGTTCACACCCTTCATCACAGGAGAATGAACTAAGGCCCCGCCAGCGTCCCACCACCCGTCCCAGCCAGCAGGGCACAAAGCCAGGACCAGGACTTTGTAACCTACATGGCACACTCCTGGAATCTCAGACTGGAGTTGCCTCAATCAGGGAAAGAAAGTGTCCATTCAGTAGTCACTCATCCATTCAAAAAGAAATGTACGGAGTGCCTGTTCTTTGTCAGGAGATCCACAGTGAACAGGCTGCTCCAGAAACTTATCCACCATCAAGCAAATCATTTCTTTTTTTTTTTTTAATTTTCAGAGGACTTTAATATCATTAATTTTATTAATATTATTAATTTCTCTTCCAGGCTATCACTTAATATTCTGTCCTTCCCCAGCTTAAACAGATCAGAAAATTAAACATGTACTAATATGCATCTGAGTAATTGATAGTAATTTCTTAATATGGTTCTGTTTTAATTGAAGTAGAGTTGACTTACAATATTGTGTTAGTTTCAGGTGTACAGCAAAGTGATTCAGTTATACATATATATATCCAAATTCTTTTTTAAAAATTATTTTCCATTATAGTTTATTACAAGATATTGAATATAGTTCCCTGTGCTACACGATAAATCCTTGTTGTTTATCTGTTTTATATAGGGGAGTGTACATCTGTTAATCCTATACTCCCAATTTATCCCTTTCCCCCCTTCCCCTTTGGCAATCATAAATTTGTTTTCTATGTCTGTGAGTCTGTTTCTGTTTTGTAAATAAGTTCATTTGTACTATTTTTTAGATTCCACATAGAAGTGATATTATATATGCAAATCATTTCTTTGTCACAATTGTGACGAGCCTAAATCATGCATGGTGACCGTCTATTCCAAGGCAGGTGAATGGACCTTCTCCCCGAAACATCAATTCAACAAGAGGGGATTCAACAGCACTCGACCAGGGGGGTGGGATTCAATCTTGCCAGCCAATAGCTTCCCATATGCACATAACAAGTGAGCTACATGGCATCCTACTGTCCCAAAAGGATCACCGTGCTTTCAAAAGAGGCCAATATCCCCAGGAGACCGTTCACAACCCTGCCGGGATTTTTCATTTTCGGTTTGTTTTCACAGCTGCTGGTGGGGAGGAGTGCTCTTTTAGTCTGTCACCTAAATTTACCCAACAGTGCCCTGATGTCCAGTTGTCCCACTTCATCTGCCTGTCACTAGGATTTTTGAAATGATGTGAAAAAGTTAAATTCCATGTGACATATTCGAAATCATGGCTGATTTGTTGACATTCTCCCAGTTGTCCGGGTGGTAACTGTGAGACTTTCCAAAATGCACTTGTCAGAAGAGCCTGCGGTGTGAGAGGGGCCGGGACAACCAAGGTGAACCCTTTGAAAGCTTACGGAGCTGAAAAAGGTCTTTTGTTTGATTTTTGAAACAAATCACCTCAGAACAGAAATCCACGAGCATCCCTCCATAACCAGATGGCTTCTCTGCTCCCCGTACCTGGCTCAGATGGATCCTGTCTCATGCAAAACCGTGGGACCAGATGAAGATAAGTTGATCAGCCTGCCTTTGTGGAGGTGGGCCTGGAGTTTCAGTGCATGGCTCACTGTGCCAGGCTGCTGGCTTCAAGCGTGGTGCACATTAGTCCATAAGAATAAATCCGACACTGCTGTGTCTCAAAGCAGAAGCTCTAAAGTGCACACACGCACACACGCGCGCGCGCACACACACACACACACACACACACTTTGCAGTTTCTTAATTGAATCTAAAATGTAAGTGCTTTGCAGTTTAAAAGGACCTTGCTATCTTGATAAGAAAAACTAATGAGATGCCCTTTCCAGGGCTGGTCACACAATAGCCCTAGTAACAAGGACCCCTATCAAGAAATAAAGCAGAAGATAAATGAGATTTTTCTAATATCCATTTCACCCATTGTTCACAAGTGTCAGGCAGTACAGATTCTATTTATCATGGGGTGGTAGAGAGGAGACACGATTTTGTAAAGAAAGCCTAAATTGCAGCATCGTGTTTTCAGCCATAGGTAAACATCTTCTGTCACCTGGTAGAAAACAAAGCAAGGCCTGGGCTTGGGGGGCAGTGAGGGGAGGATGTCCATAATCGTAAATTTTTACCTCCAGGCTAAGACAATGATCTTTTGGAAGACAGGGGAGAGAGATTATTTCTGACTACGGACTACATGAGCTTACCCATTAAATTGTAACTGCGTCAAATGTTCAAAATGCAAATGGAAAAATTGCCACTTAAGACTGATGTAATTTAGTTTTCAGAGACAACATAAAGTCATAAAGTAAAACGGTGATATTCGATTTCAGGTCCAGGAGAAGTTTGGGTAGGTTTACAGGAAACTCCCAGTGTTCACTTTTCTAAAAGAAGGGACTCCACAGGGATCAATACTTACATGTTATTCCTTTAGATCCAGGATTAATAAAAGAGAGCATTAGACAGAGGGGTCAGGTATAAACCATGAAAATATTTTTAAAACTCTGTGGTCCAATTTTCCAAAAAATTTACATTTACAGGATTATGTAAGTGTCAGAAATCTGACTGTGCAAAGTGCTCCAGTGGGATGTTGAAACGCACGTATGTCCTCTGCTCGCCCTCTTCAGCACTGCAGTGGATGTAGCCTTGTGACGGTTAAAACATTTTCTGATAGTTTACATTTCAAGAGAACTTTCTTATCTGCAGAACTCAAAGGGCTGTGCCGGCTCCACTTCTCACAACTGCTGTTTACCAGGGATGCAGATGAGGAATGTCCTTGTTCTTTGAGAAGGCCAGCAGCCGCCAGGCTGGCTGAGAGGCAATCCATGTGGAGTGACAGCAGCAGGGTCAGATGGCCTGTCACGCCTGGGGACCATATCTTGCACCCCTGCCACTGGCTTCCTGTGGAATCCAGGACAGGGCAGGGCTCCACCTGCACCCCTGCCGTCCATGGACCCATTGGGAAAAGGACTGATTTTTGAGCCAATCTTAATTTACTCTTCTGGGCCCTTTTACTGTTCCATTTGCTATTTTTAAAGAAAGTATGCATTTTCAAGATAAGTATTTCCTCTCCAAAATTCTTACATATTTTCATAGTATTTGTGCCCTATAACATTGTAGAGATAAGCAAGTGGGGGATGAGGGGAGGCAATACTGCTATCTTCTAACAGATTTTCTTTTTCAAAAGAGCTAAAGTACAGGCACAAAGGATTCATTTGCATTTCAATAAACAGTTTCTCTCCCTTGTTTCATTTTTCCTATTGCTCCTTGCTAGAAAGACATCCTCAGTCTGGTTGTGACATCATGATTTAATGCAGGCGACTGTAGAACACTGTCTGTTGGGTAATGTGAATTGTAAGGTCATCTGAGTTTGGCTTTGGACCTTTGTGGGAGAAATGAGTCTGAGTAGGATGGTTGGTGTGACCTGTCCGAAGCCCTTTTCACTCTACCACGATAGTGACAAGAGACGGGGCAATAATTGTGTGAAAGGGAGAAAAACTTGGCTTAGGTAATAAATAGAAAGACCAATGATCCTGGGACTCTCACCAATATCCCTGCCATGGCAAAGGGAGTCACCCCTTTCTGCTTCTCAGTCTGTGTGCAGCTGACTTCCTGTTGCCTTTTTTATTCCAGGATGGTCTTGATTGACTATTGAATAAAGGAAGGACTCAATCATTTACTGACCATATCCTGTCAGGTCTTTACAAGGCACTCAAAATCAGAAACAAAAGCAGGGTCCTTCCTCTCAAGGGGTTTATGATCTAGTTTGAAAGCTTAAACAGTGTGAAAAATGACATGACAGCAAAAAACACAGGATGCTTTGGGAGAACAAGGAGAGAGACCCACCTAATACAGCCTGAGGGTTACCAAGCTGAACTTTGACATAGTTTTGCCCACTTTTATCTAAAAATGATAACAGGGGGTTGAGGTGAGGGATGTGAGAGGGAAAACTTAGATAATGAGAAATATGTTTTAAAAATTCTTTAGCACTCTACCAACAGGGAGAAGGAAAAGAATACTTAGTATAATCTAGACACTGTGCCAAGTATAGACATATATTTTGAAGTTTACTTCTTAGGAACAATGTGACCAAGTAGTATATTATTTCCATTTTACAGATGAAGAAACTGAGGCTAAGTAACTTGCCTAAGGCCATACCAGGAAATGGAGTTATACAATCTAAACCTTGGTCTGTCTGTTTACAAAACATATGCTTGTTCCCACTACTCCAAGCTTCTTTCCCAATAAAAATATTATTAGTGTTGTTGATGAGCTCAGACTATGGGAAGCTGGTGAAATTTTATATTTATCCAGAATATCCAGTAAGATATGACTATGACTAATGTATCACAAGTTCTCCACAGTATAGTTTACATTCTATTTAGAGATTTTTAAACTTTTCTTTCTCCTTAAAGAAGGTATATCATATTCATGCAGTTGACTTCTAGCCAGTTGGAATCTCTTTGCTCCTCAAAGCCAAGTAGATGGACTGGATGGCAGGCAAAGTGTGGAAGAAAACAAAGATGACTCCTAGGTGGGCTGTCTATTGCCATAACTGAGTCAATATACTTAGGTAATGAATAGCAGCGGTAGAAGGAAAACAAAGGATTTTGTAGTATGCCTAAGTCAATTAAATATATATTTTTCTTTCTTTCTTCCTTCCTTCCTTCCTTTCTTTTTCTTTCTTTTTCTCTCTCTCCCTCCCTCCCTCCATTCCTTCCTTCCTTCCTTTCATTTTTAGAAAATAACACAAGAATGACAGTAAGATGCTTTGATTTACCTGCCAAATTCATTCTGCAAATATTTACTGAGTGCCTACTAAGCTGATCTTGGAAATTCAGAGATACAAGAAATGATTCCTGTCCTCAAGAAACTTACAAGACTACTGAGTAAGACCATCCTATAAACAAGTCATTACAGAATCACGCAACCCCTGCCATGATTGAGGAAATAGAGATTTCTATAGAAGTGCAGAGGAGAGACCCAGATCTCTCTTGATTGTTGGTACAGGGAAGGGTGATGATAATCTGAGCAAGCTTACTACAGGGACCTGACAACTGGAGAAGGCTTGATGCTTGAGTAAGAGATTTGGGTCGAGAAGGAGGTAGGACTTGGGAGAAGGTATCCCAGGCAGAGGGAACAGCAATATGGACAAAGACAGACAGATGAGAAAGAGAAAAATATCTTCACAGAATTGCAAAAACAATCGAAGCCAAGCATTGACTGAACACCTGATATGGTCAAAACGTTGTTAGGGGCACAGAGATACAAAGATATGACAAGGTCTTCCTTCTCAGTATGTTTTGTATCTCACTGGAGAGAAAGATATACAAATAATGGCATAAATAAAATAAATAAAGGCATAATGAAAACAGTGTGAAATTGGGGTGGAAATGGCACACTGAGAGTCCAGAAGAAGGGGCAATTAATTAAGGGATTTGGATGAGGTGACATTTAAATTGGGGCTTCAACAACGAGCAAGCTTTGGCCAATGGACAAAAAGGAGGCAGAAGGCATCACAGGTAGCAAGAAGAAGGTGAGCAAAGACAGGTGTGTCCTATTCCAGGGATGGAAGCTGTTCCTGTGGGAGTGTGGCATCCACAGGAGGAGTAATAAGAGATGAGTCTGATCACGTTAACCCCATCCCCTCCCACAGTCTTACTTTCAATAACTGCCTGTAGTGAATCTTACTGGCTTGGTCTAGGCAACAGGAATGTCCTCATATTTGGAAGTTAACTCCTGGAAAATTAGTTGCCCCAACAAAATAGATTTATTTTAAAATTTGGTCACTATCTGCCCCAACAAGTAACTATACTAACAGAAAACATTGTGACATGTAGGCTGGAGACTGCCCAGAGCTCTTTCATCACTTCAATAATGTTTCCGAAGGATTTTAAAGGTTATGTATCACAGCAATTAAAATTCATCTATGCTAAAGACTTTTGTAACATATAGTTTGAACAAGGCCCAAGTGGAAATGGTAAAGATAAAAAAGAGTGAACTTATGATTTGCATCAATGCTTTGTGAAAATAGATGTCTCCTCCGACATTTATAAAAGCCCTGGTATGTTTTACATTTTACATTTAATTGTTTTAAAAATAGGAATGTTTGCAAAAAGGCACAAGCCCTGTAAATTGCAACCACTATTTCAGTACCCAAAGAGGGAAATCACAAGAGGTATAGCGCAATTTGTGGTATAGTCCAGATTGGAAAATATTTTTGTCATAATTAACAGGACCATATGCCATAAGCTGATGGTAATATTAGCTATGAAAAATACTCAAGACACTTAGGGTATTCAATTACTTAGAAAGAATTTCATAATGTCCATGCTAATCACACAATCCAGAACCACCGCACAGTTTTCTAGGATATGTCTTAGTTTGTTTTCTTATGATCATAAAGTTGTAGCTACAGTTGGATATTAAACGCTTTCTTTTGGATTGTTTTTCAAAAGAAAGAACAAAACCAAGAAACAAATAGAATCCTGGAGGAAGAAATGTCAATTAAATGTATGCAATAATTCAAACTCTGAGGTGAGGAAACAGGGTCTGGACAGTTCAGGGCCTCCCTGATTGTGGGACTAGCAAAGCTCTGTTTTCGCTGAGTGTCATGATGGGATTTCTGCTTTGCTAGTCAGGGTGAGGTTGAAAAGTTCGAGAAGAAATTCAGTCGGCAGAGGAATCAACTCTTCATGGTCTTGAGGTAAGTTCTGCGTTTGGAGAAACAATTTGGTCCAGAAAGAGTGGAGAATTTGCTCCTTTGCCAGTAGGTCTTGACTTGCTCTGGGGCAGATGCTATAATTAGGCACCTGTGCTCTTCATCATACACTTCTACTACAACTTCTTTAGTGAGTACCTACTTCCAGAACGCTATGCGTCATAATAGCAATGGATGCCCTCCCAAATGAGGTGAATGCAATGACCATTCATGCCCAAACAGGCATTTCCATAAAATGTTTTTCCAATAATGACTCAGAGAATCTAGAACTAATCTTACTCATGATATGCATGAACTTCCAGTAGATATTGTACAGATTATTTCACAGTTCCAAGCTCTTATTACACCACAATATTACCATTTCCCCTCATGTATAAATGAATAGACAGATGGATGAGTGAATGAATGGGTTCATGTAGGAACCTGCTAATGAATGAAGCCTTTGGTGGTCAGATTAACTATAGGTGTGGAGCAGAGGATACTAACAGCACAACTTCAGATACAGAAACCAAGAGGATCCATGGATTTATAGAAGCCTGGGCCCTTTAGTAATCAGGTGTCAATGATGTTCATCTGCTTCCATTAATTTATATAAATAAAAGAAACAGCATGATGGTGGTGTTTTATTCTGGGTACCAGAAAGTCACTGGCAACATTGCTTACAATATTTAAAGATACTCCAGTCTATCCATATCAGTGCCCTTAATTAAACTGAATATTTCTCAAGATTCTGTGTATGATGAACTGTTCATCAATTGGACTAAAGGGGAAACCATACATAATAATCATATGAGTTTTCTTTTCTTTTTAAAGAAGTATGATTTTTAAGTATTATTAAACCTTATAAATATGATGCTTATTTTCAGGACCTCAGAAATTCTACTTATCCCTATTCAGGCTGTGGAATTTAATGCAGCTGCAACAAAGAAGCTTCTGATGCAAAAGACTAAGAAAGACAAGGAATGTTCTACTCGGGTTAATATGAGGAGAGCAGAGATCCCACGACAAGTTCAAATCATTTGAGACTCAGCGTTCAGTTGAAAGGTGAATTCGGAAAGTTTCAGATAACCATTGTGATCACATGCCCACTGAGGAATAGGATAGCTTTACCAGTTATATTTGCTGGGCGTTTGGCGCATTGAAGTGATGATGTATCAGGGTTCTGAAAGTAATATGTTCTTTGATTTGGGGGGTGATGTCTACCAGGTTCTTCTCTGCCACCTGTTACCACAGCCAGTGTTTCCTCCTGCTCTGAGAAACACTGCTGCAATGGGAGGCGGAATGGGATTTGACTGCAGGACTTTGACAGGACTGAGGGAAACAGAGACTCCACTCTTGGGGGGCACACACAAGGTAGTGTGCACATCAGGACCCAGGGGGAAGAAGCCACAACCCCGTAATGTCACTCATCCCCCCATAAGGTCACTTATCCCCACGAAGGGGGACAGTACAGTCCTGGGGAAACTGCACTGTTCTAGGATCTAGAAAAGCCCGGATGGGGTTCCAGTCCCAGTCCTCACTGGACAGATACGTGACCTTCACCTGAATGTCTCTGTGCCTGGGATTCTGGGAAACTATATTTTGAGAGAACACAGTAAATCCCTATAGGATGCAGACTTTACTTCAACAGTCATAGCTTTCCCTTAGTAATTTACCAGGGGTGGGGATCTAGGTGGGCCAGGACACTGGGGTCTAATGCAAGTGCAATCGCCTATGAGCTGTGTGACTATTGGACCTCTCTGAGCCCCAGAAGGGCTCATCTATGCAATTATCATATCTGACATACTTCCTACCTCGAAAAATGTTTTGATTTGTATATTTTATTTATGCATTCCACCTATATAATCCCTAGGAAAAGATATATTTTCAAACTTATATACTAATATGAAAATAGCCCTTATTTCTCTTTATTCTAATGATTTCATTGCCACACATGCAAATGTATCATTAGTCTAGGTTTTCAGGATTTGGCGAACCACTCACCCTCATAACCTCTCTTACAGACTGTCTTCACCTGGGAGGTCTTTTTAACCATAGACTTGCTTAAATTATTCACCCCATGATGTTAGGGTTAAGACTCAAGCAATGGCGACTTCCATTTTCTCAAAAATCAGAAAGAAACTGACTGTTGGGCATGCATCTAATGGATCATGGCTAGTGGGCTTGGATATGACTTCTATGTTGATGCTTAGTGATGGTAGGGGAGACTGAGGATGCCATGTTTCCATTTCCTTTTTTCTATTTAAATTGCCCCATGTGGTAAACACAATTATTGTAACGTAACTCACTGACTTCCTCTGAACTGATATATTCTGCACTAGCATGAAGCTATTAACATAATAGAAATGTAATCTGACTCCACCCTTAGAGGGCACATACAAAGTAGTGTGTGCATCACGACCCAGGAGGAAGGAGCAGTGACCCCATAGGAGACTGAACCAGACATCAAGTAGTGTTTCAGGGTCTGCTGCAGAGGTGGGGGTGGCTGTGGCTCACTGCGGGGACAAGGACACTGGCAGCAGAAGCTCTGGGAAGTACTCCTTCGCATGAGCCCTCCTGGAGTCCACCATTCGCCCCACCAAAGAGCCTGTAGCTTCTAGTGCTGGGTTGCCTCAGGCCAAATAACCAACAGGGAGGGAACTCAGCCTCACCCATCAGCAGACAAAAGGATTAAAGTTTTACTGAGCTCTGCCCACCAGAACAACACCCAGCTCTACCCATGACCAGTCCCTCCCATCAGGAAGCTGCACAAGCCTCTTAGATAGCCTCATCCACTGGAGGGCAGAGGGCAGAAGCAAGAAGAACTACAATCCTGCAGCCTGTGGAAGCAAAACCACATTCACAGAAAGACAGACAAAATGAAAAGGCAGAGGACTATGTACCAGATGAAGGAAAAGATGAAACCCCAGAAAAACAACTAAATGAAGTGGAGATAGGCAACCTTCCAGAGAAAGAATTCAGAATAATGATAGTGTAGAGGATCCAGGACCTTGGAAAAAGAATGGAGGCAAAGATCGAGAAGATGCAAGAAATGTTTAACAAAGACCTAGAAGAACTAAAGAACAAAGACCTAGAAGAATTAAAGAACAAACAAACAGAGATGAACAATACAATAACTGAAATGAAAAATACACTAGAAGGAATCAATAGCAGAATAACTGAGGCAGAAGAATGGATAAGTGACCTGGAAGACAGAATAGGGAATTCACTGCCTCAGAACACACAAAGAAAAAAGAATGAAAAGAAATGAAGACAGTCTAAGAGACCTCTGGGACAACATTAAATGCACCAACATTCACATTATAGGGGTCTCAGAAGGAGAAGAGAGAGAGAAAGGACCCAAGAAAATATTTGAAGAGATTATAGTTGAAAACTGCCCTAATATGGGAAAGGAAATAGCCACCCAAGTCCAGGAAGCACAGAGAGTCCCAGGCAGGATAAACCCAAGGAGAAACATGTCAAGACACATAGTAATCAAACTGACAAAAATTAAAGACAAAGAAAAATTATTAAAAGCAACAAGGGAAAAATGACAAATAACATACAAGAGAACTCCCATAAGGTTAACAGCTGATTTCTCAGCAGAAACTCTACAAGCCAGAAGGGAGTGGCATGATATATTTAAAGTGATGAAGGGGAAGAACCTACAACCAAGATTACTCTACCTGGCAAGGATTTCATTCAGATTCAATGGAGAAATCAAAAGCTTTACAGATAAGCAAAAGCTAAGAAAATTCAGCACCACCAAACCAGATCTACAACAAATGCTAAAGGAACTTCTCTAACTGGGAAACACAAGAGTAGAAAAGGACCTACAAAAACAAACCCAAAACAATTAAGAAAATGGTCATAGGAACATACATATCGATAATTACCTTAAATGTGAATGGATTAAATGCTCCAACCAAAAGACACAGGCTCGCTGAATGGACACAAAAACAAGAGCCGTATATATGCTGTCTACAAGAGACCCACACATTCATAACACATTCAGTATGTATGTGTTAGTAGGGACACATACATACTGAAAGTGAGGGGATGGAAAAATATATTCCATGCAAATGGAAATCAAAAGAAAGCTGGAGTAGCAATACTCATATCAGATAAAATAGACTTTAAAATAAAGAATGTTACAAGAGACAGAGAAGGACACTACATAATGATCAAGGGATCAATCCAAGAAGAAGATAAAACAATTATAAATATATATGCACCCAACACAGAAGCACCTCAATACATAAGACAAAAGCTAACAGCCATAAAAGAGGAAATCGACAGTAACACAATAATAGTGGGAACTTTAACACCCTACTTTCACCAATGGACAGATCATCCAGACAGAAAATTAATAAGGAAACACAAGCTTTAAATGACACCATAGACCTGATAGATTCAATTGATATTTATAGGATATTCTATCCAAAAACAGCAGATTACACTTTCTTCTCAAGTGCACATGGAACATTCTCCAGGATAGATCACATCCTGGGTCACAAATCAAGCCCCAGTAAATTTAAGAAAACTGAAATCATATCAAGCATCTTTTCTAACCTATGAGATTAGAAATAAATTAAAGGGGAAAAAACATAAAAAACACAAACACATGGAGGCTAAACAACACATTGCTAAATAACCAAGAGATCACTGAAGAAATCAAAGAGGAAATCAGAAAATGCCCAGAGACAAATGACAATGAAAACACAGCAACCCAAAACCTATGGGATGCAGCAAAAGCAGTTCTAAGAGGGAAGTTTATAGCTGTACAAGCCTACCTCAAGAAGCAAAAAAAAAAATCTAAAATAAACAATCTAACCTTACACCTAAAGGAACTAGAGAAAGAACAAACAAAACCCAAGTTAGTAGAAGTAAAGAAATCATAACGATCAGAGCAGAAATAAATGAAGTCAAAATGAAGAAAACAATAGCAAAGATCAATAAAACTAAAAGCTGGTTAAGAAAATAAACAAAATTGATAGAACTTCAGCCAGACTCATCAAGAAAAAGAGGGAGAGGCCACAAATCAATAAAATCAGAAATGAAAAAGGAGAAGTTACAATGGACACCACAGAAATACAAAGCAGCATAAGAGACTACTACAAGCAACTCTATGCCAATAAAATGGACAACCTGGAAGAAATGCACAAATTCTTAGAAAGGCACAACCTTCTGAGACTGAACCAGGAAGAAATAGAAAATATGAACAGACCAATCTCAAGTAATGAAATTGAAACTGTGATTATCTTCCAACAAACAAAAGCCCAGGACCAGATGGCTTCACAGGTGAATTCTATCAAACATTTAGAGAAGAGCTAGCACCCATCCTTCTCAAACTCTTCCAGAAAATTGTAGAGGAAGGAACATTCCTAAACTCATTCTACAAGGGCACCATCACCCTGATACCAAAACCAACAAAGATACTACAAAAAAAGAAAATTACAGACCAATATCTCTGATAAATATAGATGCAAAATTCCTCAACAAAATACTATCAAACAGAATCTAACAGCACATTAAAAGGATCAGACACCATGATCAAGTGGGATTCATCCCAGGGATGCAAGGATTCTTCAAGATACACAAATCAATGTGATACACCATATTAACAAATTGAAGAATAAAAACCATATGATCATCTCAATAGGTGCAGAAAAAGCTTTTGACAAAATTCAACACCCATTCATGATAAAAACTCTCCAGAAAGTGGGAATAGAGAGAACCTAACTCAACATAATAAAGGCCATGTACGACAAACCCACAGCAAACATCATTCTCAATGGTGAAAAACTGAAAGCATTTCCTCTAAGATCAAGAACAAGATAAGGATGTCCACTCTTGCCATTATTATTCAGCATGGTTCTTGAAGTGCTAGCCATGGCAATCAGATAAGAAAAAGAAATAAAAGGAATACAAATTGGAAAAGAGGAAGTAAAACTGTCATTGTTTGCAGATGACATGACACTATACACAGATAATACTAAAGATGCCACCAGAAAACTACTAGAGCTAATCAATGTATTTGGTAAAGTTGCAGGATACAAAATTAATGCACAGAAATCTCTTGCATTTCTATACACTAACAATGAAAGATCAGAAAGAGTAATTAAGGACACAATACCATTCACCATTGCAACAAAAAAATACCTAGGAATAAACCTATCTAAGGAGGTAAAAGACCTGTACTCAGAAAACTATAAGACACTGCTGAAAGAAATCAAAGATGATATAAACAGATGGAGGTATAAACCATGTTCTTGTATCAGAAGAACCAATATTGTGAAAATGACTATACTACCCAAAGCAATCGACAGATTTAATGCAATTCCTATCAAATTACCAATGGCATTTTTTACAGAACTAGAACAAAAAAATCTTAAAATTTGTATGGAGACAAAAAAGACCCCGAATAACCAAAGCAAACTTGAGGGGAAAAATGGAGCTGGAGGAATCAGGCTCCCTGACTTCAGACTATATTACAAAGCTATAGTAATCAAGACAATATGGTACTGGCACAGAAACAGAAATATAGATCAATGGAACAGGATAGAAAACCCAGAGATCAAGCCAAGTACCTATGGTCAATAATCTATGACAAAGGAGGCAAGGATATACAATGGAGAAAAGACAGTCTCTTCAATAAGTGGTGCTAGGAAAACTGGACAGCCACATATAAAAGAATGAAATTAGAACACTCCCTAACACCATACACAAAAATAAACTCAAAATGGATTAAGGACCTAAATGTAAGACTGGACACTATAAAACTCTTAGAGGAAAACATAGGCAGAACACTCTTTGACATAAATCACAGCAACATCTTTTTTGACTCACCTCCTAGACTAATGGAAATAAAACCAAAAATAAACAAATGAGACCTAATGAAACTTAAAAGCTTTTGCACAGCAAAGGAAGCTATAAACAAGACAAAAAGACAACCCTCAGAATGTGAGAAAATATTTCCCAATGAATCAACGGACAAAGGATTAATCTCCAAAATATACAAACAGCTCATGCAGCTCAATATGAAAAAAAATTTAAAACAACCCAATCAAAAAATTGACAGAAGACCTAAATAGACATTTCTCTGAAGAAGACATACATATGGCCAAGAGGCATATAAAAAGCTGCTCAACATCACTATTATTAGAGAAATGCAAATCAAAACCACAGTGAGGTATCACCTCACACCAGTTAGAATGGGCATCATCAGAAAATCTACAAACCACAAATGCTGGAGAGGGTGTGGAGAAAAGGGAACCCTCTTGCACTGTTGGTGGGAATGTAAATTGATATAGCCACTACGGAGAACAGTATGGAGGGTCCTTAAAAAGCTAAAAATAGAATTACCATATGACCCAACAATCCCACTACTGAGCATATTCCCAGAGAAAACTATAATTCAAAAAGACACATGCACCCAAATGTCCATTGCAGCACTATTTACAATAGCCAGGTCATGGAGGCAACCTAAATGCCCATCGACAGACAAATGGATAAAGGAGATGTGGTAAATATATACAATGGAATATTATTCAGCCTTAAAAAGGAATGAAACTGGATCATTTGTAGAGATGTGGATGGACCTAGAGACTGTCATACAGAGTGAAGTAAGTCAGAAAGAGAAAAACAAATATCGAATATTAACGCCTATATATGGAACGTAGAAAAATGGTACAGATGAACCGGCTTGCAAGGCAGAAATGGAGAGACAGTTGTAGAGAACAAACGTATGGACACCAAGGGGGGAAAGCGGGGGAGCGGTGGTCGTGGTGGCAGTGGGATGAATTGGGAGATTGGGATTGACAAATATACACTAATATGTATAAAATAGATAACTAATAAGAACCTGCTGTATAAAAAATAATAAAACTAATAAGAACCTGATGTATAAAAAATAATAAAATTAAAAAAAAAATGATACTTTGGAAGTGTTAAAAATTCATTCCTTTAGGTTCTTTGATATATTTCTTATGTGAAAAAGATTTCTGCCCAATAATCTTTTCTTCAGGATATTTGTCACAATATCTTTCTGTTTAGGTGGACCCAAATGGGTCTGGGGAAGATGGAAAGCTTTTTCCAAAAAGATAATAGGCTTTTTAAGAAAACATGAGTTATTAGAAATTATATTATCTTAGTCACCACTCCAACCAGTAGGAAGTATTTGCAAGTCACAGGGATGGTATTCTTCTTTACCAATCAAGTAATTACCTAGTTTTGGGATAGACTTTGAAGAAAAAAATGGCTAAAAATCTTTTCATAGGCATGCAGTATCGCTACTCTCCTATGCCAACATTTTTTATTTTGCTGATTAGAGACAACTTGAATATGTTTACTTTTGATGTTGTGGCTTTTGAGGCCAGCAGATGGAGAAGGTAAAGATACATATATTTATACACATACATTTATTCCCCTTCTACACACATCTTTTACAAACAAAGATTTTATATAACACATGGTACTTAAAGGAAGGAAGTCTCTCTCCTCCTCCCAGAGGTACAGAATTAATCTAGAATTAAAGGGATAAACCATGGAAGGAACGTTCAAGGACATAAACCCTACAGTGGATAAGATTAGAATGTGTCATAACCTCCTGGAAGAAACACTGATAAACTGATACAGGGGACCTTGCACAGAAAAAGGGAATATGTTCTCAAACATATTTGGGATCTTTCCTCAAATATGTTTGAGAACTCCTCTTCAATAATGATTCTTTTAGTAAGACTTAAAATGATTTTTTGAATCATTCACATGTAATTTGTTTAACATTCAGGGTGATAAATAAATGAAGAGCTAATTCTGCTGGGGGCAACGGGAAAAACAATTTGCTAACTCAGCCAAGGGAATTAAGGGAGAAGGCACATTGCATTGTATTCGAATCGCCTCTACTTCCTGGGGTGCAACAGGATTAACCTTCCCTGCCCCTTGGATTTGAACTTGCTTTGAACAATGAAATGTAAGCAGAAGTGATACATGTGCCTACTGGGTTTAATTGCCAATACCCCACTCTTTGTCTCTCTCTTCTGCTGCATGATCTCCATGGAAACATGTGCTAATGTCAAAGTGCTATAAGGGTCATACCACCTGGAATGCCGAGCTACACATGGAGGACTGCTGTCCTGTAGAATGACCTGGATCCACAGCAGACTTTGGCTGGGCCAGAAATATAGTTTGATTGTGCTAAACCTCTAAGAATTTGAGGATGTTCAGTATTGCAGCAAAAGCTATCTTATCGTGACTAATAGGAGCTAACATTAAGAAGGAATATTTGCAGTTGGTACGTTATTTACTTGTAAAACGCAGGGAATCAGCTGACAAAGTACTACAAACAGTATGATAATTCAATAAGATGTCTGCTGGACAATTAATATACAAAATGAATAACCAAATATACAATGAACAATAAATACAAATGTATGGTAGAAGAACACTTGTTATTTACAGTCACATCCCAAAATTCAGAACATACTTAGGAATGAAATTAATGAGACATGTATAATATATATAAAGAAAATTTTAAGACATTACTAAAGAACTCAGAAGAAAACTTGAATGAATATAAAAGCATGTCATGGTCTTAGATAAGAAGAGATGGTATCAAAGAGATTTAAGAATCTGATGTTAATTTGTAAATTCCATGTGATCTAATTAAATATCAAGACAAGCTTATTACAGAGTACTTACAGTAGAGTAAATATAAGAATGCCAAGAAAGTTCTAGAAAAGCAGGGAAATGGGGAGTACGTTAGACTTAGCACTTACTAATGTATTATAAAGCTATAATAATTAAAAACTGTTGTTTCTGGCAGACAGTTAAATAGGCAGACAGATAATTGGAACAGAGTAGAAATAAGCCCAAATGATGTAAGGACTTAATATATGATAAAATGGTATTTTAAGTCAGTGGGAAATTAAATAACAGTGTTCATTAAATAACAAGTGGATAGGTATCACGAAAATATCACATCTCTATCTCACTCCTTGCACAAATATACACAGTACAACAGTCAAATTTTTGAAGGTTAAAAAAACTAAAATTAGGGGCTTCCCTGGTGGCGCAGTGGTTGAGAGTCCGCCTGACAATGCAGGCGACACGGGTTCATGCCCCGGTCCGGGAAGATCCCACACGCCATGGAGCGGCTGGGCCCGTGAGCCATGGCCGCTGAGCCTGCGCGTCCGGACCCTGTGCCCCGCAACGGGAGAGGCCACAACAGTGCGAGGCCCGCGTACCGCAAAAAACAAAAACAAAAACAAAAACAAAAAAACTAAAATTAAAATACTAGAAAAAACAATAACCTCAGGGTAGGGAAGGTTTTTATAATGTGACACAAACCTCAGAAGATATAAGAGATGAAAATGAAAAATTTAGTTACATTAAAAATAAAAAGATTTTCTATGTGACTAAAAAATCAAATACAAAAAGTAAATGACAAACATTAAAAATTTGCAACCCATATGATGAAGAATTATTACTCTTAATATAAAAAGACATAAATCATCATAAACACCAACAATCCAAGAGAAACATGAGCAATAGATATGAAATAAAGTACATACAAAGGATTAGAAACATACAAAAAGATACCAAGCCAGAGAAATGCAAGCAAACACTATACTGAGACATTATTTTCATAGATTGGCAAATACCAAAACAGCCTACAGACAGTGTTGATAAGGATGTAGGGAAATAGGAACTCACCTGCATTTCTGATGGTGTAACTGATAAACCCTCTATAGGATTAACTTGGTAATGTCTATCTACCCTTCAAGAAGAATTTCCCATAGTCTTTGAACCATTAGTTTAACTTTTGTAAATTTATCTTACAGATATACTCACACTAGTGTGAAATGAGTTAGGCCCAAGTATAGTCTCCCAAACAGTACCTATAGTAAAGAATAATAATAATGATGATGATAATAAAGATTGAAGAATGACTTCAATGCTCATAGAGAGAAATAGTTTAGGGGAAAGCATGGTATATTCATACAATGCAATATTTATTATGCAGCCTTTATAAAGAATGAGGCATCTCTGTATGGCTAATACGGAGTAAGCTACAAGGTATATTGTTAAGTGAGAAATGCAAGGTTCAGGTGCAGAATGGTGTGTATCTTGTGCTCTTATTGGTGTATGTATTTGTACCTTTGTGTGCACAGAGCATAATTCTGGAAAAATATCCTAGAGCTTTGGCAATAATGGTTGTCTGTAGAAGCCAGTCTTGGTACACTAGGTTCAGAGGCAGGAAGAAGACCTCCTTTCCAACTTGTGAATTTCAAACTACATACCTTTTTCATTTTAACTGAAATAATTTTTAAAAGAAAGATCAAAAAAAATCCCACATGCCGCAACAAAGATCTCATGTGCCGCAACTAAGACCCAGCGCAGCCATATAAATAAATAAATAATAAAGAAAGATCAACAAACAAAGGTAAACAAAAAGAAGGTTTAGAGATTTTATGGCAAGTGCAGCCTCATTAAGTGTTACCAATTCTAACAGAACTATTGATAGAAAAGACAAATTGCACTCGAGGCTTCGTTGTTCACAATGATCTAATTGCCCGATGGCAGATCACCTCCTCTTTACTCTCACCTTTCCTAGCACGTCTAGGTTATCTATTCTTCCATGTAGTAGGAAACTTACACTTAAAAAAAAAAATTGGAATATTTGGAAATGGAGTTCTGTTTGCAGAATGTACAATGTGAGCCTCCTAAGAATTAGTTGTGACTATCAAAGAAATCACAGGATGAGCCAGGTGATGACTTACAAGGTCAGACGATGAAAATAAAACCCATTTCATCCCCCGCTGTAACCGCACCCTGTGTATCTACATCTCCCAGAAGGAAGAGTGTGCCATCTGCCCTGTTCCAGCACGTGGAAGGCATGGATCAGATTTCTGTCTTGAAATAAATTCAGAAATAATAACTGCTCTTGCTTTGTTTTTAGTTAGGAGAATATAGCCTAAAACATTTGGCTTTGGAAAATACAGCAGAAGGGGAGAAGAGAACAGTATGGGTTGGTACGTGGGAACAAACAGAACTAATAGGAACACCTGCTGGGTGGTGGGCATCGTGGTAAGTGTTTCACACAGGTATTTCATTTATGCCTCACAAGAACACGAAGAGGTATGTATCATTAATATCATTTTGTGCATTTTGCAGCTGATAAGAGGCAAACCAGGTTCCCTACCCACTTCCCACAACTTGCACTGCACCAGAGCATTGGCCATTATTGAGTATCTTTGTTCGGTACTTTCCCAGTTCCTTATCTCACATTTTGTAGAACATCATTTTTCCTTCACTAATAGAATTTCACCTATGTGAGGGAAAATTTTGATCCTAAGAACTTAGAAGAGGAGCTGAATGGCAAATGTGGTTGTTCTTCCAAGAAAGAAGAAGTCTGGTGATTAACTAAAATCTCAACTCATTCACATTCTGGGAATTTACAGCTTCCCTCATCTTTGCCTCAAAGAAAGTATGATTTTATGTTTTTCATTTTGAAGCAAATTAACTAAGTTTGTTGTTAAGTTGTAAGCCATTTCTCAATGGAATGGTTGGTGCTGGGATGACTGTTTGGTATCCTCGGTTTTTGAGAGCTTCTGGAACTTTCTAAAGCTAACATTCTTCAGACTGCCATGACCTCTAGAGACAGATATGAAATATATTTGTGGTAGGTTTGTCCCGAGCACTTCCGGTCACTTCTGTGCACAAACAGAAGAGTATCAGGTCCAAATGACAATTTCCAAATATGCGTACGTGCTTCTGAAATTATTTTTTTCTTTAGCCTAGTTTAGTTTGTTCAGACTTCGCCATGAGTTTGGCTTTGCTTCTAATGAGGAAAGGTACCTTTTTAAATTCTGTCTTCCATTTAGAAACAGAGTTCCAAATGTCGGGCTGGATCTGGAAGTCATTACTTGTAGGAATAAAACATGATAAGTACGTATTTGAATGAATGCTCATAGCTGTGTTTTTTATTAAAGAAATTCAGTGAGAAGAGTTTTAATGCTGCATTATAGTTGAGAATTTTAAGGTGTATAACACTGGCAATTCCAAATTAGAGCTCCCCGGCAACTGTCACTCTGTGACAACACAGTTTATCTAATGAGGCATAAAAATGTACACTTTGTGTAGTCCAGAGCAAATCCACGTGCAGGGGAATAAGGGTTAAGGGGAGAGTGAGAGCCGCCTCTTTGAAACCTTAGCTACAATGCTTCATCTCTGCAGTTTCTTTATTTGCAGCTATATTTTCTGCATTTCTTACAATTCAGTAATTCTAACGCATTGCATATGCTTTAAGTGTTATAGAGATATTCAGTCAATTCCTTTTCCAGTTCCATTTATCCCACTCTCATTAATTTCCCTTCTAATCCATACGATCTTCTGGAGCAATTAACAGATTCTACATTTACTCTTGTCCAAATCTCACTCATTTTATGAGCTGTTAGTTTAATGGCTACAAAATGTTTTATAGCATCTCATGACGTCTCTACCGAGGGGATTTGATTTCAACTAGTCACTAGAGTCCTGTCACATTCACTCATGATCTTGGCTTCTGTCTTTCTACAGCTAGGGGACCAGTCAGTGTAGAACAGAGATCCGAGTGACCTCTGATCCAGACACTGGGTGCATGGATTCACTTTCTTCCCAGATGATACACAATTGCTTGCTTAGTATTTAGCACAACCCCTACTGATCAAAAAAAAAAAAAAAAAAAAAAAAAGTTGGTGAGAATTGCGGACTGTTGGTCTTTACAATTGCTGGCTCTGAGTTCCAGAAGGTGACTGTGTGCTTGCGACTGTCCTTACATTCAAAATGTGAATTGAACGTGAACGTTAAATCCTCAATCCCTTCCCCCAGATGGAGCCACACAGATGGGCTGATTAAAATCACAGGTCTGTGTTAAAGGAAAATTATTGCATTAGAGGAAGCATTTGGGGAAAGTGGGCAATGGGTTGGGAAAAAAAAAAACGAACAAAAGCAGATGGAGTATCTTTCTTGGCAAGATATTATTTCATTATTCTTTTATTATCTAACTTTTGAAATGGGAGAACACAGAATAATAACCGGTACAGATCTGTCAGTAATAAAACATCAGGTAAAACCCCTTCAGTGCCAAGACAACTAACAGGCTATTGTTTAATAGCTTTACAAAAGCGTGATTCTTTTGTCTTCATTTGTGCTTTGCAATGATTCACTTATGCAAAGAGCTACTGCATACGTGACATTGTTCACAGTGCATCCAAGTTCTTAGAACAAATGCCTCCAATTAGTATTTCGAAATGGAGTAAGCTGGGCACTCCAACATTCCCTCTAGAAAACATTTCACTGGAAGAGTTCTTCTATCTTTAAAAACACTAGTTCTTTTGTTGGAGAGATTTTTATTCCCAAAGTATCTTGGTCTATGTCATCCAAAAAGAATGCAGCTCAAGTAATAATGATTTTGAAGTTTATGTTGAAGAAAGCATGCTAGTGAGACATTTATCTAGGATGATATGAAGGGAGTCTTAATTAAACTTAAGGAAATCAAATTTTTAAAAGGAGGGTAAACAACAGTTTGCAGATTTTCTAGGGGATATGAGGACTTCAACGTTGAAAAGCAAATGCACCCATTAGCCCAATACATTGTAAACTGAGGAATAAGAGTGCCTTTTGTGAGCACAGTTTCCTTCTAAAACCATGGGGAACGGGTGGGGAATTAATGACTTGAGGCTACTTTCAGCGGATGGGAAGATGAACCAGGGTAAGAGGACAAGAAAGGTCATCAACAGGGAATGTTTGGGGTAGAGGTCTAAGGTAGTGAAGTAGTTTGGGGCAATAGTTTGGGGCAATTACCTACCAGGATCCAGGAATTGGGAGATTCAGCATTAACCAACTCTCTTGGGAAAAAGGGATATCCTATCTTCATATCACAACCTATTAATGCCATTGGATTAAAAATGTGGGTCTTCTCTACTCTCTTGAAGCTTTAAAATTAGAAGGTGATTCTCTTACTTATAGTCATAATCCTTTTCTGGGGATCTTCTCTACAGTCCCAAATTTATGGGAAGGCTGCCTGGTAAAGGGGAAAGTTTCATAGTCAGACACGTAAGTATGAGTATCTGCCATTTTTAGCCCAGTGACTTGGATAAGCTACCTAACATCTCCAAGACTTGACTTATTCATCTCCACAGTGGAGATTATGCTCCCTGCTTCATACATTTTTTTGGAAGGATGGTGAAACACACAGAAAGGACCCAGCAGAGCGGTTGGCATATGGTAGGTGCTCCGTAAATGAGATTCTCTCTCTGCCTTCCTTCTGTTTCCTTTTCTGGAATGGGAATAGCTCAGTCTACATGATAATAAAATATTTGGTTCTGTAGACACAAGAATCGTGATAAAAGTTTCTGACTGTGCCAAGTCGCACTTGCTGATTTTGAGAGGGTTAGACAAAGAATTAGGCCTCCACGATGTCCCATATAATATGTTAGACACTGGGAATATAGTGATAAAGAAATTCCATACCCGAGGTTCTATCATTCTGGAGCTTATATTCTTGTAGAAAGTAGAAAAGAATCCCATTTTGAGGAGGTTATGAGGCAAGGTTCCTTCAAAGGGTAGAAGCTAAAGGGTTCCAAGACCTCAAAAGACCCAAGGAGGCAGGGAGAGGACTGAGTCTGCTGGGTTCAGGGCAGATCTGAGTTGCATTATACACGCTCTTCTCATGCTACCCAGTCTACTTGCACATGTGGCACCTAACCCAGTGTCACTGTCCACTGAAATCACTGATTGCCTGCAGGTAGGTGGTGAAGCCCAACTGAGAAGGCATCTGTGAAAGGGTTTGAGGCTCTGTGAGGTGCCAGACCGAAACGGGCTCTTTAGTTGTCTGCTCTCTGCAGGCCCGTACCCTAGGGACCTCCTGCAGTCTCTCCCCCTGCTCTGCTCTTGGATGTAAAGTCCCTGGGCATAGTGAGGCTCCAAGAGGCCATTCTGAGACCACTCACTTACGGAATATTAGCCGAACAGCAGCAGCTAAAAACAGCAGTGAGGTTGAAACATAGCTACCTTCTCTAACCATCCTTAAAGAGCCCTTCAAAATATGCACTCTACCCTTTCCCTTCAAAGGTATACGCATTTATTCCTAGGTTTTATTGGAAAGTGTTAAGGTCCAGAGATGTGAAGTCCTATAGACCTAACTCTACCAATTTTCCTATGAAAGCAAATTTGTGTACCTCCTTTTAGACATAAAGTGAGGCTCTTTTGGGGGCTGTACAGGAAAGCTACACAGTTTTACCAGGTGTCCCTGGCACTTGTATTCCTCTGATCAATTCTTCGTTCAGTTATAACAGCCACTTAGCAGTAGCTTCTGAAATGCCAGAGACCTAGAGTTTGGACTTAGAGGGATTCTAATAAACTCATGCTTATTTCAGAGTCCCATGCTACGGTTTGGGGAATGCTAAAAAACAAAAAAATAAAAAAAAACCCAGGGCTTCCCTGGTGGCGCAGTGGTTGAGAGTCCGCCTGCCGATGCAGGGGACACAGGTTCGTGCCCCAGTCCGGGAAGATCCCACATGTCACGGAGTGGCTAGGCCGTGAGCCATGGCCGCTAAGCCTGTGCGTCCGGAGCCTGTGCTCCGCAACGGGAGAGGCCACAACGGTGAGAGGCCCACGTACTGCCAAAAACAAAACAAAAACCCAACCCCCCTGAGCCCTGTAACACTTGATATGGCATCAGTGTATCAGTGATGTTGATGGAGGAAAATACTCAACAATTCTATTGTAAACATGTGATGAAGGATTGATTTTTCAGGATTTGAGGACTCCGAAATTAATATACAAGAGACAGCACATTTTAATAAGCTGTCAATGAAGTAAACCAAATAGAAAATATACTGCCGTCTGCTATCAGAGCTAGCCAGCTGAAGAATTATTCTGCTTCAACTCAATAATATAGGAATCCTTAACAGCATTAAATATCAAGTTCTAAAATAAGGGGGAAAAAGTAGAAAGAATAAAAATTTATAGCAAAAAGACAAAACCCTAGAGGGAGAATTCGAGAAAATCTGTTTATATGTGATCTTATTTTTTCATTCCCTTATGAAAGCTTTGTCAGTAGCTGATGGGTCTTACATGCATGAAGTTGTTAATAACATTTAGGAAATTTACATGCTGTTAACTGCATATGAAACTCACTTAAATCGGGGAGATTTACTACCCCAGATCAGTCTTATTTCATTTACTCTATACTCATCACTAATACAAATTCAACCTAACATGAATATGTGAGGCTAGAATTGACAATAACCCTTTCCTTTCGTGTGAATGACAGCCCAGGTGCAATTCCCGAGCTGTTAGGAGAAGGTGTGATTCTGCAGCTCCAACCTAGGAATATGCAGTAAATCAATAAAGCAACTAACACGCTTCACAATTGGGTGCAGGCACGCAAGACGATCAGCTTAAGGAAAAGAAGTTCAAGGTGAGAAAAAGTCTACATTAGCTTTTTATTGTGGTTCAAGTTGGGAGCAAGGACCAAAATGTTCTCCTCTTTCTAGGTGAAAGCATTTCTCCAGTGGCAGGTGAAACCACATGTAACTACACCGTCCCAGGCTTGAATCATGTTAGCAGACAACTTGATATTTTTAGAGAAAATAAAAAATCACATAAAATCGATGCCACGGCTAGAAACTTCAAACAAATGAATGAAGCGAATGAAGAAAATCGTGCTGGGTCAGTGACACCCATACACTTGGATCCACCCTCCCGTCCCCTTTGGGGCTTAGGATGGTGCTGTGTGTGCCTTGTGCCCTTTGCACTTCTTCAATACAGAGTGGATAAGAAGTTCAAACAGAAAGCTCAGTCTAAGGACTGAAGGGAAGGATGCAGTGAAGAAAGGGAAGCTCAAGGATTCTGGCCCTACAAGGATGCTCTCTAAACCCAGCCTGAGTCATACACGATGAAGTAAGGTGTTTCCCTGAGGCTATTTCATTACGGAGAAAACCTTGCTTTTCAGAGCTTCAAGATTTGAAGTTTTGAAACTTCTCTACCTTCCCAGCTGATCCAGCAAAGCATGATGCGCTTTGTTCTACGAAGTTATAGGACATTATTACTGTGCTTCTAACATATGCAATGTTGCCTCATGTGTAAAACGGGATTAATATTAGTACCCACTAAAGTACCTTATAAAAGGTTGCCATGAGCATTAAATGAGTTAATTCATAATGGCAGCCTCACATAGTACAAGGTCAATGAACTTTAGCGGCTGTTAATTGCTATTCTTGTGGATACTATGACCATATTTCCATAGTAAGAATTGCCCTCAGCCATGATACATAGAAGGCAGGCAAATAATAACACAGCAAGTGGATGAAAGGCCAAATGGAGGAAATTTTTAATTTGTCACTTCTATTAATACTGTGCCTACAGGGTTAGGGAAAACCTTCCACCTTCCTTACATTTTTATTCAGTGGCTATCTAATTAAACTGAAAACCAATCATGGAAAACTTTAAGGGGGGAAAAAGTAACAAAAGGGCAGTTCAAAGACTTTTAAAAAATTATTTTGTTTATTTTATTTTGTTTTATTTTTTTGATAAACTTGGAGAAATATTGTCACCCACTTAGACTTGGCAGTGGGGCTACTTGTGACGTCTTATTTTATTATTAACAACAAAAGTAGCAGAACCAGGACCTTTTCTCCTGCCATCTGCCTCCTTGTGTCCCTGAATTAGCTCTTTCTCCCCTCATTCCCTGGAAGGAAACGATCATCCACTAGTGATTTCAGTGGTGCGGAGTTTCTCTCAAAAGTCTCCCGGCCCAGAATGATTGTCTTAATTTGTCAAATTCCAGGAAAATATCTGAGTGCAGCACATTATTCACAGATTTCTAGACCTACTGGGATTTGAGACTATCCCCCAGGGTTTTCTGCAATCAACATATATAATAGCATCAGGACTAGGTTTATATGCTGAAAACATGATGCAGCACTAATTTGGGTCATTTTTACAAGCCATTATGCATCGATTGACCAAATTAGCTGAATGTGATGTGAATTGATTAAGGTAGCCAGATTTACTAATTGACTGTTCTGAAACAAAAACTGTTTTGACCGTGTAGATGCAGACCCAAGCTTTAGGTGACTGGAAAAATGCAATGCATTACAGAGCTATCAAGTACGTGCAGTGACTTTCTGTGGCTCACGCGTACTGGAACAAAGGTGAAAGATTAAAGGTGCTGAAAGGCCTTTCTGATTTGGAAAGTGATAGGGAGCAGATTTCTGGTATGGATTGTAGAAATCTGTGCACAAGCTCGGCTGTGATCCATGTCAGTTGTCTCTAAAGCAGAAGAGCTGGTAAAAATGAAGCAAAGGCCACGAAGAAGGGCCCTGTGTGTCGCCCGTGGGATATTCTTCCAGTGCTGCTGCCTAGTACATACTGCTCATTCTCATTCCAAGTCACAGAGTTAAGTTAAAAAAAAACAACAACAACACAAAGCACTGGATAAAGAGTCAGTGGAAATGCAGAGATAAGAGTACAACCCAGAAAGGCTTGCTGAGTCCAGTTTTATCAGAGTCTTATCAGATGGGCACTCCACCTTCTCCGCTGTGGGGTTAAGTACGTCACCCTGCGGTCAACCTCCCTGGATTCTGGGCCAAGCTCGTCAATTTCACTCCTTGGCTGACATAGGGCAGTTAGTTCCCTGAACTTCTCTGCATGTCAACTTCCTGATCAGTAAATTGGGTAAAACGGACCCTATCCCATAGAGTTGTGTTAAGCGTTCGATGAGATAAAATTATGTAAAGCACTTAGTACAGTGTCTGACACATTATAAATCCTTATAGTTAAGCTCTATTTTATCCTCCTCATCATTCTTTTTCCAAGATGTCTTTCCCCTTCACCATATCTGGTTGGTCTTGACTCCCCCAGCTTCTTAATACCTAGGCTCAGGTAAGCTTCTTCCCAGATCCAGAAGCCACTGGGGCTGGTGTGCTGTTTCCAAGGGGAACTTCCTGCTGCAGTGGTTTTAGGTTAAGTCGTGGCCAGGGAAAGTGGAGTGAGAGCCAACTCTGCCTAAGGGAAAGAGGCTCGATGCCATCGAAATACTGCCAGCATGACATAATTCCCCACTGCTAAGATTAGCCTCTTTGCAGAATCAGAATACAGTATTAGTAGGAATAACTCAGAGTAAATTAGATGATTACTCTGTAACAACTTGCAAACTGCCCTTTTACTTTTAGCAAAATATGGAGCTCTTTTCTGATGTGTGTTTACGGCAGAGATTGCCACATTTGCTGCCTTCTGGAGAATAAGAAGGGGCTTCTCTGGATGCTCTCTGCAGATGGGTTTTGAATTCCGGCGCATAGAGACAACTGTGCTATAATTCACAGGGATTCCACAGGCTACACTGCCCATGTGAGTGAAGGAAGGCATTTCATCACACTGTCGTACTGTTTAGACCAAGGTTGCTTATGGCCATACGGAGGGCTCCAACCACCTACTTCGAAACCAGGTACACAAACACACATCCTGCCAGGAGTCCACTCCTTTGCCCTATTACCAATCTTTATGTCAACTTGAAAATGCTCAATTCTTTTCCCAATCCATGGCCATAACCTTGGCGTCTTTCAAGAATCACTCCACCTTTCAGGCGCTTAATCCTTCACTGAGTTACACTAAAAGGTTAGTATGGTAAGTCTCAAAACCAAAAATACATTCATTTGAAATCTGCTGTAAGAGTGATCTAAATCAGAGAATGCACTGGCCTGCGGTGATTTTATGGGGACCCCCGGGCCTCAGTCCCAGAGACTGTCAATAGTGGGGGCAAGGCCTAAGAATGGGCACTTCTGGAAACCACCACAGGGCTTACAACATGCAGTCAGTCTGGGAAGCACTCTGCTTTTCACTTTGCCGCTCCAAGTACCCTCCAGGTCTAATGTGAGAAATGCCTTTTAGAGTTTAGGGCTGAGAAAATGTGTTTTTTGCTTTGCTTTGGTTTTTTGTAATAATGACTCAATTTTCTTTCTTCTCCTACATAGAGAGACTTGTATAATACACTTTATTTCTTATTATACCTGATGTCAGGAAGCTTAGAGTAAATTTAAGATTCAATGACAAAAGTCATCTTAGCTCTCACGGCAAGGATATTTGATCTCCTCTTTTTTGATTCAGTTTTACTATCCTCTCATAAATATATTTGTTATCTATTTCATTGCGAGTTTCTGCAGATTCTTAGAGGAGTTGCTCTTTGTTTCTGTTCTTCATTTTTTTTCAACTACAAAGTGAAGGGTGAAAATGGGTTAAATCATCATCATAATAATAGTAATTATTATATTGATGGGGATCGGTTGGGGACTTTGCATTTATATGGTAGGGTCATTGAACTGAATCATATGTGCGGGTGGCTCCCTGGGTGAGCAATAGCTCACTTGATATGCAAAGGCAAGTGGGATCTCATGAGGCAAATTTCCTATTGAGCCAGGAGGCCAAGGGTCCAGCAAATGCAAAGGCCCTGATGTGCAAAGGAGTCTCTTTCCAGGAAAAACATGGGACACTGAACCAAAGCTGTAGGTGAAGAGGGTGGGTGGAAAGACAGGCCCAGATTGTCCTGCATCTTGAAATGGGTTTATGCCTAGGGACACTGGAGAGTCATCAAAAGGTTGTAAGTACCAAATTTACATTTTGAAAAGACTCCTCAAGCTGGATTACAGATAATGGGTTGGAAAGATGCAAGCCTGGAAGCCAGCATGGGCTGTGGCAGAAACCCAAGCATGAGATGGTGGGGGGTTAAATGAAGGTGGGAGGGTTGAGAGGGCTGGTCAGAATCAAGAAATATTAAGACAGTAAGTTGGTCAGAGTTCACGATTGCTTTGATTTATAGAAGGAGTCAGGGAGTGGAAGTCAAGAGTAATGACCAGGGTCCTTTCTACACCTCATGCTTTCTGGTTCCAACACAAAAATTGAGTACCAGTTAGGAAAGAACGGCCTGCTATAGAATTGGAATATTAATGTAAATTAGATATGTACCCTTTTTGGTGATGCTACTGCACTCTGGCTCATGGTCACTTAGTCCCAACAAAGCATTAAGCTTCCTCAAGAACCTGCGATCAGAAGACTGAGGTTCAAAACCCAGTGTAGCCACTTAATGTCTGTGTAACCTTCAGCAGAAAGTTACTTAACCTCTTTCTGCTTCACCTGTCTCACTTTAAAATGGCATTAACAGAAACCATAAATAAAACGAAAAGTCAACCCACAGAATGGGAGAAAATATTTGCAAATGAAGCAACCAACAAGGGATTAATCTACAAAATATACAAATAGCTCATGCAGCTCAATATGAAAAAAACAAGTAACCCAATCAAAAAATGGGTGGAAGATCTAAATAGACATTTCTCCAAAGAAGACATATAGATGGCCAAAAAGCACATGAAAAGATACCCAACATCACTAATTATTAAAGAAATGCAAATCAAAACAACAATGAGGTATCACCTCACACCAGTCAGAATGACCATCATTAAAAAGTCTACCAAAAAGAAAAAAAAATGCTGGAGAGGGTGTGGAGAAAAGGGAACCCTTCTACACTGTTCTTAGGAATGTAAATTGGTACAGCCACTATGGAGAACAGTATGGAGGTTCCTTAAAAAATGAAATATAGAACCGCCATATAATCCAACAATCCCACTCCTGGGCATATATCCAGAGAAAACTATAATTCAAAAAGATACATGCACCCCAATGCTCATTGCAGCACTTATTTACAATAGCCAAAACTAAATGTCCACTGTTGGAGGAATGGTTAAAGAAGATGTGGTACATATATACAATGGAACATTACTCAGCCATAAAAAAGAATGAAATAATACCATCTGCAGTAACATGGATGAACCTAGAGATTATCATACTAAATAATGTAAGTCAGAGAAAGACAAATATATGATATCACTTATATGTGGAATCTAATAAAAAATAACACAAATGACTTATTTACAAAACAGAAGCAGACTCACAGATCTCAAAATCACACTTATGGTTACCAAAGGGGAAATGTTGGGGGAAGTGATAAATTAGGAGACTGGGATATACATGTACACACTACTATATATAAAATAGATAACTAACAAGGACCTACTGTACAGCACAGGGAACTACTCAACATTCTGTAATAACCTATATGAGAGAAGAATCTGAAAAAGAATGGAGATATATAGCTGAGTCACTTTGCTGTACACCTGAAACTAACACATTGTAAATCAACTATACTCCAAAAATGTTAAAAAAAAAAAAAAAAAAGAAACAGTGTGGGGTGGGAATAAGATAGGGCCCAGAACTAAGCCCAAAGCACACCAATATGGTAATTGCTGATATGATAATAATTTTCTAAAATACTTAAAAATTATTAACAGGTAATTAAAGTCAAGGGCTTAAGAAAAATAAATAAATAAAATAGCGTTAACAATAGTTTTGTAACCGAGCAGGAGCCTATGGGGCTTTCCTGGGACAGACTCCTCCCCCCATATCCTCTGCTTTAGCTCCTCTCTGAAGCTCCTAGATAACAGTATCTGATGCACATTTCCTGAGTTGTTTTACAGATGCTAAAATCCTCACCAAGTGGAAGAAATTAACGACTTGGTGATCATGAGCCCCAAGATATACTGGAGCCTGAGGATTGATTATGTTAACCCCTGTGACACCACCCTGTTACCTCACCATCAACCAATCAGAGAATTGTGCACTGATCACATACCCTGGGACTCTACTCCCTCACCTTGCCTTTAAAATGCTTTCCTGAAATCCATCCGGGAGCTTGGGCTTTTTGAGCACTAGTTGTCCTGGACCCCTTGTCTGGTGCCTTACAATAAGTGCTGCACTTTCCTTCACCACAACCTGGTGTCAGTAGATTGGCTTTACTGCACACAGGCAAGCAGACTGAAGACCCAAGTTTTGGCTGGGTAACAGTTTCTCCCATATAGTATTGTTGGGAGTATTCAGTGAGTTAAAACCTGCAAGAGTGCCTGGTACAGAGTGAGTGACCAATAAATGTTAGCTATTATTTTGGCCTTCTGTGTGAGCATAACTTTCTCTCCTCCACATTTTTGTAAACCCATACTCCCGAAGTTATGATTTCATCCTATCATCTCCAAACCTCTCATTCTTTTAGCAGATATAGCTGCCAGAGATCTGAGAAACTATTTGATGGATATGAATTGATATTGGCCCATCCAGGATTCTTCCAATTTAAAAGAGAAGTTTGGAGAAGAAGAAGCAGTATTTTTTCTCTCATTCTCTTGGAGGGCATTGGGTAGATAACAGCCTCTTTCTGCCGAAAGAGAGTGTGACTTGGCTGCATTATGACACTACCAACATAGAATAATTTCCCATGTTAGGATTACTATAGAATCCCATTCATTCATTCAACAAACATTTATTAAGCCTTTCTGCAGAACCTGACACTTGGAAGCAACCTTTATGTAACCCCTTTATTTTATATACCAAGCTGAGCCCAGAGAGATTGAGAGACTTTCTAAAGATCAACACTATTTAATGGCAGAGTCATTTCTAGGACAGGTGGCCTTAGAATCCTCCCATTTCCTCTGAGTAATAGGTTCTGAATTTGCTCTCCAAAACTTACAGGTAATGAAAAAAAATGCTTTGAATCTACCTAGTACTTTTTACTTTTCAAAATACAGTTGATGCTTATTTGTGGTAGTTATGTTCTATACAAGTCACTGCAAACACTGAATTAGCAAACACCAAGCCACAGTTCCTAAGGGAAATACAAGGTTAGGTTCTCGGGAGACTCTTGGCAGAACGTTTCCATCAACCAGTCAATACGTAACCTTGTGTTATGTGTTTAAAGTTTAAAGACACCTCCTATAATATACAGTAAGTCCCCTGCATATGAACGAGTTCAATTCCGAGAGCACCTTCCTAAGTCCAATTTGTTTGTAAGTCCAACAAAGTTAGCCTAGGTACCCAACGAACACAGTCTGTTTAGTACTGTACTGTAATAGGTTTATAATACTTTTCACACAAATAATACATAAAAAACAAACAGACACAAAAAATAAAGAACACATTTTTAATCTTACGTACAGTACCTTGAGAAGTACAGTAAAACTCGCTACATTGCTGCTGCTTTTATGCTTGCTTCTGGACATCCTGGGCTTGAAATAAAGATACTGTACTACAGTATTCTATACAGTACTGTACAGTAAAGTACACAAAAGCTCAACCACTTGTAGAGGATGCACGCACATGACAACGTACGCCAGACACGTGAACTAACTTAAGTGAATGGACATGTGAACACACGTTTGCATCTTTTTTTTTTTTTTTTTTTTTGGCGGTTCGCGGGCCTCTCACTGCCGTGGCCTCTCCCATTGTGGAGCACAGGCTCAGGACGCGCAGGCTCAGCGGCCATGGCTCACGGGCACAGCCGCTCCGCGGCATGTGGGATCTTCCCGGACCGGGACACGAATCCGCGTCCCCTGCATCGGCAGGCGGACTCTCAACCACTGCGCCACCAGGGAAGCCCATGTTTGCATCTTTGAAACTACGCAACTTGAAGGTTCGAATGTAGGGGACTTACTGTATACCGTTGATTCATTAACATTGCACTCATGGCCAAGAACACATAACTCATTCTTAAATGATGTTTATCTAACACATGCATAGACATATTACAGCCTTCTTGCCCTTAGGAACCCTAGATAGCACTTCAGCACTATGCTTGAAGGCCATTTTAGACACATTTTAAATGAAAAGCATAAAAATGTGGCACAAAACAGACTGGGAGGAGGACACTTGTTTATGGCATGGGACTTGTTCAACCTCAGCTGGGAACACATGCATCTGATGATTCAAGTTTTTTTGCTGCTCTATACATGTCCACAAATGATTGCAAAAGTGCTGCATTGATTTTGGAGTTACAAGTACATTTTAACGATCAGGCCAATTGGCAAATATGGAATCGATGGTTAATGAGATCAACGGTACTTTGATCCATATCTTTTGTCTCCAATAACTGCATTAAATACTTTTATATCTCTACTTCGTTGGTTTTAAAACTTACAACAGAGAATAGTGAATAGGCCACACTCATATAACAGGGACTAGAACTTAGTAGACCTCATTTATTGATGGGAAGATGGCTCCCAGGGGTTGAGCCAGGATGATCAAGTTGAACCCTTATCTAATTGAGCCTATAGATTTCAAGCTCTCAGAGCTTCCCTCTTCATCTGTTCCCATCACTTGATGGCTACCCACTACTTTACAGTAAAAGATCTGTCTGGCTATGTAAGTGCTGTGATTTGTGACTTATGTCTGTTTCCTAGAGAGTGGATTTTTCATTTACCAATTCACCTTTGTCTGGGCTCTGGCCAACACTTGCAGAGTGAAAAAATCCTGAATTCACTATCCAACTTCCAGTCAGTGGCTTATAAACCTGGGTCACCTGCTTTATCTTAATAGTGTGATAGCAACTGGCACATGAAGATAAGGCTGGATTCGTATCTCTCCCTGTCAACAGGCCTGGCACCCTGTTCATTTTTATTCTTGAATAAGTGACTCAATCAATTCTCCCTTGCTGAGTGCCTTGTGGCAGCCTCTGTGAAGTTGTGGGGAATGTTAATCACTCACTATCAGTTCTGGAGAGAGTGGGATTTTATAACTTTTGTTTCCTTTTGTTTAAATGGAGCAATTTCCCATAAGATAAATCTGCCTTTAAAATCAGAAAAACAACTTCTGGGGAGATGGCCTTATGGAAGTTGCTGCTGGGGGACAGACATATTTCACATTGGCTTCACTGTGGGGTCCTGTGTCCCAAGAATGGGGAAACAGCTTATTTGGAGGAAAATGGTGAGTTGGGGGGTGGTCGTTCTACAGCAGAGCAGGAATGCTAACAGACATCTAACTGGTGTTAAATCCAAAAGCATAATAAGAATTGTTAAAATTGCCTGAGGGACAATGAAGGAGAAAGGAGACATCTGGTCAACCTCATCAACCCTAGAGATCAGTTAACTCACATCCTCAAATCCAAATTACTCTAGAAACAAACTCAGTCTCCTTTCTACAAATATTACTCTGGGTTATAGCTCATGCTCATGAATTCTATATTAGCTGGGGAGAAGGCCAAGACATTTGTTTATTCCCTCATTCTGACTTACCCTTTATTACACGTTTGCTGGTGGAAATAATGACATTTAAAAATTATGCACATCGAGTGTAATAAAAAAAAAAAAATCCAGCCCTCATTTCCAAAAGAGCTGATCACCTTACAGGAAGGAGCAATAAATCTAAGGGACAGCAGCAAGATGAATAATCATTTTGGGCAGGTTATTGTACTCCAAAGGATCATTTCTATTTTGCATTGTGATTATCTCACCATAATCATACCCCTGTGTTACATTATTGCTCATAATAAAAGTCCACATAATGGAGAGGAAAAGGTTTTTTTTAAGAGCATTTTCAGGGAGGATTAGAAATTATATGAAATCCAAGCAACAGAAAACCTAACAGTAGACCAACTTATATACCACATTCAACAGTTTGAAAGCAGGCTAATAGTAATTAAGGGGAGAAAGTCAGGAATCTGCTACATTCTGCCATCTCCATAATTAAACAATAAACTACTATATCATTTCACACAGACATTGTAAATACTAAATTAAGAAGCTCCGATGAAATGTCAGAAGCATTTTCTTATGAGTTTATATCAGTCATGTGATTATCACATTGACCCTGCATGCCAAAGAGATACCATTCCACTGTGCTTATTTTTCTCCCAATTGCCTTCCAGAAAGTAATAAAATTAAATCCAATATGATATTAAATGTAAATATGCACGGATATTATGTGTAAATACCCACTTTAAACTCTTTGCTTTTTGATATTTTCTGAGCATAATGTTGTCAAGGAACAGTAATATTCTTCACCCCCACGCAGCCCACCCTTACTTCCAGTACTGAGAGAGGGGACACCATTTGTAATTCCACTTGACATTTGTTTCACGATTTGTGGGAAAGAAAATACCTGCCCCCAATATCTGCTTTTAAAAGTTACAGAGCTAAGAGTTTAACAGCTAAGAAAGTTTGATTTCTGATGTTGATGCCTTGAATGGCTATCTGTCATACGTTTCATTACACTGCTTTACTTCTCCTCATTTTAATGTTATTTTCCCCTAAATGTGTCACTTCATGTTAATGAGATAATTAAAACAATTGCACTCATCTGACTGAAATGTCCAGCTAGGACTCTGTCCTTGAAACTCAGACATCAACAAGACCTTTCTATTTGCAGAAAACAAGGCTTTTCATCAGGATGAAGTGCTAAGTCAAGAGGACCCAATACAAGAATCTGGCTCTGAAAGTACATGGAAACTGGTCAGATGTAGTGGCCCCAGATGAGAGCAACCAAGGGTATCATAGGGTTCATGGAAGAAGGGCATCCGATACAAATCAATTACTTTGAAGATATTGTAATTGAGGTCTGAGGAATTGAGATGTTGGCTCATCATAACTCAATCTCCTTCTATCCCCCTGCTAGTATCTTCTGTTGCAGAGCTTCTATATCTTTCCACATGTTGTCCCCTCCATCCAGGAAGAATAAGTCACTTGCTTCTATCAGAGATTTGTCTCTGTTAATCAGAATGATTTATTTGCCCTTTTCTCTCTCTGGCTTGTATGTCCTATCATCTAACAGAGTTCTTGGTACATAAAATTCTTAATAATTGTTTGGAGATAGGATGCTTAAGGTCACACAGCTAATTAGTGACAGATCTGAGATTAGAACTCACATTTATTTATGAGTGTGTTTTTTCCCTATTACTTTGTGCTTTCTTCTCTGCACACAATCTATACAAAAGCTTACCATTTCACTGTTTTCTGGGGAATGTACAAGAAGTGAAAGATGAAATGTATGGTTGGATTTGATTTACCCATAAAGCAAATTGGGGCTTTTTTTTTGGGGGTGCGCCAATGGGGCCTTAAAAAAAGACTATATTTTTAGAGCAGTTTTAGGTTTACAGCAAAATTGAGCAGAAGGTACAGAGGTTTCCCATTTACCCCCTGTCCCCGACTCCCCCAGACAGCTTCCCCCACCAGAGTGGTACGTTTGTTACAATTACTGAACCTATGTTGACATATCATAATCACCCAGAGCCCATAATTTATATCAGAGTTCACTCTTGGTGGTGTACATTCTATGGGTTCGGACAAACGCATAATGACATGTATCCATCATTATAGTATCATACAGAGTAGCTTCACTGCCCTAAAAATCCTCTGTATTCCACCTATTCATCAGTCCCTTCCCCTTAACCCCTGGCAACTACTGATGTTTTTTTTTTTACTGTCTCCACAGTTTTGCCTTTTTTTTTTTTTGCGGTACACGGGCTTCTCACTGTTGTGGCCCTCTCCCGTTGCGGAGCACAGGCTCCGGACGCGCAGGCTCAGCGGCCATGGCTCACGGGCCCAGCCGCTCTGCGGCATGTGGGATCCTCCCGGACCGGGGCACGAACCCGTGTCCCCTGCATCGGCAGGCGGACTCTCAACCACTGCCCCACCAGGGAAGCCCAGTTTTGCCTTTTTTAGAATGTCATATCATTGGAATAATACAGTATGTATAATGGGTCGTTCTTGCAGATATTTCTTTTGTGGAAACACCACTGATGGTGCTTTGGGTAAAAGCCACTGCCACATTTTTATGGGTGGGTTTACCTAATATGGCAATAACTAGGCTTGAAGGGAAAGTTTCATTTTTCCAACAGATTGTTCCTGCTACACAATATCATAACAAGTAAATAGGGTGATTCTTTTTTCCTCAAATTAACTTCACTTTAGACTGAAATAACAGATCTCCTTGGAGTCATGTTTAGATGATGCTACAGATGAATACAGAACCCCTACTTCTTCCCTCCCTCCAGTTATGATGGGTTGCACTAAATTTGTGCCTGGTCTGCCTTCTGACAAATAGCTTGCCTTTACAAAATAGTCAGCTAATCATAAAATAGAAATATAAAGATATGTTATTGTATTATATATGTATATATGCATATAATGTTATATTGATATTATAATATATGCATATACATATATACACATACATATACATACAAACATATATGGAAAGAGGTGTATGTGTGTGCGTGCTTGAGTGTTTCTATATAATTTAAGGGCCTCATGTGTCTCCGGCCCTATTGTCATTAATCTCTAACCAAGCCAGGAAATCAAATTAGATGTGGACAGAGATGATGCTGATTTTCAGTATCCTTCTTTCAGGCAAAGGGCCTTACAATCATGTTGGATTTTTAGGGGCAGTCATTTGAGGTGATCTCAGTGACATTTTGTTACAAATTTCGTTTATGACATCTGCGTCATCATTTTAGGTGTCTGTGACTTATGGATTCTAGAAGGCATTACTAATGCAATCATGGCACACGTTTTTCAAGCGTTTTGCCAAGGTAAGTTTATTGGAGGTGGCATCCTCGCAGTTCAAATAGGAAATGTCAAATGAGATGACACAGCGTTTCCTTAAAGTCCCTCAGTGCAGGAAGTTAGGATAAGTCAATGTTTTCGGACTCTCAAAGGACCTCCATTGCCAACTATAGGATCAGCCCCTAGAAGGACTCCTGCTGCATTGGAAATCGTGCAGTAGGGTAGGGAGCACTTCTTGGCTCTGACCATGTCAACACGAGGCCAGTGCAGTGCCCTCCTGTTGCACACCATAACTTGGGGGGTACAGAGAAACACACCTGGACTCATCCCCACTAGAGGGTATTTCCAAACTCTCCCTTCTAACTCCCATTATAGTTAGATCATAGTCGAATGTGGAGGAGCATTCAGAGTGCCTCTTCCGAACCCATCACCCTCACTGCCACTCTCCCATTCCTGAGAGATAGAAAGTAATGCAGTCCTGGAAATTCCCTGGTGGTCCAGTGGTTAGGACTCTGCGCTTTCACAGCTGGGCCTAGGTTCGATCCTTGGTTGGGGAACTAATATCTCTCAAGCCACGAGTGCAGCCAAAAAAAAAAAAAAAAAAAAAAAAAAAATTAAAATTAAAAAAAAAAAAGAAAGTAATACAGTCCTAAGGTGCTGGGTGGTCATTTTACTTCCAACTTGCCTTATTTGGACCAAGAGTGACTTGCAAAAATCTCTATGTTGGCTTTGTTGTCAATTTCGTCTCTCTTTTCTCAACCCAGAATTCTACAATTTATTTCTCTCAAGCACTATAACTGGTCTAAAAGTAAGCCAGTTAACTTGTTCTCTTTGTACCCACTAAATTATGACTTTGACTATTTTTTTTTTGTTTGTTGTTTTTATGGTACGTGGGCCTCTCACTGTTGTGGCCTCTCCCGTTGCGGAGCACAGGCTCCGGACGCGCATGCTCAGCGGCCATGGCTCACGGGCACAGCCGCTCCGCGGCATGTGGGATCCTCCCGGACCGGGGCACGAACCGGTGTCCCCTGCATCGGCAGGCGGACTCTCAACCACTGCGCCACCAGGGAAGCCCAACTTTGACTATTTTTTATGGACCTTTCTGAATCCATTGTTGGCTCTTTTGGCATCATATAGACAAAAGTCTTTATTGCCAGGAAAGAGCAGTTTCTTAGAAGTTAAGTGGAGTTGAATCAAAGAAAAATTCCTTTCTTCAAACTTTTAACTTCCATCTCAAAGAATGTGTAAGTCGGTCTAAAGATAAATTTAAGATTTTAAAGTTATTTCACATTAGTGAAAACAACTTGGAGCAATAATCATTTGAAATGAACTGTCAAAAGATGTCAACTCTGAAAAAAAAATTACCAGCCACTCACATAATAGAATCATATCCACACGCGTTCCGAAAGTTAGAGAGATTTTGTTTGGCACCACTTTAAGGAAGCACTGAGCGAGAGGAAATGTGAAGATGTATCTTTGCTTGTTTGGGAAGAATATTTTCATTTTTTTAAACCATGAATATCTTAAAGATACAGCTCTGATTAGTAGTGCTGGGTGTTGTGGCATACTCAGTCAAGTGCATGGCATATTCATTTTGATAGATCTTATCTAACTGCCCGAAGAAAAGCAAGGTTCCTGCCTTTTGGTTTTGATCGAAATATCAAAGGGTATTTCAGCCTGAAATAGTTATCTTAATTGATACGATGCACAGCAAAATGTACTGAACCACAGGAATTGGTCCCAGATCAATCGTACTTTTGAAAGCAATGTTTACATTTAGAAAGGACCTCAGAAACTCAATGAATACAAAGGTTAAAATGAATTTCCCCTTAACAGTAGCAATTAGTTGGGTTCCTTGTACCTTGAGTTGTTATGAATTAATCTGAAATCTCTGACTTTGTAATGTTGTTCCTCAAAGCGTATCTGTGAGGCAAGTAGGTGCAGAAGATGGTGTGGCCCATTATTTTAGCACATTAGCAGATGGAGAGAACTGAGTCACAAGCCAGTTGGGTGATTTGGCTAAAACCATAGCATCTACAGTGATTACTGCCATCCTAGAATAGAGTTCTCGACTCCCACTTCCCATCTGTTCTTTAAAGAGACTTTGGGAGCCAACTATCTGTCCTTTTGTAAGAAGTATCTACTGATTCTGTCAGTAGGGATAGAGCTGGCCCTGGCAGAGTTTGCCTAGACTTCCCCACTGCTGCACGTCTTCTTCTTCTGTGTCCCCACCCCTCTTGGCTGCCCTCTTGGCTTCCAACCACAGACTTCTCATCAGCTCTTCAGAGCCTTCTGCTGTGATGCTCCTGGAGAGGGCCTCTGTACACAGGTGGCAAACGGTGGTCTTTGATAAAGGAAACGTTTATGAATCATTTTCTACGTCCCAAACACAGCTCTAGGAATTGGCACCATTTTCTCAGTCCAGCCTCACCAGAACTTATTGGAGAGGGACTGTATTTCATAATGCATATGATAGATGCTACAGAAACACGCTGATGATGATGGTACTGGTGGTGGCAAAGTAGAATGTTTACTGAATCAGAACTAAATACCTGGATTCTGGCTTTAGCTGTTGCCACATAACCTGTGTGACTTTGGTTAATACATATTTTCCCTCTCTGGACTTCATTCTTTCGCCAGGGATATAGGCAGGGCACAGTGGACGAGATGAACACTCAGTCTGCGCCAATTCTAAAATTATAGGGGAATGTGATTGAAATGGTTCAATTAAGGTGAGAAAGATCAATGGTTCTCTCAGGGGAGATCACATTTGCAAGAAGGATGCCTTTCAATCCTGGTTCATTTCAGATAGTGTTCTCAATATTGGCCATAAATCATAGCCATCCCTCATCCCCAGAGCATGTGAAATTTCTAATACTGAGCTTGTTGATTCAGGAGGCCCCCTGGGTACCTGTACCTATGTTTTTAAAAAGACAATGAGGTGTTTCTGATAGGCACTTATACATACACAGTTCTAGTTAGGAATCACTGCTAGATTCTGAGGAATTCCAGAAAATAGGGGAAGATATTTGGAAGAGAATCAAGGCTTTCCCAAGACTCCTTAACTCATACTATCTCTTTGGTTTAGGTGTGAGTCTAGACCTACCCACTAGGCAAGTGGTTGGGCTAGGGAGAGTTTGGAAGAGCTGGAAAAACACTGTAGGACATAAGTTAGTTTTGTCTGTGAGACTGGGCCTCATTTTCTCTCCTTTCACCCAGATCTTTTTCTCTTGCCTCCAATTCAACCTGGATAGAGATTTAAATCTTTCCTTCACAGACACCCATTAAAGATGATGAAGTAGTCTGGCTTCCAGATCCATTCAACCCCTCCAGCTTGGAGATGAAATAACAGAGGCATCCACAGTGTCTAATTTTGTCTTTGGGGCTAATGAAGTATCCTGTGGGAGACACTGGGTCCAGGATGTTATTTTGCCTAAAGTAATGGACAATCACTAAGGATGAATGATTTTAGGTTCCCAGGCCAGTATTAATCTGGTTGTCTTAGGGTAAACACATCTGGTGTTCAAAAAATGCTCTCTTTCTTCTAAATCAAACAGCTACTTTAACTTGGAAATCCCCCAACTAAATATCTTTTGTGGAATTCCTCGGATTTCCAGGATGTAACCAGAGTTATAAGAAATCCTTTTCCTTATCTGACTGACATCTAGAACTTTCCCTTGTTGGTATCCAAGAAAACGGAATCTTATGTCACTTTAAAATGCCTGCACTCTCATTTTCAATGATCTTGGGCAAGTAGTTGAACCTGATTGAAAATGAGTCACTCACTACGTTTAAAGTATCCTACCTTTTATACTTCTGCCCTAATGTCTTGCAGACATCAGGAAGAAAATTTACCTGATGGTCTTGTTCTAAAATTAACAGAGAAACAGTCACTAAGGCATCCCCCCTGCCTTTCTTTACGATGGTTTTCTTTCCACACCTTTGTGTTTTGGGGGCTCCAAACCGGGATGAATGAAAAACACCTGCTGCCTTTCAGAACGGGGCTTCTTCCCATGCTTGGCTTTGAGATCTATCAAAGAATAAACCTGTAATTTCAATACTTGTAGTTTGAACCTACAAGTTACAAATGGAAGTCACAATTCCTGTGGCAGGCGTTTTTTTAGGCTGTCAGGTAGCTCATTTTGCTGCCATTTCCTGTTTTTAACATTCTCTTTACATAAATAAAATGTAACACTGTGAAAAATGAAACACCTGAACAAAAACACATGATAAGGTGCCCCCAAGAGCACATACATTACTCATCTCAAGCAGTGGGTTCATGTGTGATCTTCACTGCATATTTCAGTGTTAGGAGTATTACTAGGGTTATAAACTGAGTAAGGAAATAAAATTGCTCTTGGTCAAGGAACATCTTCCAGCATTAAATCGCTTCTGAATATTTATGGGGAGCATGTAATACCAGAGTGGTGTTTAAAGACGTTCTCAGTAATATTTTTCCTTGGTTTCTCCTTTGATGAAAATAACTATGGAATTTCAGGTCTAGAAAGAACTTCAAAATCAAGTGGAGATAACCCTTTCCCTAGTTTACACAGTTGATCCTTAACAGACCTAGTCTAAACCCCTAATCGGTTATCTTCCAGTCTGAACATCCTTCCACAAAGGCACGCATCTGTAGGTAAATGAAGAACCAGACTTTTCCAGTCTTTGTTGTTGTTGGCCCAACCTCATTTTATCAAATAAATGATAAAAGGCTCAAAAGGGACCCATGGAATTTATTGTACAAGATTCTCAAGACTTTATGTTACAAGTTGGTTAGAACATGTTACAAGGAACCCAGCTTGTTGATTGGAACCCCATACGATGCTGGTTACTATTTCATGGCCATACAGATATTGCATCTTGTGAAAGTTCATGCACATGGCTGAAAAGTGGTCGTGGTGTTTGCTTCTACTCAATTTATCATTAGTAAATCAGTCCAATTCAAAGTTCATTCTCAACTAACCACGTGTCAGTATCACTGTGTTGATTTACAAAGGGTATTCATGCTCAAAAACTTAATGCAGTTGCCTTTAGTTTCAGGACGGGGACTTAAACTCAGGTCTTTTATTCTCTGTCCAGTGGATTTTCCATCACAGTCTGAATCCTCCCAAGGTCTCCTAGACTAGTGAAACCGGCCAAGCCTCCCTAGGCATATTTTTCTGACTGAAACACAGATATCTCAGTACAGCCGGGAGTCCATTAAATGTGTCTTAACTTGCAGGACCGAACGCAGGCAGTGAATCCTAGTAGCCCCTTTGTTTACTTGTGAAAACCAAGGCCATGTCTACTTCCTTTAAAGGGAAGAGAAGGGTTGGGACAGAAAGAGATGGGAGGGGAACGGGGAAGGAGCCATGAGCACAACAAAACACCCACGCTTTCCAGTTCTGAGTCACATGCAGCATTGTAAAATGACTTATAGCCCTGAAAACGTTGGCAGAACACTCAGCATAGATCATGCATTTCAAGCATATGATGTAAATGCCTTTTGGCTCTCGATTACAGGCAATTCCTGAGTTCACTTCCAAATAATTCATTGTATTTGCTTTCTGCACTAAGCCCTTTAGACTGATTGAAGGAAACCTTCCCAAAGCTTATCTTCCACTTGCTGTATGGCTTTGTTGTTTCTCCTGTGGCTGATGTGACCCTGTGTTCTTGCACAGAGTTTTACAGAACATTTGTGCGAACACACATGACCTCCATTTCCTGGACACTTCTCAGAGTAAACATGCTTGTACAATGCGCTCAAATTGGCTAGGGTGTGGTCCAGTCAATGCTTTAAGCTGATTTCTTGTTTGATGATGTGGTAAACCACAGGGTCAACCATGCACTCAGATTTGATCAATAAGCCAGCCAAAAGAGTAATCATATTAGGGGTGATTCAGCTGTTAAGACAGCTGTTTTCTTGATCATATGGAAAATCCAAAACTTCGTTCTATAGTTGGAATTATGTGTTTTTATTTGTGACAATATTTTTAGGAAGATAGTAATGGAATGGTGGTATAAACTATACATATTCAAAGGATAGACACCAAGAGTATTTTCTTTTTTTAATACAAGGGTAAAGGTATCCTCTTCAGTAGTTATTAAGTTGAACAAAACATTTGTATTAATAATGAAGTTAGATGTACTTAACTGACCTTTTTTTTCTATTATCTGATCAAGACTTCTGTGCTGCTGATCGGACGCTCACTATAACAAGTAATTCTAGCCAAAGTGACTAGAGTAGCTCTTTGTAGAAAGAACAGTTGAATAAATTCAATAAGTCTTATGTTTGCTCCTCAGTTTACTCACCATAACTTCTATAATGATTCACTGAATTATTATTATTACTATTATAAAATTCTTAAAGGTCATTTTACTCTGTCTATAGGAGGTAAATCCACTGAATCTAATAATTTCAGCAGTTTTTATCCTTTTGGTCAAGGCTTCATAACCATTAAACTTCTTTTTGACCAGAACATTTGACTCATCATTTCCTAGCAAAAGTACTAAATCTACAGAAACTTAAGCTAAGTTGTTTTACCATATGAGAGTTAGCTAGTATTTGTGAATCTTCTAAACAACATTCTAATTTTATCCCTCTCTGAAGCATTCCAAACTTTATCATTTATATCATGAAAAAAAATAATTTTATAAGTTAAAGTTTTTTTCACGATGTTTTTTTGGGGGGAGTGGCGTGAAAATACCCCAGACATGGCTTTCTTACTTTGTGTATCTTTAGGCAATAAGAGATCTGACCACTTTCTGTTGTAACACTAAAGACTTAGAGATTTATTAGCAGACTATTAGAAAAAAGCCATTTATGCTTATTTTATTCAGAGAATGGATTTTTTTTTTTTTTTACAGTAACATATTCCAAGTTTTTTTGAAGTTAGTGGTTCATTCCTGGTAATAAGATTAGCGATGAGGTCTGCTTTTGTGATAATTGGCCTTCTTTCCTCCCCTTTCTCCCAAAATACGAAGAGTTTAGATTGAAATGCATCCCAAGAGACAGATGACAGTGGCCCCAAGGGAAAAGCCATTTGCACCTTCATCTGAGTCTTATTCCTTTAGCTGTTCAGTCATTTTGTGGCTTGAATGAAGAATGCATTACCTAGATTTGCAAAATACATGGAAAATAATTCTACCTCCCGTTCATTGTCCTCTTGGCTATTTTTCTCATTTAGAAGATGCACGGAACTATTTTGGGCCTTCCCAGTACACTTAACATTGCTTTAAAGCAGATTTAAGTCCCCCTACAAGACAATCTCCAACTCTCCATCCAACGAGCAGTGCACTATTAAAGATCTACCAGGTGTTTCAATATGCACACATTTGTCTCACGCTCCTTTTGGTTAGAAATAATAGAAAATGAAATTGAAGATTCATGGTTACAGTGTGATTTGATGAAACCACTGATCTAAGAGCAGCATGATGACTACTTGGCAAAGACACAAATGAGATCCAAACTATTTTCAAATATAAATGTACATGCCTTCTTTGTGAACCTCTTTGATGTGTACAGTCTGGTGGTTTAGAGACAACTCCAAATCCCCCAAACAATATTCGTCACAAAAAGAAAGGAAAACTTATCTGTGAATTGTCTGTCTATGGGTTATCTACTTTGTGGCACATTTGTGACAAGCTGTTAAAAACAGAAGACCAGCTCCTTATTGCCATCATGGATACTTTTGTGATGCCTGCCTATTTTTTCCTTAAATGGATGTGTTCACCAAGTGTCAACCCATCAAAAAATAGCTGAAAATCAGGTTAGGAAATAAAGTTCTCTTATCTCCCTCCAGCTTTGGTAGGGGACTCATTGCCCAAATTATAATATCTTTATTAATTTTTGAAATCTCATCACCAAATCTCAAATTTGGTACACAGTAGACACTCAGTAAATATTTGTGAAATGGAAATAAACTGACCTAAATATAAAGGATTTTCAAGTCATAGCACCTGCTGCTTTTGGTTAACTGGGGTCATAACACTCCTTAAAGCAATTCAGTCCTATTCTGTTTTTAGAATGATTGAAAACCACCTGGGTGCATAAATGTATTATCTTTTTTGGAGGGGGTCGGGGGTAAACAGACCTGAGTAAGAGTGAATGCCTGTATTTAAGGAGTCCAGACTTGAAGCCAGGGGCCAGGGGCTTTGTGAAATTGTACAAGGTGAGCCATGCCTTGAGAAGTTCAGAGAAAATCCATGTTCACAGCCTCTCACAGTGGGTGGAGCCGCCCCTCTCAAGAATCAAGAAACCCAAGGCTTAAGCCAAATTGCTATTAAGAGAAAGCAAATATAGGAGCTCAGTTTGTTTTTTGTTTGTAAGAGGGAAAAGAGCACAGATGGGCCATTCCTTAGATTTACAATGCAATACATTAGACCTTGAGAAGCTTGTAGACAAAATGGTTTGAAGAGGAATGAACTGCAGTTTAAATGTGCCTCATTTCAGTATGGGCTTTCCTGGCCCAAAGTTTAAGGAGTAGTGTCTGTTTTCCACTTAAATATATACATTTTGTGCAGCAGAGTCTTGGGCTATCAAAAGTTCTTTATGCTTCCTGATTAAACCCTATCACCCCAACTGGAAATGCACTACAATGTTTACAGCATCATTAAAGTCTTTCTCTCATCTCCTTTGCTGTCACTCTCCATCCCTACACCCTCTGCCAAGGCAGCAATAACTTGAAGTGACTTCCTCTTCATTTCCTTCTGTTCCCCCTTGGAAATTTTTTTTTTTGAAATTTGGGTCGAAGCACTATGAAAAGGGTGGGATTATTTTTCATAGGATTTCAGCAGGGAAATTAAAACTCCATTTAGTTGTGAAGAATGAGGAGGAAAGGGAGTTCTAAAAACCAGGATGTTGGCTGAACTTTTTGGAGCTGGGAGATCACTTTCTGTACTGTTCCTTTCTCATTTCTCTTAGTCTAGCTGCTACTCTGTCCCCTTTAAGGCCCATTCCTCCTCCTTCACGAGAACTTTCTAACCCTGAAGTCATTCTTTCTGGATCCAAATGCTGGATCTACCCCTTACTGGCTGTGTGACCTTGGGCAGGTTGCTTAACTTCTCTGTGCCTCAGTTTGCTTATCTGTAAAATAAGCAAATATAAGGGAGTAATCATAGTACCTATTTTCTAGGCTTGTATAAGATTTAAATGAGTGACTTTGAGTACTTACAAATGCCACATAGTAAGTCCTTCCAGTTTGCTCTTGTTAGTTTATTTATTGAACTTGAAGTAGAATCCTTTGAGAATAAGGACCTGGGTCTAAAAAAAGTTTGAAAACTCCTGCTCAAATTTTGCCCCATCCCTTGCATAATGTGTCAAATAAATATACTGGTTCTTCTCCCTCTCAGAGTATTTGTTTTGTCTCCTCTTTCTCTATCCATAATCTGAATGAAGGCTTTGTCTCCTCTTTCTCTATCCATCATCTGAATGAAGGCTTTTCCCAAAGGTCTGCACCCAGATTTCATGCTTCCTCTTCCACTTTGGGATTTTATTTGTTTCCATGGCTACAAATATCATCACCATGCAGGCAACTTCCACATTTCTGCTTTTATCCAAATGTTTCTTTTAAAAATACTGTAAGCAAAAATCCTTTTAATGCTCCCAATTAAAAGAATATAAAGCAGAATGGCAACTGTATACATTGTGAACAACACTGTGGTCTTCAAAATGACTTTGGAGATAGACGAGGCTCCTATGAAGAAGTTTCAAAAATAGATTTTGGAGGGCTTCCCTGGTGGTGCAGTGGTTTAGAGTCCGCCTGCCGATGCAGGGGACACGGGTTCGTGCCCCGGTCCGGGAGGATCCCACATGCCGCGGAGCGGCTGGGTCCGTGAGCCATGGCCGCTGAACCTGCACGTCTGGAGCCTGTGCTCCGCAACGAGAGAGGCCACAACAGTGAGAGGCCCGCGTACCGCAAAAAAAAAAAAAAATAGGTTTTGGTAATTGACTCTCTGTGAATGCCGACTGAGAAAATAACTTTTAAATGAACACTTACTATTCAAAATCCTGTATCTTTAAACCATGAAACACCTTCCTCTTTCCTCACATCCCCCTCCTGGTAGGCATGAATTACTCTACATTTTCCTTATGACAAAGTTGCCAGTGTCCACTAGCCCACATCACATTAGCCGGTCATAACTGTTAAGGATTTAATAGTACATTTTATGCAGGAGGTCAGCATTAAGGCATACAAAGAAAACGGGCAGAGACTCTACAATAAAGACAACAGAAAAAAATAATAAGACATGTCACAGATGGTTTGGCAGCCAAGAGGATAGTGACAATCTTTTCACCCTTTTAAGGCATGGCTTTTATTTGCTCCTTTGCATGCCTACCAGCTTCAAAGCTCATGTTTCTCCTACTGTCTCCTTCCCATGGTTTTACATTCTTGATGGACACACTTAAGGATGTCAACTGGAATTTAGAAACAGAATAAATTCTTTGTGATATGACACTGTCTACTGCTAGTAAACATAAAAACTGCTAATCTGTATTGAGTTCATATTCTGAGCTAAGTGCTTTCACTTTATTTCATTTAGTCTTCTCAATAACTCTAGAGGGGTATTCTACTCTTATCTCCATTTTACAGGTAAGGAACTTGAATCTCAGAGAAGTTAAGAGCCTATGACATGTTACAGTGAACAAGAGGTGAAGCCAGGATTTCAATTCAAATCTCATCAAAAGCCATTGTTCTTCATGACTTCTCTGTGCTGTTGTCTTATTCATTGGGGCCACTATGACAAAATATCACAGAAACTGGGTGTCTCATAAACAGAAGGAATTTATCGCTCGCATTTCGGGAGGCTGGAAGTCAGATTAGGATATCAACATGATCGGACCCTGGTGAGAGCTCTCTTCTGTACTGCAGACTGTCAACTTCTCATTGCAGCCTCAATTTGCAATGGAAGGGGTGGAAGGAGTGAGGGAGCTCTCTGGGGTCTCCTTTATAAGGGCACAAATCCCATTCATGAAGTCTCCACCTTCATGACCTAAAGACCTAATCTCCCAAAGGCCCCACCTCCAAAAACCATCACCTTCGTGGTTAGGATTTCAACATATGAACTCTGGGGGTGGGGGAGGGGTGGGTACACAAATATTCAGATCACAGCAACTGTTCTTCCAAATTATATTAGTTAATGATTTTCATCAACACATCCATCAGCTTAAAAATCCATGCCAAACGTGGGCACAGGGAAGGAAGAGAAGCAAAATGCTGAATGATGCACAATTTAGAAAATCAGCCCTTGATTTTCAAAAGTTGTCAAAAATTGACAAAATCCCACAAATTATTCAGCATGCCTAAATTCTTTAGTTTCAGTTGAGTTCATCTAAATAGTGTGCTCTGAATATCGATAGACATTCATGATCATTGACACACATATGGATACCCTCATAACCATATGCATTATGACTCCATAACTGGAACCAGGTGGCCCCTGACCAATGTGCTGTCAGGTCAGGGACTTGGGCTGCTCACCACACCCCAACTGCATGCGGCAAGGCATTAGCTGCCGTGTCGCAGTTTTGTGTTTCGATATTGATTATTACGACTGTCCAACATGAGTCACGGCCATTGTACAGAACCCATTGCCATGTCCCTGAAGAATTGTGGCAAAAATCTCCTCTGAAAGAATGATGACTGACATAAACCTATAAAGGACCTTTCCTAAGAAGGAACTGAGACCCCATGTAATAAATATGTTCATATTTCATTCGTGCCTATCTGAGGTTCCAGAACACAACCTGGCCATATCAGTGTCTCATACTAAATATAAGATTTGAAGTGAGATGCTCTAGGAGAGCTCCATTCGTTCGGACCCCTACTCTCTCTGGACACAAAGTTTTCATCAGTTTAGGAGAAAGTATTATTTGAAATGCTTTTCCGCCCATGCACACGGGAGTTCCTTTTTAACTAGAAAGCACTCTATTGGTAAATGATATTCACCTTGCACAAAAAGGTAGTCTCCTTAGACTAGATTCATTAAAATAAAAACTCATCCCTGGGTTTTATTAAAAAAGAATATTTGTGTTAATCCTGGACACCATTTTCTTTTGAGTGCACTGGGGAATATTTAAGAGAAAATATTTAATTGGGCAAAACTTGTTGCTTTATCTACAGTCAAGTGTCAGGGTCATTAGAACAGGCACTTGAGAAAGACTGGAAAACACTGGGCATTGTGGTAGAAGAGGCCCAGGGATCAGGCCACTTGAAGTGTCATTTCCGTTAATGTTGCTGCACCTCACTGCATCCATTTGTCCAATCTTACCATTAACTTGGAATCAACTACGAGGATTCTTTAGAGGACTGTGTATCACACACTAGTCCTTTAAAGTTAATTATAATCACCATGTAATATCAAAAGGTTATTAGACAAAATGTTCGCTTGGCTCTTAGTGTTGATTTTGTCTCTGTCACATTTATGCCTGCCTGGAAAGGATCTGGAAGCGTACTTTATCATTATTACTCAATAAACCCAAAGTTCTGGGTACTCTTGCCATAGTATGCTAAAGTGTGATGTTTGAGTTCACTTTCTAGGAGCTTTTGGTATTGAAGACAAAAAGAAATTCTATTCTCACGGCTTATTTAAACATATTCCCGTTGTTCAGAATGGAATTGCCAAAGATACCATCATTCAGAGTTCAGTGTGAATGATTACAGTTCACTGAATTTCTGCATGCAAATTCTCTGTCATTGGGCCCCTCATTCCCTTAGATGAAATCATCTATCTCCAACATTTAAGATACTGGAGACATGTATCTTTCTATACTTAATTAACACATTCAAGACACTCAGATATGATTTGAGGGAGATTAAGCTTTATACTCTCCTGATCTGAATAGAAGACGTTCTGGGGTAACAAAACAGGTGACTGCAACACTGGAAGGGTTGGGGCACAGCTTTGGTGTTTAGTAATAACTGATGTTTGAAAAGAGTTGGTCTCTTGCATGAACGTCAAGGAACCACTGTGTTTCAGTGGGCTGAGGAGGAAGAAATACTAGTGGAAGGGATTTGAGAGAAGTTAGGAAGCACAGGAAGAGGAAATTTATACTCACAAGAGAGGCTGAAACCCTCATCCCCGAATCCTTTGCCATTACCACACCTTTTAATGTTTTACTTCAACCAGAAGAGAGAAAAGATGGGAAATGCACAAGAGGAAGAAGTCACACAACTTCTTCTACGACTACGGCTTTCCTCTCCTCTGAGAACTGGGTAAACGCTAAGCTGACAAATGTACATACGTGGAGAGGCTGACCAGGAGCCCACACCACAGAACTTCAAGCTCTTTCAAACAGGAAGCGGTGATGCGGCTGGAGAGGACATAAGCTCCATCCTCTCTGCTCCTATTTGTTTTGTAACACAGAACTGTCTGATATTCTGGGACACCCACGCTTTTTGCAGTAGCAACTGGGGCTCCTCATGCACAGATTGCTGTCCACCCACGACAGCAAAGCAGGCCCAAGACCCAGGCATGCTGTGTTCCCTGAAAGGACACCAAGCCATGTGTGCAAATCTGAGACAAAGGCAGAGTGGGCGGATGGCCCTGGAACAATAATCTACCCCCACCAAAAAAAAGTGAAAATTAAGTTTCTTAAATGCCTCTTTCAAAGCAAACATTATAATGAATATGTGAATTTGGCATTGCTAGTTTTTTTTGTTTGTTTTCTTTTTTTATAGGTAGAAGTTATGATCCTTTCTCAAGTTCCAAAACTCCTTGCTTTATCACCAAGCTCAGTCCTTTTAGCCTCAGCATCCAGGACACCAGAATGGAGCAGGAATGATGGTTTCCAGGAACTACTTTCAACATGCCATTATCAAATCTCTCAGTCATTCCCGCTAACACCTTGGTGAAACTGTGCATTCCTTGCCCGTCCTTGCCCTGACGCATTCCTTGAACAACTCTTCCAAAAGAATCAGGTTGTTAGCTTTGGGTCCTCAGATCTTCGCTTTTCCATGGATAACCTTTGAGAGGCTTGAACAAGTCCTCAAATCCTATGAATAACTGTGTGTGAATGTGAATTTTTATGGTAAGATGTCCATGGTTTTCGTCAGTTTAAGAGCTAATGACCTAGTAGGTCAATATTTCCAGATCCTTTGCCGTGTACACTAGCATGCTTAGAAACTGGTTTCTCTCTGTTCTAAGTCCAATGGAAGAAGTACATGCTGTCTGGGGACAGCCCTCCAGATATCAAAGTAGCACAACCAGCTCACCCTCTGAAATCTCTTCCGCCTTGGAAGACTTTATAGCCTCCTTCAGGGGAAGAGATAGAGTTTTTCTAGTTGTACCAGAGTTCTAAGGATAAAGGGCTGAGAGAATTCCTAAGAGAATTGAGTTGGCCCAATACTCTTCCAGTAAAAATTCTATGGTTCTTAAACGAAGCTGCACCTTTCTTTTCTTCCCACCTAGTGACACTTGATGTTCATCATTTGATTGGGAATTTGCAGTGCCCTTGTTTGGATCAGTCTTGAACTGCTCTTTCCTCTTAGAGGAGGAAAATTCTCTCCCTTTCTCCCCAGATTCCTGCTTCCCTTCCCTTGTTTTTCTTTTATTTTTAATTAAAAAAAATTTTTTTGCTGCATTGGGTCTTCATTGCTGCGCGCAGGCTACCCTCGTTGCAGTGGCTTCTCTTTTTGTGAAGCATGGGCTCTAGGCGCGCGGGCTTCAGCAGTTGGGGCACGTGGGCTCAGTAGCTGTGGCTCGCAGGCTCTAGAGCGCAGGCTCAGTAGTTGTAGCTCACAGACTTAGTTGCTCTGCGGCATGTGGGATCTTCCTGGACCAGGTATCGAACCTGCGTCCCCTGCATTGGCAGGCAGATTCTTAACCACTTTGCCACCAGGGAAGTTCCCCTTCCCTTGTTTTGGTCTTCTCTGCTTCTGGGCATTTTCCCTAGCTTAGCCCCTCCCTCCCAATGGAGACTCCTGATGGGATGACAAAGTAAGCACTGCATTACCTTTCAGGGAAGCTGCAGTCATAACAGTGAACAACAGTGAACAAGACAAGGAATTCCAGCCACTTACATTTGCTTGTTTGGGCTTGGACTCTATGCAGGAATAAGGCTCTTTTCACTTCTAAAAATAAGACCCTTTGCCTGCAAACATAATTAGAGTATACAGGTAGTTTCTTTTCACATTATGAAATCTCAAGGCTGGCTATAAATAGGCTTGAAACTAAACTCACCATATCTGCCCAATGGGTGCCCATCAGCCTAACTCCCACAGGCGTCTCAAATTCGCCTCACATACAATTCATTAATTTTCCTTCTAAATGAGCTTTTCCTCCTATATTAGCTGTACCAGTTAGAAGCAGTCTACTGCTAATATTAACAGTCATAGCTAATATTGTATTCAGTGGTGAAAAGCTGAAAGCTTTTCCTCTAAGATCAGGAACAAGAGGAGGATGCCTACTCTTGACACTCTCATTCAACATAGTATTGGAAGTCCTAGCCAGAGCAATCAGACAAGAAAAAGAAATAAAAGGCATCCAAATCAGAAAGGAGTAAGTAAAACTGTCACTATATTCAGATGACATGATATTATTTATAGAAAACCCTAAAGACTGTTAGAACTAATAAATGAATTAAGTTAAGTTGCAGGATACAAAATCAATATCCAAAAATCTGTTGCATTTCTATACTAATAGTGAACTATCAGAATCCCATTTACAATTGCATTAAAAATAATAAAATATCTAGGAAAAAATTAACCAAGGAGGTGAAATGCCTATACACTGAAAACTATAAGACATTGATGAAAGTAACTGTAGAAGACACAAATAAATGGAAAGATATTCTCTGCCCATGGATTCCAAGAATCAATATTGTTCAAATGTCCACACTATCCAAAGCAATATACAGATTCAACGCAGTCCTATCAAGATACCAATGGCATTTTTCACAGAAATTGAACAAAGAATCCTAAGAATCATGAAAGACCCTGAATTGCCAAAGCAATCTTGAGAAAGAACAAAGCTAGAGGCATGGTTCTCCCTGATTTCAAGCTATATTACAAAGCTACAGTAATCAAAACAGTCTGGTACTACAATAAAAACTGACATTTAGATCAATGGAACAGAATAGAGAATCCAGAAATAAGCCCAAGTATATATGGTCAATTAATTTATAATAAAGGAGGCAAGGCTAAACAATGGGAGAAAAGACAGTATTTTCAATAAATGGTGCTGGGAAAACTGGACAGCCACATGCAAAATAGTGAAGCTGGACCACTATCTCACACCATACACAAAAACTAACTCAAAATGGATTAAATACTTCAACATAAGGCCTGAAACTGTAAAACTCCTAGAAGAAAACATAGGCAGTAAACTCCTTGACATTGGTCTCAGTGATGATTTTTGGATTTGACACCAAAAGCAAAGGCAACAAAAGCAAAAATTAACAAGTGGGATTATGTCAAACAAAAAAGCTCTGCACAGTGAAGGAAAACATCAACAAAAATGAAAAAGCAACCTACAGAGTGGGAGAAAATATTTGTAACTCATATATCTGATAAGGAGTCAATATCCAAAATATATAAAGAACTCATTTAACTCAACAGCAGGAAACAAAAACAAACAATGAAATTAAAAAATAGGCAGAGGATCTGAATAGACATTTCTTCAAAGAAGACATACAGATGGCCAACAGGCATATGAAAAGATACTCAACATCTCTAATCATCAGGGAAATGCAAATCAAAACCACAATGAAATTCCACCTCACACCTGTCAGAATGGCTATTATCAAAAAAACAAGAAATAGCAATATTGGTGAGGATATGGAGAAAAGGGAACCCTTGTGCACTGTTGGTGGAAATATAAATTGATGCAGTCACTATGGAAAACAGTATGGAGTTTCCTCAAAAAGTTAAAAATGGAACTACCAAGTACCAAGCAGATCCAGCAATTCCACTTCTGGGTATTTATCCAAAAAAGGATGAAAATATTAACTTAGAAATATTTATGCACCCCTATGATCATTGCAGCATTATTTATCGCAAAAATCAAGATACGGAAACAACCTCATTGTTCATTGAAGGATGAATGAATAAAGAAAATGTGGTATATCTACACAATGGAATATTATTCAGCCATAAAAAAGAAAGAAATCTTGCCATTTGTGACAACATGGATGGAACATGAGGGCATTATGCTAAGTGAAATAAGTCAGACAGAGAAAGACAAATATCGTGTGCTCTCACTTATGTGTGGAACCTAAAAAAATTAATAAATAATAAACTGAGCTCATCGATAACAGAGAATTTTCCAGAGGTAGGGCAGTGGGGGATGGGCAAAATGGGTGAAGAGATTCAAAAGGTACTAACCTTCAGATATAAGATAAGTAAGTCATGAGGATGAAATGTATGGCATGCTGACTATAGTTAATAATACTGTATAGTATACTTGAAAGTTTCTAAGAGAAGAGGTCTTAAAAGCTCTCATCACAGGAAAAAACTGTAACTGTATTTGGTGACATATGTTAACTAGACTTACTGCGGTGATCATTTCACAATATTTACAAATATCAAATCATTATGTAGTACTCTTGAAACAAAATAATCTCACAAATATAATCTCATATGTCAATTATACCTCAATAAATATAATTAATATAAATTTTATAAGCATATATATATATATTTTTTTTTTTTTCTCTGTTGCAAAGCCTTAAATGGTCTTCTAATTCTTTAGCATGTCATATCACTCAAGACCCATTATCATCCTCCTTTTTGTGGGAGATTGTTAACATATCAGCCTGCAATATATCACACCTCTCATGCCCTTGATGGTCCTCTCCCACATGGACTGTGGGCTTGGCCAGTTGGATTTTAGCAAGTGCATTCCAAGTGAAGGCTTGAAAAATGCTTGCACACTGGGGCTTGCACTCTTGTGGCCCTCTGGGAACACCTTGGCATTACATGAAGAATACAAAGTGAACTCCCTTCAGGAAGAGAGGCAACATCCCAAGCAGCCTAGTGGACATCTCAGATGTGAGAGTCAGGTCATCCTAGACCATCCATCCCTAGCTGAGCTGACCCAGATCCAAAGAACTGCCCAGGTGATCCACAGAGTCATGAGTAAATATAATGGTGGTTATTTTAAGCCATCAAGTTTGCTGGCCTGGGATTGTTGCCTCTCTGCCTTCACTCGTGCTCAGCCTTCTGCTGGGAATGTGCTTCTTCTCAGCCTGGTTAACTTTGACTCACTCTTTCCTACTTAGTTTGGATTTTATCTTCTTATTCTTTCCTTGACAATTCTATTCTAATTTCCTACGGCCCTTCAGCTAGGTTAGGTAGGCACCTCTTCTAAACTTTCTCAAAAATCCCTATCACCACGCTTCCAAATGCTTTTACGATGGCCTGCTTATGAGTCTACTTCCCTGCTAGCTGTTGGGATTTATGAAGACACAGTCTGTGTTTTATTCTTTCTTTTTTCCTGCCAATATCTAGCAGAGGGGCTGACACTTAGTAGTAGCCAATAAAACTTGTGGAGCCAATGAAGGAATGAAGGAGGGTGGGAAATCCAGAAGGCAGTCTTAAGCTAGCTGGGGAAAGGCCCCCAAATCAGTAGATATTGGTTTGTGTTGACACTGTTTAATTCAACTTTTATATATCTTTGTCTTACCTCAATAAGATAGGAACTTAGCAGAAAAACAAAAACAAAACAAAACAAAGAGATAAACTTTAGACAAAGAACATGTGAGTAGCCAGTAGAGCAGAGACTTCAGAAACTCTAATCATTTGGTTTGGGTGATGGTACAGAAGGGTGGAAAGGAGCTAAATTAAACCCACCGAAAGTAGGTCTGAGGTAGATTATTTAACCTGTTCAAGGGTTCAAAATAGAAATCTGAATCCAGTTTCTAACAGGTTTCCTATCACTGGGTAGAAAAGAGAAAAGAGCTTTTTTCTTTCCTTTCTCCATGCCAAACCTCCTAGTGCCATGGTAAAACTCACCCCAGACGAGTTGATAAACTGACAGATAGTATCAAATGTCAGGCAGGGTTTGTTTCCATCCCCAGGCTCTTGGGAACAGCACACGAACAGATTGTTCCTGCCAGAGTATCTCATTATTTTAAGCAAATTGAATTTCTCATCGACTATGTTGAAAGGTTGTAGGCTAGTTATAATTACCGGTTTTACTTAATTTCCTTTTATAAATAGGTCGGTAGTCTATACTTCAAAGTAGTCTGTTGATTACTGACTTTCTTTTTTTTCTCTTGGCCTCAGGGACTGTTTAGAGCAGAAACTGCTGACGGAGTGAATTTAATGAAACAAATACATGTCCAATTACGAGAGAGAGAGAGTGTGTGTGTGTCTGTGTGTGTGTGCGCAAGCGTGAGGACACACACCGGACCACAGGTAGCAAACACACAATAAGTCAGAATCCTATGTCTGACAGTGAGTGCAGAAGAGACTTTTGTTGTGATGCTGGGTTAGGCATGTTGGAGCTGCTGGCGAAAGCAGCCACTCCTGGCCGTGGGAGTCCAGAGGCTGGGAAATTTTCCCTCTGAACAGAGGGATTTCTACTCATGGAAACCCTCTGTCCTAATGAAAGGCAGCTTCCTGAGAAAGTGCAAATATGTTATGTGGGAAAGGCAAGAGATCAAACTGCCAATTCCATAGCAATATTTCATAAAATATGCATTTTTTGCTTTTCTGGTTATCATAGTAATGGATTTTTTTTTTTTTTTTTGGTCAGAACATTTAGAAAATGAAGAATGCAAGGGAGAAGAATCATGAAAATTCTCTATAATTCCACCACCCAGAAATAACCACTAAACATTTCATATATTTAAAAAAATCTCCATATATGTGTATTTATGTATATATATATACTCATATGCACCTCTATCTTGTTTCTTTATTCCTGTTAATATAGCGAAAGCATATCCCCATGTTATGCACCTTTAAAGTAATGAATGTAACTTTTAATGATTAGCTATTATTCCATAGCGTGGGTAGATTGTGGTATCTTTAGAACCATCCCGTTATTATTATTTCATGTCTCATTTCATTTATTTATCATTTCTGATATTATAAATAACACAATATTGAACACTCCCATAATTAATCATTTCTGCAGTTTTCACTAGTCCCTTTGGGTAAATTCAAAGAAATAAAATGTATGGGTCAAGAGGTTTGAACTCTTGTAGGTCTTAATACAGATGATGAAACTGATTTTTTAGAAACGCACCAGTTTATACCCACTTAAAGGTATATGAGACTACTTGTTTTACCGTATACCTGTGAACAGTAGGAATTAAAATATTCTAAGATATCATCCCTGTGATAAATGAAAAGGTTTATCTACCTCATTGTTTTAATTTGCATTTCTTTTGCTCCTAGTAGGGCTAAACAATTTTATTTGTCTATGATAACAATTTAACTTATGCATTTTGCCCTAGAAGGGAGTGGGGTATGAAAGAATGAGTTGCAGATGAGTGTTTCGACAGAAAAAGGCAAGAAAAAACAGAAATGTGCAGAGCTTAGATATAGCTGCATTAAAGAACTACCTGAGGAATTTATGAAGATTTTGAATTAACTGATTATGGAGAGGCCATGCCTTGGTGTTTTCTAAAAGCTGTGAGCACACAGTGGAATTAGGGGTGGGCTGGATCTTTGCAAGAAGAGTCTAGGCTGCTACACTGGGATTCCACGAAAGGGTGAAAGTGGAGCAGGATGAAGGCATTAGGGTCCTGCAGGGCTGGTGGTGGTAACAGTGCAAGGAAGTTATCAAAACAGAATCAGAGATGAGATAGCTCAGCACAACTCTGCCTTGCATTATACCACTCATCAGCTCCATTTGGGGCTGATAATTATGCCTTTTATTACATAGCTTACTCTCCAACTGGGGTTCATAATCCAGCTTGTAAATTGTTCTGCTTCCTGGTTTTTCTTGCTCCTGGGTGGGTTTTAGGCACTGCCTCGCTCCTAAGCCCCTCTGTGAAATGTTAACAAATAATGGCTAAAAGGGAGGGTTGGCGATAATCTGTGGATTCCAAATAGCCAATCTTTTCTTGACCCTGGTTGCCACACACACACAAAAAAGCAAATTAACCTTCAGAAGCTTTTTCTCCCTGTTCCTTCACCCCAGATAGTTTCTAGAAGGGTGTGTGTGTGTGTGTGTGTGTGTGTGTGTGTGTGTGTGTGTTTGCATGTCTCCCTTGTGTGTCACACTTTGGGTCCAAGAGCATTTTTATAGCCCTGGAGGTAACCAAACACCCGGTACAGTGGCCTCACACAAGCTCATCTCCATGGGGGTGTGGAAGGGTTCCTGAACTGCCCACGAAGGCTTGCACTCAGCTGCCTATAATTTCCTGCCACACTGAAAAGCCGCCTAGCCAGAGGCGGGGCATCTCGAACCCACTACTCTTAGGGTCTTAAGGACATTTTCCCTAGTGTCTGAGGGAGGTCTAAGACTTCAGCCAATGTTATAGAAGCAGTAAGATGTGGAGAAAACACTATAAAACTCTGAGTCAGGAAACCTGGATTGCAGTCCTGCTGCTCTCTGCCATCGGAGGCTAAGTGACTTAATAACTCACCTAATTTCTCTGGGTCTTAACTTTCCTTATGTGAACAGTGAGAACAGTGACTCATGTCCTCTGGTGTGGTGGAAAGGACACTTTCCCTTCCCCAGCTGGGCCAGGCCCTGGAGTCCTCACTAAGCATTCATGAGCCTTAGTTTCATGTCCCATCAAGTGGGGGTGAAAGGCACCAGGCACAGCTACCTAACACGAGTGGTGGAACGGTGTAGTGATCTAGTAAGTTACTGTGGATGAAAGCACTAGGGGCAGTGTACATTGATGAACTTGAAAGCATCAGGGAGAGTTTAAACTGGCATTTCAAGGTAAGGAGGAGCGCATCCACACCAGAATGGGGTGGGCGGTCTGTTTCGGAATCATGTGATAAAGCCTGGAGTACCCTAAGAACAGCCAGAGGGTTCCTGGTTCCATTAATGGTTTACAGGTGATACTGCTCTGCCTTTACAATCCATGACTTCTTTTGATTAAAATGTGTCTGATGTACTTCTTTAATGCTGTTTGAAATGTCAAAATTAATTATCAAGACCAAACTTAAGTCATCTACAACCCCTCAAAGAGCTTCCCCTTGCTTGTCCCCCTCACCCCACCACTGTACTGGCCCTCACTGCTCTGGGGGAAATCCTAAGATGACAGGCCCCGGTTCCCCCAGATGCTTTTGGGTATCCCAGGACGGAGCAGTGGTGCCTCTGGACCAACCTCGCAATCACAGAACTGCAGAGCTGCGAGGTTCCTCTGAGGTTTGCGGGAGTGAATGACGGGGCTGGAGTCCCTATGCCTGCCACAGCAGTCAGGTACAATACAAGATCAGACCAAGGTCATTTGTCTCATTGACGGGCTTTTTTCTTTTAGTGAAAAGCTTTCAAGGTTGAAGCAAATTTCCTCCAGTGGCTCCAAGTTCCAGTAGCAATACTCAGAGGACCCAGGGTGAAGGGGTGGGTTTCAAGCCTCCCCTGAGATTTGGGGGGATGAATGGGTCACAGGGCCACCAGCCCATGAAGAGACTGCCAGCTGCAAAACATGTACAATTGCAGACCTGCTGGTTCAGCTGGTGGAAATACTGTGTGCCTCTTTAACATGTAATCTGTTAGAAGGGGGTCACAGCTTTATCTTCAACAGTTAAAATTTTATGTTGGGTCAAAACAAAAAATGAAATCTGTATCTTTCTTGCCAGTTCCTCCTCCTCAGGGTGAGTGGGGGCCAGTTAACGTGAGCTTGGGCTGCAATGTCTTGTAAACTTTCTCCGGGCTGAGAATGTCTCTTCCTAATATGCCCTGGGATCTTCCCCACAAAGCACAGAGAGGCAGAAGCTACTTTTCCTTATCAGCCGAGCCCTCATTTCTCCTCTTGAATTTAGCTAAGTCAGGCTCTTCAGCAGGAAAATAATGAAGGGGAAAACCACTACCACCAACAAAAAGAACAAGAAAAGAATTGAGCTCGAAATCTCAGGATGCAACAGTGGGACTCAAATGATACATGGGTATTTCGAGCTCCTAGAAACTTAACCTGAAACAAGACAAGGAAATAAATCCCTAGCATTTGCTTTCTTTGTTTGTTTTTATTTTATCTTGAAATTTTAAGAAGAGGATCACAAGTAACAGGAGTCAAAATAATTTGGAAGGTTTTTGAACCCTTGGGTTGAGTAACAGGAACTCCCCCCTACCGTCTACAGGCACTTGTTAGGCAAGGGTTCCATGGGCCCTGCCTACTTGCATTAAGAGTGGTCTGGAGCTCAGACACTTTTGGGATCAGGGAGGGACACGTATGAATGAAATGGGTAAAGCTGGTTGGTTACAAAAGAATAGAGTGGGGAGATTAAAGCAACTGGTGTGTGCATGTCCTACCTACAGCTGTCACCGTGAATTTTTACTAAATCCCACGCAGGCCACATAAAATGTGCATTTTGCCCACAGTGGGGTCTGTGGCCTTCTCATTCTACTCGCTGGTGCTGATGTGAACTCCCTTTCCTTCCTCTTTCCCTCCCCCACTCTGTTCCAACTGTAGCTTTTCGGTAAAGTGTTTAAGAGCACGGATGCTCGAACACCAATTATTGACCGTGTCACTCTGGGTCAGGTATTTCACCTCTTTGTGCCCTAGGCTGATTCATCTATAAAAGGGCAAATGTGAATAAATGAGTTTTTCAACGGCTTACATCAGTGCCAGGGACACACAAAGCATTATGTGTGTGTTTTCTTTTATTCTTCACTCATTATCCATTTGTAACTATGTAGCACCTCTCATCTTCCAGGTATGGCACTGGCTTAATTGGAAACTCTGTCGATAGATCAGATATGAATCCTTTGCTCCAGGGAAGTAGGGGAATAAAGAACTAATATTTTTTCCCTTTTAAGTTATGAGCTTTTCAAACATCATTGATTTAGTCTTCGGACTCCTTTAGGAGATAAGTTTTATTATCCCTGTTTTTTAATGAATGTGGAGACAGAGGTGGAGGCCATCTCAGGGTGACATGGCTGTGAATCCAGGTCTCTGAAGTTGGCAGGTGTCAGACTTCTTACAGGGTCTAAGGGCAGAGCAGGGGTTGATTATGCATCAACCATTCATCCTGGCACTCTTTCTTAGCTGGCCCTGGACTTGACCTTGCTGTCCTTCACAACAGAGGGATCCAGGCTCCACCACCAATTAATTATGGCTGGCATGAGAGAGGGAAATTATTTCCTATCCTGGGAATATTCCAGGCTGCCTCAGGAGAAAATTCTGGCCGGTCTTATAGCCATTTTCATTGCACAGTGAAGAATTAGGCTTGAGTGAATAGGAAAGATCACAGCCCACCTCTGGTTCTGCTCACATTTTTGTATTTTGTTTGCATGATCCAGACAAGCAACCCCTTTCTTCCAGAGATCTCCTTCCTGTCCCCTGCATGAATCCATGGGAACATTTCAATCACAGACATTGAGAAAATGAAGGAATAGGAAAGACCACTGAATTCACCAGCTGCCATAGAAAATTCACTTGGTTCCTTTGGGTATATGAGAATCACTAGAGGAGCTTGTTTAAAAAAAAATAGATGCATGGGCCCTAGTCCTTGGAAATTCTGACTTAATATTGCTGGAGAGAGGCCCAGGAATCTTCATTTTAACAGACTCTAATATATAGACAGATGAAGAATCCACTGATCCAGCTGAACTCTTAATTTAAAAGAAATTACGTGACTTGCCCAAGTTTACACAGCTAGTTAATATCAATTAGACTAGGACTTACAACTGCTGACTTCCAATGGAATAGTTTCCCTGCAACACTGCATAGCTCCTAGAAGAGGGCATTGTCCAAGTCTTCCAGACCAAAGTTTCCCTAATTTGCGACTGACATTAAATGGTAGTGATTTAACTCTTAGATTTAAGGACTAGAGCATTGCTTCAAATCAATACATGCAGAGGAGCACGCAAACATAAACATGTTGGTTTCACCTGGGCAACATGCTTATGTAGATTTCTGTTGGCCTGAATTGGGGCCATCTCCAAGGGGGTCAAGCATGGCTTTCTTGTCATCCCCGGGTATTTTAGAGAAAGAAAGAAAAAAAAAGTTTTTAAAGTAGGTGGTAACTAGATTTTAAGAATAGAAACCTATTTTCCCTGTTGCAAGGCTATGGTCCCAAGGGGGAAGATGGAATAAGTGTAAAGCATGTCTATTTCAGGAAAAGATTAAACAAAGACTGACCTGACTCAGAGCTGTTAGAGTGAAAACACTTGCAGTGGAGACGCTTAAAAGCATGCCTTACTTTTATTAGCATCCACTTCTTTTATGGAAGGCTAACTGTAAAATTTATGGAGCGAATTATCTCTCTAGATTAATATTTATGAACATACAATAGCAGATGTGAGTTCTAAGTGTTGTATTAAGCATTGGCTTTTCTCCCCTTGCACATACAAGCAAACAACAGACAGCTCAAGATGATGTTAATATTCTCTCCACAACGTATGTAAACAGTCTTGCGAAATTTTTTGTTCCAATTGCGGCAAATTGGTATTTACCCAGTAACCAAAAACTATTTTTAACAGTTAATACTTCTGAAATGTATGGGGACCTTTCTGCTATATGACTAAGAGCTTGGAAAATCAATTGCAAAAACGCTCTCCTAATCAAACACTGAGGAACAAGACATCTCTTTATTGATGCATTTTAACCACATTTTATTCTTATAAGAGAAAGGAAAAATAATCAAATGCACCTTGTTCTTCCTGCATTTCGAATATCGAACTAATGGTTCCTTCATTTCCCAAAACAGGAGAACATGTTTAAGTGCTGCAAAAAACACTGCACTTTCAACTAAATCCAAGTGGGCTTACTCCAACTCCTGACTTTTGTGTATAAATCTTAGCTAGTTCTACTATACATATAAAACACAAGTTTACGTGACTCCGGGTAAAGAAAGATGTACAGGGGACCAGACAGGGAGACAATAGAAGCCAAGTCTGATGATAAATGAATGGCTTTGAGCCAGTCCTGAGGCTCTGTGTTTTAGTTTTCTTGTCTATAGATGGAGGGGTGTTTTACTATATCAGGAATTCCCAAACAGGGATTTGTGGTTTGGAAAGGGGACAATGGATGAGCTTTAGGGATTACTAACTCGCTTGCCCTGAAAACTCATATAAATTTATCTATGAATTAATATGTGTATATTACTGACTCTGGATATCCATTGGTTTCAGCAATTCTCAAAGGGTTCCCGAACCTCAGAAAGGTTATGAGCTATTGTACTAGAGGACCTTTTAGGTCGCTTCCTGTTATAATTCTCTTTAACTTTTGCTGCATCCTGGCTCTGATCTCACGTTTTTGCTTCAATTGCCCACCGTTACTCCTTTGCAACTCAAACTTACTTTTCTCTAAGCTTCCTTCTTCTAAGGCTTCAGAACTGTGCTGTTCCACAGGACAGCCTCCAGCCATGCATGGCTGTTTAAATTGATTAAAATTAACTAAACTTAAAATTTCAGTTCCTTAGTCACACCAGCCACATTTGAAATGCTCCATAGGCTCATGTGGCTTGTGGTTACTGTGCCAGACAGCACAGATAACAGAACATTGCCATCACTGCAGAAAGTTCTATTGGAGAGCATTGCTTTCCAAAAGAAAGAGTGGTTTCTAAGCTCTCATCCCCCAAATCTAAAATTTTAATATGCTCCCCAGGTGATTCTAATGCAGAGTGTCTACACATTACACTTGGAGAAACAGCACTAAGAGGACCTACAGACATCCTGACCCCTTGTTTTCCACTTTTTTTAAAGGGTAATGCCTGTGTTACTTTTTTTAAAAAATAAATTTATTTATTTTTGGCTGCTTTTGGTTCTTCGTTGCTGCTTGTGGGCTTTCTCTAGTTGTGGCGAGTGGGGGCTACTCTTCGTTGTGGTGCGCGGGCTTCTCATTGAGGTGGCTTCTTTTGCTGTGGAGCACTGGCTCTAGACACACAGGCTTCAGTAGTTGTGGCATGTGGTCTCAGTAGTTGTGGCTCACGGGCTTAGTTGCTCTGCGGCAGGTGCAATCTTCCCAGACCAGGGCTCGAACCCGTGTCCCCTGCATTGGCAGAAGGATTCTTAACCACTGCACCACCAGGGAAGTCCCTGTATTACTTTTTTAAAAATTTATTTTATTGACGTATACTTGATTTACAATGTGCTAATTTCTGCTGTACAGCAAAGAGACTCAGTTATATATACATATATTCTTTTTCATATTCTTTTCTATTATGGTTTATTACAGTATGCTGAATATAGTTCCCTGTGCTATACAGTAGGACCTTGTTGTTTATCCATTCTATATACAATAGTTTGCATCCGCTAATCCCAAACTCACAATCCAACCCCTCTCCTCTGCCCCTGGCAACCACAAGTCTACTGTCTATGTCTGTGAGTCTGTTTCTGTTTCATAGATAAGTTCACTTGTGTCATATTTTAGATTCCACATATAAGCGATATCCTATGGTATTTGTTGTAATGCCCGTGTTGTTACTGCCCTGTTGCTCAGTCTCCATCACCAACATCCCAGTTCACTGTCCAAGGTGAGTAGATAAGGTTAGACTCCTACAGCTTGGACTTGGAAGGAATCTTTAAGGTTATCTAGTCCAAACACTCATTTGCTGCTTGTATCTTCTCCAGGCCTCTTTCCAACAAATGCTCACAAAATATACACTTGAACAGGAACCGTTACAGGGGAACAATTCTCCAGGTAGCACATCTGAGCTGATGAAAGCCCTAATTATTAACTAGTCTTCCCTTATATTGAAGCATCAGAAGCCTCCTTCCTCTGTCCCAGCTTGCTCTGGTCAGAGTGCAATCCTGACTCTGAGTGTGTGAAAGTGATGTTGGCCTCAGCCCCTCTGATCCAGGTGTTAGGCTCTAGGAATATTTGTTTTATGGATGGAAAGGGCTTTTGGAAAAGAGAAATTTGGGGTGAGCTGCCTTGGGTGTGATGGAAAGGAATCGGGTCTCCAGTTTTACCCCAGTAACCAGGTCTTGGGCTTTACTGGGAGAGGAGATGGTCTCCTCACTGAAAATAACACAGAACCAACATCAGTTAAGCCTAAAGGACACATAGATGTTTGCATTTCCATGGTTTTGAAGCTTTGGGGCACGGAGAGACCACAAGCTTCGCAGAGAAATAGGGTTTCCACCAGCAGCATTGGTAGACGTGAAGTCCTTCCCTCATGGGGCTTGTGGGCAATGGAGGTAACAGCAGAAACAAAAAGGAGGGGAGTACTAAGAAAGTACTGTGAGGACACACAGACATAAACAGGGTGGAACCAAACCCTGAAGTTATCCAAGTAGGGAGGGGCAGTGAAATAAAATCCAGGCATTGATGGGACCTCCTTTATACCCTCAGGTTGCTGCTTTTAGAGACACTGAGGTTTTATATATTTCTATAGGAGCATGATCCTCTTTCACACAATTGCACTGCAAGACCTTCCAATATTTGAGGACAGCTTTCACTATCCCCCTATATCTCTTCTTCTTTAAAGTCTATATTATTCTTCAGTCTGTCTTTATGTTACAAGGTCTTGGATTTTTTCATTATCCTCTGAGCACATAGCTTGTCTAACTCCTCTTAAACTGAAGAGTCCAGGAGGGAACCTTTTATTCCAGATGTGATTTGATCACCCTTAAACAGAAACCATCACTTTTCTTTCCAAATCCTATACTTCTATGTTGAAGGCAAAGACTGGCTGAATACAGCTCAGGATCAGGTGGTCCCCGTTCTTTCATTTACTTTACATTGTTTTCTGTTTTTAATGATTTTTAGGAAATACCATGATATAAATCGTTCTACTCCATCTCCTAGGTCAGCTAGTATAGATCAGAGAGGATGAGGAGTACTCAACAAAATGCTTACTGATTACGGGCTTCCCTGGTGGCGCAGTGGTTGAGAGTCCGCCTGCCGATGCAGGGGACACAGGTTCGTGCCCCGGTCCGGGAAGATCCCACATGCAGCGGAGCAGCTGGGCCCATGAACCATGGCCGCTGAGCCTGCGCATCCGGAGCCTGTGCTCCGCAAAGGGAGAGGCCGAAACAGTGAGAGGCCCACCCAAAAAAAAAAAAAAAAAAAAAAAAAAAAAAAATACCCCCAGTTTTTCTAATACCTAGGTTATCTAAGAATGACTAACAGCCTCACTAAAGACACATAACCAAATGGTATCTAACAATGGATTTCATCCATATACTTACATTTTGATAAAACATTTAAAGTCTTACCGGGAATTTGCTGTAGAAACAGTTACCCCAACTAGTTAAAATATCTTTAGTACCTGAGCTGGGATTCACAAGCACAGGGTAGTGTGCAAAAAAACTGGGTCAAGTAGAAATGAAATTTGATTGGTAAAGGACCTTCATGGGGTTCTATAGAGAATTAAGGAAATGTTCACAGGGATAAGTGGATCTCTGTTGATTGGAATACATGACTCTTTCCTCCTTCATGAAAGGATGTGAGGGTATCTTATAATTACCAAACCTTCAGGCTAGAGAGTTTCTTGATTTTCAAAAGAATTTGGACATGGCTTTGCAGCGTTAGTCTCTGAAATGCTCATGGCTGATATTGCCAACTTTCTGTCTCCATTGCAATGCTTTTTTTTTTTAACATCTTTATTGGAGTATAATTACTTTACAATGGTGTTAGTTTCTACTTTATAACAAAGTGAATCAGCTATACATATCCCCATATCTCCTCCCTCTTGCATCTCCCTCCCACCCTCCCTATCTCACCCCTCTAGGTGGTCACAAAGCACTGAGCTGATCTCCCTGTGCTACGCGGCTGCTTCCCACTAGCTATCTGTTTTACATTTGGTAGTGCATATAAGTCCATGCCACGCTCTCACTTCATCCCAGCTTACCCTTCCCCCTCCCCGTGTCCTCAAGACCATTCTCTCTGTCTGCGTCTTTATTCCTGTCCTGCCCCTAGGTTCTTGTTGAAACCTTGCGTGACTAAAAGACTGGTTTGCCTAAGTGTGGGAGGGAGACAGAGTGGTCTCTTTCTGTTCTTTGTGTCAGTGTGTCAGCTTTTCTGAGTACTACTGACGCAATTTTCACCCCTGCCAAAGTCTTCTCATCACCTCTCATCTTGACTGTCATCTCCTATTTACAACGGTCAATCCAAGTTCCAGTGCTTCGGGCTTTTCCTTCAAGGTACCCTCTTGACAGTAAATGGATCAAAATTGGCACTCTCTCCAACTCAGCTTTCATAGATTGCTTCTTGATTCAAACAACTGGCTACTTCTAAAACTATTTTAAATATACAAATTACAGCTAAAGATTATACTTTAATATCTGGGGAGCAAGGATTAGCAAATTGAATGAATACATCCACATCCTTGGTTCTGTTTGTGAAGATTACCCATTTGTTAGCTTGTAAATATCACCTATCTTCCACGGCAATCATTATGTGCAAGTACTGACATCTTTGTCAGGAAATTCAAAATATGTGTAATTCACCAACATTTAAACAATAAAAACACACTACTTCTGACATAGAGGCAGGAATGACCACACCAGGCTGAGAGGCCGAACACAGAGCTGTAACTGTGGAAGTGTAATTGCGACCTGAAAAAAATCCATTTCTGTAGAATTAGAACCTTTCCATGAATGTTAGCACAAGGAAGAGAAATTGACAAATGGAAATCATTCCCTACTAATTGCAATATATTTTCAGATAATTCTATTGACTTCTATAGCATTTATGTAGTCACTATGAGCTCAATTCACCGTTGAGTCGACCATACAGTAAATATTTACAGTAAATGGAATACAGTCTGTTAAGCCATCTCCACTGCCTTGTCTCTGACCCTCAGGAGACAGAATTGTGAACAGGAGAAAGCTTGAAACTGGGAAAGACAAGGGTCTAGATTCTATTTTCTTACGTGTATTATGATCTGTGCCACGTATTAATCCATTAACATCAGAGTTGCAGAATGGCCAGGGACTTTGAAAATTGTTAGGTTCAATCACTCTATTTTAAATATTTAGAAACTGAAGCCCAGAGAAGTTAAGAAGCTTGCCCAAGGTCACACAGTTTGTTAGTGATGGGGCCAGAATGCTCAGCCTAGTGGTCTTCTTGGTAAAGCGGACAAAATGCAAATTGTTTTCACTGGAGAGCAGGTTATGAGCTCTGAAGATTAGAAAAAGGATTTCCTAGAGTCTTTCCTGAGTGAATCCATGGAACGAATAGGACCTGGAGTCTTCTTTTCAATGAGTAGCTCCAGATACCAACATGATTAAGAGATTAACAGTAAAACTAAATAAACCAACCTTTGCAAAGTACAAGGATGAATCTGGGAAAGGAATAGACCCCTCCTCTCTCTTTTCATCCGCATAAGGTTGTCCACATATTGATGAACCCAAGAATGATTATAAGCTTCTCAAATGGCTCAAACTTGCCAACTCATTCTCTCATTTTAAAGTTCATATGAAAACATATTTTGTGATGCAGTGTTTTAAGGGAAAATTCTAGTTTAAATACACTTTTCTTGTGTGGCAACTATTATTGCTGTGTAGCAGGAAAACATAATTTATGGTAACCTTTTCCAACACATTCTTGAATCCCCAGATGTCAATCCGTATCTCACATTCTTTGTTATCTGTTCCTGTAATTCAAATCTCTCTTTTTTTTTTCTTCCACCAGCATTCTATTTATAAGCCATTCCATCGATACCTCATTGTGTTTTGGGCATATCTTTTTTACTCTGAAGCTCCCACTCAAAAACAATTTTGTTTCTTCCTCAGATATTTGGAACTTTTAAGTATTCTGTAGTATCAGCTAGTTAATGTTTCCCAGAGGAGATAAAAAATAGTACTGAAGGGAATAATACGGCACCAAAAGATGACTATTCTTATTATTCTGGGGTAGCACTGCCTCTGTTAAGAGACTACTTATGTTTACCCTCTCTTAAAGATGCTGCCTCTTCAAGGTGGGGGGAAAAGATTATTCTAGGTTATAGGTTTTCTTTTTATCCTAATCCCAAAGCTATGCAACAGCCAGAGGTTCTAAGGCCATTAACAAATGTGACACAATGAAACATTTATTTTAAGTAACCATTTAACAACCTATATTGATCTTTGAGCCTCTATGCAGACCAAGCCAAAATGAGGCTTCCGTTCCCTCTTTACCACAGAGCCTCCATCCCATGGAGAAAAGCAATGATATGAAGAGCATTGAAAGACAATAACTAAAACAGCTCTTACATGTATGTTTCTTCACAAATTTAGATTACATATTTTCAGCCTTCTTGAACCCCAAACCCAAAATCCATGACACTCTCCTGAAGCATTTTGCTGGGATTTGAATTCTGCTAGTTGCCCAGTTTGGAATTCCAAGAACCTAGAGGAAACTTGTTATCCCCTTACAACACTCGTTTGTTCTTTCATATATTTGTTTCTTCAGTCGTTTAGTAAACTAAAATGTATATCCTACGATGTACAGAGAACCAGCAGGCATTTTGAAGTTTTCAAAAGGAGGAAAAATAATTCCTATATCCTAGACCTGGAGATTATAAAGTAGCTGAAGAAGCAAGACATATATAAGATAAATAGCTAATGAATATAAAAGTTATTAACCTTAACTACATATAAACTACCGAGTATTGGAATGATCAGTGTAGAATGAAATTATTCTCAGTTTTGATAGGAAGAATTAATATAAAGATTTGAATGCCTAAAGAGTGTCTGGACACATGGAAGGACCAAATATATGCACAAATCATGAGTCACCTAAGTTATTCTAGTGAAAAGCGCAAAGGCAATGAAAGAACATCCAGAGAGAAATATCTGGTTAAGACAATTGAATTCTGTGTTAGAGTATGCTCGATGGTACTTTGCCCATTTTGTAAATCAATATTCCGCTGGAAATAGTCTTGTAGAGCAAACCCCAGATACACGCTCACATTGGATTATTTCTCTCATGTATGAAAGTCGAAGACCTCATGAAAGTTGATAAATTGATTTGTTGAGAACAGTTGAACACAAATTTCATGATAAGAACAACATACAGATTTTTATTCCTACTGGAAACACCTGAAGAGTTGACCAAGTGATTTTTCCACCTCCAGTTCCTTTCAACTAAGAAAAAAATAACCCACAGCCACGGAGGCTCAGTAAATAGATCTAGTTCAGTCTAGATATTCTTCTGTGTGTCCTATGATATTGTCATCATTCACTTTTGGCCCAAGACAGTTTTCTTCTTGTTTCAGGGCCCCTGTTTTAGTCTTTGCTTATGCACTTGCTCCAAGTACAGTATTCTGCCTCTGAGTTTCTCTCTGCTGTGATTGGAGACCTTTGCTTTGATGGTTGCCTTCTCCTGGTGTGATTAATGTTTTCCTTGTTGCTACGGTAATGGGAGTGGGTTTGTAAACCCCTCTGGGGATAGAATAGCCTCTTCCTGTTTGGTTTCTAAAATGAAAACATATCTCTCATCCAGATATGCTTAAGCAACACTATGTTTTCTGTACAACACAAACATTCCACCAGCAAGAGTAACTCCAGTGTTGGTTTATTTACTTTATGTAGGTTATTCAGGATAATGCAGTACATGTCGCATAAGAAACTGTTAGGAGGAAGAGGAATGAGAGAAAGGATCAGAGTGGATAGAATTGGGTGAGACAGAGAAAGCGTCCTGAATTTTGTGTCAAGTTTTATAGTTCAGTGGAGGGAGGGTCAATGGTTAATCCAGATAAGGGAAATAGTGTGGTAAGGGCCCAATGGTGGAATATACAAGGCATCCCAGGAAAATTAGGCAATTTAACAAAAGGAGAGTATTACCGTGGTGCTATCAAGTTTTCATCGTGAGTCAAAGTAGGCTCTCCAAGCAACCACATCCCAATAGTTGACGCCTATGGAGCACCAAGTAGGAGGGAACCACTGGGCTAAATGCTTTATATGTATTAGCTCATTTCACTTTCAGAACCCTGAGGAGTAGGCCCTTTTCTTATTTACATTGTACAGATGAGGAACCCAGACCTATGGTGTTCAAACAATTTGCTCAAGGTCACATGTTCATAAGTAGCAGACCCAGGATGCAAACTCAGAGAGTTTGACTCAGGGGAGACCACATGCTTGTTTTGAAGATGCACAGCCTCCCTTACCTATCCACGTGAATTCATAGTTAATAAGACATTGACTAGTTAATTAAGAGCATCGAAGCCTTTTCTGGGGTTGATTTCTTCTTTCACGAGTGTATACAATGTCAAAAAACGGCCTGAAAAAGCAAATACTTGTGTTTATCACACATCTTGCTAAAGAAAAGAACCTAAAAATCAATCTGGGTAGTCTCTCCCGCCATGTTAACCACAAACTTTAAAGAAAGGGGCGATGGGCAGGAAATTTTCAGTTAGCTATATGTAGTCATCTGACCCTTCCAAGTCCTTTAACTTCTCTTACAGCTTGAAGCCCCTGATTTGGTCTCTATCTCCCTATAGGAATGAGACAGGGTTTACTTTTTAAGCATGTGAAATCTAAAATACCTTATTAATCAGGATATTCTATTCCTTGTTTAATCTGAGCCTTATTTAGAGATTTATCTGTATACTGCAGGATGTTTGCATATTTATTTACAATCAATAGATTTTATCTGTATACTGCAGGTATAGATTTTGTATAGATTTTATCTGTATACTGCAGGATGTTTGCATATTTATTTACAATCAATATATAATCAATATAAGCAATGAAAAATGCAAGTGTGTGTACTCATAATGATCTATTCCCTGCTATTATTTCACTGGAGTGTAGATTCCTTGATAAAGAGAATCCCAAATCTCTTTGGTACAGATTACTTCCTTAAAGAATAATATATAGTTACATAAAACCCTTGGACATTCATGGAATTGTAAGGCAATGCAGATAAGGCATAAAATCCCTTCCAAGAATCCCAAAATTTAGTCATAAGATTTAATCTAGTGACATCCAGAAAAACAAAAAAAAAACAAAAAAAAACCAAGGGACCTCAATAAACACTAAACTGCCCTTAATAATAAAAAATAAATTTCTGGATTCCCTTTATATATAACTTAAGCCTTACAAGTAGGAACTCTTAAAAGACTCATTCAGTAGTGTGGTTCACTGGCTCAGACGCTTTTCTCAGCAACACTCTGTACATGTTGTCACTATTTAGGTGTAAAATAGAACATACTATTTTTAGGAGCTGCTCCTCATGGCCACACCCAAGTTCTTTCAAGACACCCCACTCCATCAGGCTACTCCACCTCCTTCTCCCCCTTATTCCTCTCATTTACAGATCACATTGTCACTCTCTTCATTCACTGAAGATGGATTCTTGACCCTCTGGGTTTTCCTGCATTCTCGCTCCCATCTCATTCTGAGGAATGGTAGAATTCTCTCACTTCCTACATCCTGCTTCTAACCTATTTTCCTCTGCCTCACCTCATGACGCATACCCATGATCACCCCATCAGAACAATGCCTCTGAAATCTATTGCAAGGACGCACTCTTTGACACAACCTAATATCCTACCATACCAGCATCCTGACCGCAACATTTCCTTGACCTCGTTGAGATCTCCTAATGATCCCACCATTTTTACACTATTTACCATTGTTCAGATGTCTTCATTTTTAAAAATAACTCTTTATAACTCCACTCATGATCTATTATTATTATTACTCGTTGGTATATGCTCTTACCAACCTTGCCTGCTCTTGAATTCATGTGGTAAAAGCCCAGCTACTTGCATTTTTTTATGCCAACACTTGAGCTGCTTAATATGCCTAGGTTTTGGAGAAAACAGACATTATTTGGGTGATTGGATTTAATTTATTATTATTTTATTACTGTCAACACTAAATGATATTTACCAAGATTTTCATCAATGTGTTACTTGAATTTTTTTTTGTCCCACGCCAACTGAATATCTTCACTTTTTATTCTTGCTGAAGTACATCCTTTAATAATAGTTTGGGTATAGGTCTGTGGGTGGTAGACACTCTATGTGTATGTGTCTGAATATTCTGTTTTGCTGTTACTTTTAAAAAACTCTAGTCAATCTAGGCATATAATTCTTGATGCCATTTATTTTTTCCAATCCTCTGAAACTAGCATGACATTTACTTCTGAAAACATTATATTATTCCTACATTATATTATTGCTATTGAGAATTCTGATGGTAGTGTACTTGTCTGTTTCTTTTTTTTTTTTTTTGCGGTATGCAGGCCTCTCACTGTTGTGGCCTCTCCCGTTGCGGAGCACAGGCTCCGGATGCGCAGGCTCAGCGGCCATGGCTCACGGGCCTAGCCGCTCCGCGGCATGTGGGATCCTCCCGGACCAGGGCACGAACCTGCGTCCCCTGCGTCGGCAGGCGGACTCTCAGCCACTGCGCCACCAGGGAAGCCCTGTCTGTTTCTTTTAAGTCATCTTTCTTTTCTCTCTAGAACCTCTTAAGATTTTAACATTATCCTTGATATGCTTTAATTACTACTCATCTCAGTGTGAGTTTATTTTTTATTTGAGCTACTTAATACTCACAGTGCACTTCCAATCTGTGAAAAACTACTTATCTGTTTTCCTCTTGCAAAAATCTCAGAAGTCTCCAAATATTAATTTTCCATTATTTCTTGCCTTCTATTTTTCTGGAACTCCTTTTAGATATATGTATATCCAAGCAACTCAAGCTATCTTCTTCATTTCCTAATTTCTTGTTTACATTTTAAAAATCTCTATCAGTGTTCCAGGTGAATTTCTCAGTACTATCTTCCAATCTACCAATTCTCTCCTTAACTAGTGCTAACTTTGAATTTAGGGCATTAATTTAAAAATTAGTTACCATATTTTTATATTCTAGATTTTAAGTGGATCTCTTTCACATCTACCTATTTTTGGCCAGTTTTTCCTTCACAAGTTATTATTCTTTTAAAATTGATATAATTCTTTTATTCATCTCTTTGAATATTTTAAATACTTATTAAAAATTAATGTACCTGGAGTGAATTTGCATTCTAATTGATAATTTTGTTGCTAACTTTCTTAGAAGAAATTTAGGTTAAGTTCATTTTGAGTTGAGGTTTTCTGTTTTCTTTTTCTTCTTTTTCACTTTTTCTTCACTAGTCCAAGCTAACAGTTCCCTCTACCCTGCTCCCTGGATGCAAAATTTAGAACCAAGTCTTACAATGGTGTTTCAGATCTCACCAGGTCATTCATGGACCCAGAAAGTGATCTGACTCAGTTTCTGGCCCTGAGGATTTTGTCCTCCCCCTGGTTACCTCAACAGATTCATAATTCTCTATAATGCAAGACCCCAGCCCTCAGGTCAGCAACCCTTCATGTTATAATACCTCACTGTGGTTACTACTAGATTGGTTTCTCACCTGCCATGCCTTTGTCCTTTTATCTGGAGAGGTTGGAAAGCTATAAACTCTTTTTCAGATGTGATTTAGATTCTGCCAATTAAGTACACCCATGCTAGATTTGGAAAGTGCAAGTGAGGTAGAAGCAATCTTCCTGAAGCTTCTGTTTGTCTCTGCTGGGTAGCAAGGGCAGTGTTTTCCTGAAGCAGTTTCTGGTTAACATTCTCCTGATGTCCAGGGTTTGGTGCAGGTGCTGACCTAGGACATCTCCCCAAATTGCTGAAGTTGTAGCCCTCTAGTGGCTGGTTCCATGGTGTTTTGGAAGTCATTCCAAGATATCCAGCCTACGAACCTTGTTTCTTCAACCTACCCAATGATTTTGTATTTTCTTTGTATTAAATTCCTCTATGCTTCAAATTTCTAGAGTGCTTTTTGTTTCTTCTGCTAAACCTGACTGATGCACACACCCAGACCTCAGCTTTAAGAGAGGCCGAAATGAAACATATTTTATCCCCTAACCTGAGAAATACACATTCATAACCATCAATGCCTGATTCTAGACCAGTTACCAGTAGCCTCATAGCTTCAACTGCACTTACTGTCTTACATTTCTGCTCTGTTTTGAGTACATAGAGAGGATTATTTTCTTTCTAAGCTCAACCAAGTCTTTTCTCTTTTCAAATTTTATTTATCACTGCTATGGGTTGGAAGAGAGGAAGTGATGTCAAAGCATAAACTTATAACATCTTAACTGGTTGTCCCTTCTTTAAATTGGGTTTACTTAAAATTTATGGCCAGGGGCTTCCCTGGTGGCGCAGTAGTTAAGAATCCACCTGCCACTGCAGGGGACACAGGTTTGAGTCCTGGACTGGGAAGATCTCACATGCCACGGAGCAATTAAGCCCATGCGCCACAACTACTGGGCCTGCGCTCTGGAGCCCGCGAGCCACAACTACTGAGCCTGAGTGTCGCAACTACTGAAGCCTGTGTGCCTAGAGCCTGTGATCTGCAATAAGAGAAGCCACTGCAATGAGAGGCCCGTGCTCCGCAATGAAGAGTAGCCCCCGCTCGCGGCAACTAGAGAAAGCCTGCAGGCAGCAACGAAGACCCAACGCAGCCAAAAATAAATAAAAAATTCATTAATTAAATTTATTTAAAAAATAAATAAAATAAAATTTATGGCCAGAAAATCCAGTGGGCAATCAACACTATCTCTTTTAATTCTACTACACTTCTGTAAATTAGCTTTTTCATTCACCAAATCAAGAACTTCAAAACCTTTCTTTTCTTTACAAATACTCCCAACTTCTCAGATTCTTATTTAATCTGTCACTGAGAAAACAGGGGCCATCAAAATGCAACTCCTTTCTCTTCTCCATCACTGAACCCACAACCTAACCTCCTGTGTGTGGATTTTCTTTGTGTTTCCTCCCAACACATCCCAAGAAAGGCACCTGCTCTACCCAAAGGCGAGCCTCTTCAGATCTGCACTGGATCCCCTTCTGTCTTGCTTCCTCTAAACCAGAAGTCAGCAGACTTTTTTGGTAAAGATCCAGAGAGCAAAAATTCTAGACTGTGTGGGCCATGAGTTCCTTGTCACAGCTTCTCAAGGTTGATGTTGTAGCATGAAAGCAGTGGTAAACAGGAAGTAGCCAAGTGGGTATGGCTTGTAAAACTTTATTTACAGAAAGATGCCGGTTTGGATTTCAGGCCCTAGTTCACTAATTCCTGCTCTGGGACCTTGCTTCTTCAGTTATCTTTTCTCTCCTGACCCATTTTTTCCTTCCTCTCTACTCATTGGCCTTTCAAACATCTCAAGAAAATATCAGTGACTTTTTTTGACACCATGTCCTGCAGCTATGGTTCCATTTCTCTCCCTTACCTCATGGTCAATAGTTTCAAATGAACTGCTTGCTCTCATTGTCTCTACTCCCTTATCTTCTATGTATTCTTCAATCTTTTCTTTTTGAAGGGGCTCTATTTAAAGTGGTCTCATCTCTCATTAATCCCTAATGTATCACTCTATTTTCTTTATAGTACTAACACTCTGTAATTATTTCATTTGTTTGTTTTCTTTTTGTAAAACCCTTTCCGTGCCCTCTACAGTGAAAGTTCCATGAGGGTAGGAACCTGGTCTGGTTTGTTTGGCAGTTAATCACAGGGCACCCTAATTCCAGATTGTAGAAGGTCCATAGCTATCTGTTGGATAAATGAATGAATGGATACAGTGCATTGTTTCAGACACTGTGATGTGCTGTCCAGGTCCCCTTTCCCACAATTTACTTCCCCAGGTGCTGAAAGTGCTTCTGGCTGGTGGATCACTGCTAGTGCCTCTGCTGAAAGGAATCCCACTGCCCAAAGTCATGGCCCCCTTCTGGGGAGGCCCCATCCAATGAATAATCAATGATAATCAATGTGGGAATGACAAGGGCCTGGTCCCCTCACCTAAACTCAGGACCATTGTGAACGGTCATCCCAGATTCAGCGCTCCTTGGAGATCCAGCTGAAGCCCCTGCTGAGATTGCAGAAAATCTCAACTTCTCTCTCTGCCGCCCAATCCTGCTTCTGTCTCTTCCCTTCCCTTCCTTTCCGTGGGTGTACATCCCAAGTGCATCCCCAGATAAATCTGTATGCCAATCTCTACTTTAGAGTCGGCGTCCCCAGCGAACCCAAACAGCGACATTTGCCAAAGTTTAATTGATCTGTAAATGGCAACTCGGGATTCAAACAATTTTATCGAATTTTAAAGTCAATGCACTTTTCTTCATCTGTTTGTTGGAAGTATTACATGATTCTCTAGTTTTAAAATAAATTCCCTTCCCCCGCTTTTTTTTTTCTTGAGTTGTCTTTTCCATTAAAACTGCCTTAGAGCAGTAGAGGGAATGTTTATTTTACTCATCAAATCTATTTGCATCTATTATTTAGTTTAGAATAAATCTATCTAGAGATTGTACTCCTTCATATATCATTCAGATTATCTTCTCTTACATGACCACTGTCCTTCTCTTTGTAGTCCTTCTCTCCTGTCTCTCTTCACTGTCCTTCTCTCCTTACTTTAGTAGTAGATGTGACCAATATTTAAAAATGTATATTTAAATAGATATGTCTCTGAAAGCCAAAATACCATATATGTTCTTCAGTTATAGCTTGTATAATCTGAGAAAAACTAAAGATTGAAGTAGGGCTATGTGGAAGAGATACATTCTGGAAGAGTTATTTATTTCCAAGAAGTTAAATCAATTTTCAGGAGCATTTTTTAAAATATCCCAAAATAATAGCCCTGGAAAATCTAAAGTCTTTTGGAGACAACATAGAGTTCAGCTATAATCCATTTATGTAAGTTAGGGACAAAAATGATCAACCTGAAAGTTTACAAATGTGGTTGCTTAATCTTCTTTTTTTCTGAAGGCTAAAATTCCCAAGTGCCTTTATTTTATACTGTCACAGAAGGTCCTTAGAAGAGTTTGGCACAGTCATTGGAAATTGAGAAACATTTTTCCTTCCTATTTTCTGTATAAATGAATGGGAAGCCCTGAAAACTCCCCCAGTCCTTGGGTCTCAGCTTGATCACATCTCTATAGATTACAGTTCACATTTTCCTGGGGCCCTTCTTGTAAATGATGTCTGTTGAAGTCTTCCATGGTTATGCCTAGACTCTGAGCTCCTTGAGGGCAGCAACCATGCAGGGTTCTGTTTTATATCCTTAGTACTGAATAAGTGCTTTTCAGATAAATACATGGGTGAGTACGTGCTGGGACACAGTTCTGTATTATTTCCAAAGTTCTCTTTTCGATAGCTTCTAAAGTGTAGGAGAAGGAGAAGACGAAGCAAAGGTACAACCATGTTTAATTTCTGCTAACTAAACATAAAGTCAAGCATGGTAACCTCAACTGCCTCATTAATTTCCGACCCTTAATTAAAGGTATCATCCATCATTAAGGACTTAGCCTAAGTAAAGTAAATGCAAAATTAGATAAGCATATCTATTACCTTAATATGAAGCTAATGTGCCTCCTTATTTAATGATTACACAAATGGGCTCCCAAGCTGAAGATACTGATATTTGCATCACTACCATGCTTGTTAAAAGGAAACCTCAACGTCTGCAATTCTTCCTTGCAGTGAAATGAACACACATGCATAAAATCTTCCAGGGTCTTATATATTCCCAGACTAGAAACAGCCAGGAATGACCTACATAGTCTCTTCTAGAGCCAGGTCTTGCAGAAGCTAGACTCAGGAGCTGCATTTCTCATTTATTTTAAAGCATTCTTGTTATGTATGTTTCCCCTCTGTCTTCCCCTTGCATAAGTCTCTCCCTGTGGGTTTATGATCACCATCACTACCACTTAGCATTTCAAAACTCTCACTTATTGTTTATTTCACAGCCTCTTGTTACATAACCCAGGGAGGCAGGTCAACATTGCTATTAACATTTCCCAAGAAAATGAGGGAATAAGGCTGCAGAGACAAGCTTAGAATTGTCCCAGCCAGTGTACAGTGACCTGTGCCCGAACTCAGATAATAGCCTGGACCTCTTGATTGTCCTCCTCTCCCCACTCTACCTTCTCTCAAACCTGAGAAAATAAGTCTCTTTATCAATTAATTCAAGATCGTGGGCTCTGGAGCCAGGCCAATTTGGATTAAAAATCTCAATTCTGACTCATCTGGCTGCATGATCTCAAGCAAATTTCTTTCTCTCTCTGAGCATGCATTTCTGAATTGGTACAGACGTGAAAATACTGATCTCATAGGATCGTGATGGAATGATTAATGCAAAGCTCTTACCATGGTACCTGCACATCACCTGTGCTCAACAAAAGGGACCCTCACTGATTTGTGTATTCATTTGACTAGTTATTTCTTTTTTTTAATTAGCAGGACCAAGGTTTTTTGTTTTGTTTTGTTTTTTAGAACATGTTGGGGGTAGGAGTTTATTAATTAATTAATTTATTTTTGCTGTGTTGTGTCTTCGTTTCTGTGCGAGGGCTTTCTCTAGTTGTGGTAAGCGGGGACCACTCTTCATCGCGGTGCGTGGGCCTCTCACTATCGCGGCCTCTCTTGTTGCGGAGCACAGGCTCCAGACGCGCAGGGTCAGTAGTTGTGGCTCATGGGCCTAGTTGCTCCGTGGCATGTGGGATCCTCCCAGACCAGGGCTCGAACCCGTGTCCCCTGCATTAGCAGGCAGACTCTCAACCACTGCGCCACCAGGGAAGCCCTGACTAGTTATTTTCTGAGTGTATTTTAAGTGCACCTTCTGCTTGCTTCCTTGGTGGAAGGCAGGAAGGACAGATTGTGTAGAGGGTGATTCTCTGCTGCGTCGGGGTTTCTACTTTGGCACTCTACTTATTCTTTCAGAATTTATGTCTCCCTTAGAAGGGGAAAGGGCTAGGGGAAATGACAAAAGAGTCAGAAACAGATGAAAAGGGTAATGGGGTGATGGAAATTATGGTCAGTACTTTGTCTTCACCCCTGGCCACTTTCAAATAAATGCACTTCAAATGATTTGCTACAAGAAATTATGTGTTCACAGGTGTGATGGGTTGAAATAAAAGGAGGAGAAGATCAGTATTGCACAAAGAAATCAAAATGCTCGATTGCCTTTATTATTAATTCCTTAAGGCCAGCATTGGTGAGAAGAAAATCCGCCTAGTCTAGCTTTTCCTGAGGACTGTGTTGATGTGTAGCCATTTCTGCTGGTGCATTTTAAGCAGAGCTGCAGGGAATGTCATGTGTTGCAGTAATTGCCATGGAAACCATTGTTGTCAAATGAATAGAGAGGTTTTAAATCCTTGGTAATGAGCCTGAGAAACTAAGTAGGCCTTCAAGTTTAACTTGTTTGGAAGTTGTTCACATCTCACACTGAGATACTGGAGGCAAAATGTAGCGGACAAAGGATGGCAGAGAGAAAGTTTCTTTTTTAAAACAAAAATTCAGATAAACTGGCCTTATATCACATTACACTTCTACTGGCACTTTTTTGGGTAAATTTATTTATTTTTTATTTTATTTATTTTTGGCTGCATTGGGTCTTCGTTACTGCGTGTGGGCTTTCCCTAGTTGCGGCGAAGGGGTGCTAGTCTTCTTTGTGGTGTGCGGGCTTCTCATTGCGGTGGCTTCTCTTGTTGCGGAGCACTGGCTCTAGGTGCGTGGGTTTCAGTAGTTGTGGTGCGTGGGCTCAGCAGTTGTGGCTCGCAGACTCCAGAGTGCAGGCTCAGTAGTTGTGGCACACAGGCTTAGCTGCTCCGCGGCACGTGGGATCTTCAGAGACCAGGGCTCAAACCCGTGTCCCCTGCACTAGCAGGTGGATTCTGAACCACTGCACCACCAGGGAAGGCCTCTACTAGCACTTTTTAATGTAAAAACACCAAAGATGTATAGCATCGAGCCCCGAGCCTTGAGCAACTCTTGTCTAGAGAAAAAAGTGTAATTGTGATACGTTTCCGCTGAAATCAACAATTTCAGTTCACCTCTCACAAACCTCAATAAGTGAGAAGGTTAAATATTTTCAAGGCAATTGATTAGGTTTATCTGGATTGTGAGATCCTTGAAGGAGAGGGCTGAGAATGTACCTTTACAGAAGGTACCTACAGATCTAGGAAGGACCAGTAACTGAGGGAGCGCACCCGGCCATCAGCAATTTACTAGCATCTCTCTTCTCTTTCCTTTTCACAAATCCTGACACCTCATCTCTCAACCAAGACCTTTTCAGGCTGGGTGCCCTCCAGGCAGGATTGGTGGACAGTAGCCTCTGAGGAGACAAAAAATGAGAGATAAAAGGCCAGTAGGTAAGCCTTTCTCTCTCCCAGTGGCCGAGGGACTCCCCACCAGCACTCTCCCTCATCCAGTGACACTGCGGCACACACCTGGGTTATTGGATAGAAGCTTCTTCATGAATATTTACATGGTGAAGGGGATCAGGACTTGTCACCCCAAAATACGCCATTTGGCATAAAAATGATTTTTGAGCCGAAGGCATTTGAGTTCCTGAAATCCCTTATCTGCCTAAAAGCAGAGCACCACCCCTGCCCCCGCAACCCCAAAGAACACAACTCTCCTAAATCCCCTCCTGGGGCAACTCTATAACCTCCTCTTCTGGCGCCCCACCAGACCCCGTCACAGACGATCATGTCTCCCACCTGCTCTCTTAAGGCCCATTTATTTTCCAGGAAGTCATCTGCTTTTCCATAAGTGCCCTTTCTCCCCCTTACCACCCTCACCCTGCCTTGACTAAGTTGGATGGAGAGACCCCAAGCTAACGCTCCCTTTGAGTGACTGATCACCAGATACCACGTGAATGCAGGATGCACGTGTTAAAATTTCTCTGGTTGTTTTTCTCTTGTTAACCTGTCTGTTGTCAGTCCAATTTCCAGGGCCTCACCTGGAGAACCTAGGAAGGTAGAAGGAAAAATAATTTTCCATCCCTCCCCTACACCTATCTATAGGGGTAACTTTTTCTCAGCAGGATTTAAGAGAGAAAAGAGAAGCTGATGAGGAGGAAGGGCCCTAGGAAGAGGTCTCTATGTTCTGTCTCTTTATCTTTGTTACTAGTGTTTAGAAAAAGCATGAGAAAGACTTCCCAAAGGTTCCATGCTGCTTAGAGAAGTAGCTATTGTTCTCTGGAGGGTCTGAGAAGGAGAGGGTCCTGGGCTGGAAGGAACATGGCAGCAGAGGGCAAGGATGTGAAGTCAACATCTGACCCAGAAATGAAGGGAAAAGAGATAAGTGGGAAGGGAAGGGAAGAGAAAGAAGGGAAAGGAACAATGCCACGGGAACTTTGAGGGATCAAGGCTTGTGTGGGTAACTTAACCAATAAGAACCTTTCCTTTTAAGTCACCACTTTCCAGTATTCCAGGCAAAATACTGCCTGGTGTGGGTCTTAGATTGTCATGACCAGCTGCAAGTTACTTCACTTCTTTATGCTTCCTTCCTCAAAAGTAAGAAGTAGACAATTATGCAGAGACCCAACAAAAGTATTGTAAAGATTAAATAAGATGATCTATGTAGATTTTCAGAAAAGCGCTAAAGCATAGCACTTTCAGTAAAAAAATTAGTGACCAATAAAAGTAAGTGATTATTATTATTGTTCATCTCTAATTGCACAGAACTGCTCCTTTTTATGCTTTATTGAATTAGAAACCCAGGCCCGGCTGCAGAAGTCACAATTCACAGTTCTATATTAGGAATCTGCTCTCCCTCCCTACCTCCAAAGGGGTTTAGGGGAGATGGTGAGAAAAGTGATGCCTGAGGGTGAGAGTGTTGTTTTCATGCTATTTTAGAACTATTAGAGCTGGAAATCCAGCAATTCTCAAATCCTGCCCTGCTAATAACCTCTACATTGGGGAAATTCCCAAGGGAATTGTAGGCAATGAGTAGCAGAACTGAATTTGTCATGTTGGTAGGTTTGGAACCCTCTGGTAAATGCTGGAACTGGAGCATGCAGTTTAGATGTTCTCTGCAGGATTTAATCTTGAGATTGCATCACTCTCTAGCCAGTCTCATGAAGGAATAAAATCAAGGAGAAGGAGGGAGCAAGATGGTTGCCTTTGCATCCAGGTCCAGGTCTTCATGCCACCTCTCAGTGACACTGACCTTATCTGTCCTGTCTTAAAATGCAACACCTACAACGCCCCCATTGCCTGCTCTATTTTTCTCTTTAGTGCTTATCATCTGAGATTCTCAGTGTTTTCATTATTTACCGGGTAGATGAGGATCACTCCCAGGGAAAATGTAAATTCCATGAAGAAAGGGATTTGGGTCTGCTTTATCTCAGCAACGGAAACAGTGCTTGGGTTAAAGAAGGCGTTCAACACGTATTTGTTGAATGAATAAAATGGAAGAAGGAACGTCAACGTGTCCTGTGTACCTCTTAACAGATGGTAGCCCATGCAACCAGTAAAGCCTCGCCTGGTAAATGTCCTGGGATGCTCACCAACAGGATCAGCAAGTCTGCCACAGGACTGGGTCCCAGGGTAGCAGGGAAGGGGAGAGAACAAGGAGATGTGGGGCTGTGGGAGACAGAGGAGGCTGACCATTTCTTCACAAGTGGAGGGAACAATTGAGAGAATCAAAGAAGGGCCTGATGACTGAGAGAACATTATCCCCAGTTCCATGAGGGCAGAAAGAAGTCTACACTGGAGGAAAGTTCAGCTCTGGACTCATTTTCCCATGAGAACATTAGGTGGTTAGTCTCTCTATTAATAGTTTACTGTGTTTCAGAGGCACATACAGTATTGTGGAAATATTGTGGAAAATAATTGTGTTTCAAATAATAATATGCATGTATATTTTTATGCCTATATTTGATTCATGCCTACCTATCATTCTTTTTGGAGGGGAGGAAGGTAGGGAGGAAGAGGAGAGTCTCACACCTGAGAAAGAATGGATTCAGAATAAAATTCCCTTTTGGATAGGCTGTAGGCTGCTATGAAGGGGAAGCTATTCTTGGTAAGTTAACCTGAATTTTGGGAAGCCTGTCCAGGGTCATTAGAGGTATAAATCAGATTGAGGATTTCATGACATTGAGCCTTCATTCAAGATTTCCTCTTTCACTTGATTAGTTGGTTGGTAAGTCAACCTTAAGCAGTGTGAAGTTGGCTTTGTAGTATACTTTTTACAAGTACAGAGCTCTATCAGAGACTTCTAATGCCTCATCAAATGGCAAATTTGCATTCAATAACTACTTCAGTGCACTTTTTTTTTTTTTCCCCGGTATGCAGGCCTCTCACTCTTGTGGCCTCTCCCGTTGTGGAGCACAGGCTCCAGACGCGCAGGCTCAGCGGCTATGGCTCACGGGCCCAGCCGCTCCGCGGCATGTGGGATCTTCCCGGACCAGGGCACAAACCCGTGTCCCCTGCATCGGCAGGCGGACTCTCAACCACTGCGCCACCAGGGAAGCCCTCAGTGCACATTTTTATACTCCTAGAACTGCTTACCAAAGATCATGGCTAAGGTTGTGGAAGACATGGTCACATGGGGAGAATGTGGCAGGCAGTAGACAGCAAAGGGACTCATGCCTTTCTCATCTCTCTTATGCCATTGGCATACCTGCTACCTTGGAATTCCCAGGTAGACCATTTAAATGGGTTGGAGATTTATATGGTGTGTAATCAAGGAAGGGTAAAGAGAGTCCTTAGCAAAAAAAACTTTGCTGGTGTGAGCCTTCCTTTAATCTACATCAGTGTACTATTTCCACTGCTTATTACCACCACCGATGCCACCTGAGTTGACAGTGGTGATACCGATACAAAGTCAGTCCTGTGCTACCCACCTGTTCCCAAGCATACTTGATGAAACACACACACACACAAAATAATTGGGATTATATTCGAGCAGTTAGTATATATCAAATTCTGAGCTAGGTACTCATTCATTCCTTATCTTTAATCCTTCTAACATCCTGCGGGGGGGGGGGGCGTGTAACTGATGAGGAAATCAAGACTCAGAGAGTTTAAAACTTTGTCCACATGACAAGTGAGTACTAGATTTAAAGCCAGATTTCTCTGGCTAGCAATTTCATTTTATTTCGCTATACTTCATATCTCCTGGAGGAGACGCTGACTTCCCCAAATCACCAATGACAGGGGTTGGACGTGCTTAATGAGGGCGGTGGAAGGGGATTTGAATTTCATGGTACTTATTACAATTTGCCATTAGATGGGTGATTATTTAAACATCAGCACCACGTGTATTTTTAACTTTTCTAGTTGCCACATTAAAAGAGTAAAAGAAAACAGTTAAGATTAATTTTAGAAGTCTATGTAATTGAATTTATCTAAAATAGTATTGCTTCAACATCAATTCAACACAAAAATTATTAATGAGATCTTTTATATTATTTTTGTCCCAAGTCTTGGAAATCCAGGGTGTATTTTACACATACAGCACATCTCAATTTGGACTATTCACATTTAAAGTGCTCAGTAACCACATGTGGCCTGTGATACCACCTGACAGCACAGATGCAGACTGTAAATGACACAAAGGTGAGGACCAGCTCCAAGTGCAGCCATCCAGTAGGTATCCAATCCATACTGGGCATGTGAATACTTTATGAATGAATGAATCAATAAATGAAAATAAAAATTGACATAAAATGAACATATGGAAATTTACATTATTAATGATGTGACCCATGAAAAATCTGCATAGTTTGAAGATTATTTATTCAGGTCTTTTACTTGGCACATTTAAGTACAGACTACTACTGAACTGTAGTCAACTACTATATATGTATGTGTGTATATATGTACATATATACACATATTTACAACATGTATGTACATGTAGTAAAATGCTTATATTATATACATGTAGTAAAAAATATACATATGTAGTAAAATGCTTATATGTATATCTCCACGGCTCTACCTCCAGCCGTCTGCTAACTTCTATCGCTCTATCTCTACCGAGACAGAAGAAACTGTACACAATCACGTAAATCTCGGAAGGTCTGGAAATGGAAAAACTAGGGTCTGAGCAACGATGGAGAGCCAGGTGAGGCTCTCATTTCGCTGTGTAAGATACTGTTGTAGTTTCCTGAACTTTACTTGCAAATCTTCATTTAAGAGCATTTCAAGATGGATTTAAGAACGTGTGTGTGTGTGTGTGTGTGTGTGTGCGCGCGTGCGTGCATGAGTGCGCGCGCGCACATGTGTGTACCCACATGGGGAGGTGGAAAGGTTGCAGAATTCAATTTGTTCAATGTACTAAACGGTGCAGGGTATACTCTATATCAAACAGTAAGGGCTATTTATAAAAGCCACAATCAGGGTCATTCACAGCACAGATTGCTAATATGTAGGTTATATTTACAACCGAGCAAATCCAATTTTGTATTATGTTAGAATTACCCTCATGAGTTTAAAAACTTCATGCTTTTGCTTCCTGCCCCAGTACATTAGGCATGTCCTTAGCAGTGATATGTAGGCTATAAAATGCAATTTTTTTTTTTTTTTTTTTTTTGTAAATGGCATTCAGTACAGAATGGAGACAGGATGGCTATCATAGCTTGCTGCAGGCTTCAGGTGGAAAATATTTTAATTTCCCCATAGATAAAGCAAAAAGCAGGGCAGACTATTTGGTCTCCCAGGCTTCTCTTTGCTAATGCAGATTTATAATTGTTCCTCTTGAGATTCTACTTTTAGTTGTCTAATTGTTACAACCCTTTGATATAGCTTACCTAACCTTTGGGCCATATTGCTTCATACATCTGTACAACAGTGGTGTCACCCTACAGTCTGCCGTTGACACATTTTGAAGCAAGTCAATCTTTAGTATGTCTCACTTTCTTTTTCTAACCCCTTCATTCCTTGACCTTTTCCTTGTGATTCTTTTCAGTGCTCCTCTGCCCCCACTCTACCGCATCTTGTTTTATTCTTGTGCCATATACCTACATTCTGTTCTCTTGGGGAGCTGGGGGGCATGTCATACGTATAATTTAATTTGTAAGGTCTCCTTGTATGACTTGCATTTAAGCCTTCTATTTTACGTTGGAGGGTAACAAATGAGTTTCAGACATTGATATGTGGTTGGCAGGGATGCATTTCTGGACTCAGTGACTTTGAGGATGCCATGAGTCAAGGTCAAACCAGGTAATCAGAGGGAACTTAATTCAGGGCAATACTTATGCAGACAATGGAAGGGCTAAGAAGCCAAATAGGGGATGGTGAGATAACCCAGAGATTGGAAGCTGTTAGATAACCACTACCACACTTAGTCTGGAAGGACAGTAGAGAGAAGTAATTTTCTTGGAGCCAAGGGTTGGGGCCATCAGAGGGCAGCTGGAAGCAAGGCAGATGTGTTCTGCAGAAACTGGAACCCCAGAGCACACTGTCTGAGATGAAGAGAAGCACCCTGGCTTCCCTCTTCTTCCTGCCCTCACTCTTTAGCAGTGCCTCCCGATGGCCAAACAGAGGGAAGCAGGCCTGGAAAACACTGCAGGGATTAACCTCTGTGTAATTAGAGCAGCGCAGGAGAAGGCAAGGAGGAGGTGGGAGAGCAAACAGGCTGAGGACCAGCCAAGTTCATGGGAAGTGTGTGCTCTCTGTGAAGATTGGCGACAGACCCTGGGTGCTCCAGGTGAAGACTGAGGGGCATGAGATCTGAAATGAGCTGGGCACACACATCTGGGCCACAGTCTTCTGTCAGCTGTCAAGGATAATGAGATTCATGAATTTCCTCTCCTTTGTGCCCAGGAGCTAATCTATTGCCAAATTCTGTTGCCTTTACCTCCTCGATATTTGCTGAGTCAGTTCACACATTCTTTTCCCACCATTATCATTCTAGTCCAAGCTTTCGCCATCCCCTGCTTCGATTACTGCCATTACTCCCACCCACCTACCAGCATCTGTTCAGATTCAGGCCACTGTCGTGTCTATTCTTTGCACAGGAGGCAGGACAATCTTCTCAAACTGTAAATACGATAATGCTGCCACCCTGTGTAAATTCCTTCAGAGGTTTCACTTTGTGTTGGGTGTAAGGACAGCTTCTTAACAGGATTAGCAAAGCCGGGACTGGTCTGGCCCCCATCAGTTTCTTCAAACTCACCCTGCTCATTATGCTTCCCTGAGCTCTTTCTCCTCCAGCTACAATGGCCTTCAGGCTTTGAATTTGTCATGTTTGCCTCCTGCTGTAGGGCATCTGCGAACACTGCCTGACTGCCTCAAATGCTCTTTTTAGTTGACCTCTGTTCATCTCTCAGATCCTGGCTCAGTCATCATTTCTTTGGGGAAGTCCTCTTTGACTTCCCTAAATAGGTTATCTCTCAGCCATTCTGATCTTTGAAAGCAGGGATCATATCTCCCCCACTGCTTCTTTCTATGGCATAGAAGGTACTATGGATAAAGTGTGTCCCTCACCAAATTCATACACTGAAGCTGTAACCATCCCCCATCCCATGTGATGGTATTTGGAGCTGGGGGGGAGGTGATTAGGTTTAGATGAGGTCATGAGGATGGTGCCCTCATGATGTGATTTGTGCCCTTAGGAGAAGAGACAGCAAAGACCTTTCTTCTTCTACTTCTCTCCATCATGAACGGACACAATGAGGAGGTGGCCATCTGAGAGCCAGGAAGAATGGCTGAAATGTGGAAATGAATCTTCTGACAGCTTGATTTTGGACTTCCCAGCCTCCAGAACTGTGAGAAATAAATGTCTGCTTAAGCCCCCTAGTGTCTGGTATTTTGTTATAGCAGCCTGAGCTGACTAAGACAGATTTTGGTACCAAGAAGTAGGGTGGTGCTGTAATAAATGACAACACATGGAAGGTTCTTTGAAACTGGGAACTGGGTAGAGACTGGGAAAGTTTTGAGGTGCTTGCTACAAATATGGACATTGAGGCTGATTATGGAGTAACCTCAGATGGAAATGAGAAACATGTTATCAGGAACTGGGGGAAAGGAGATCCTTATTATAACATGACAAAGAACTTGGCTGTGTTCTCAGTGTTTTGTGAAAGGTAGAACTTGTGACTGATGAAACTGGATATTTAATTGAAGAGATTTCTTAAGGAAAGCATTGATGGAGTGGCTTGGTTCCTCCTGTCCTTATAGTAAAAAGTGAAAGGAAAGAGATGAATTGAAGAAGGAATTGTTAAGCAAAGAAGAATCAGAACTTGAAGATTTGGAATATTCTCCTTCTGTCCATACAGCAAGAGATAAGAAAGCATGTTCAGAAGTGACCCAGACCATCACTCAATAAAGAGAAGATGCGACTATACCAGCAAAGACACTGCCAGTGTGAACTTAAAGGGCAAAGAAAGCAGGATGTCATGAAGGAGAGCTGTGGAACTTCTTGGATTCTGTAAGATGGGACTGTAAAGTATAGCACGTGTTGTGTTCTTCAGGAAAAGGTAAGAAGGATTCAGAGATCATCAGAATTACTACTCCCACCACAGCCCCTGGGAGCAGCGCTAGTTCCTCCTCAATTTCAAAGGGTAAGGCTGTCTTTCTGGTTTGGGTGGGTCAAGATGCCCCTGCCCAGGACTTCAGGATGGGGCTGCCCTCACAGAGAGCTTCAAGGGTGGTGCTGAAGGGGCAGGGTCTCCCCTCATAGCTGTGGTGGTGATGCTGCCACTCCAGTGGACCTGGAAGGTGGGATATTGAACCAAAGAGGATTTTTCTGGGGCTTTAAGGTACGATGGAATTTGCCTTGCTGGGTTTTGACTTATTTGGGACCCATCACCCCTTCTTTCTTTCCTATTTCTCCCATTTGGAAAGGGGATGTCTATGCTATGCCTGTCCCACCAATACGTTTGGGAAGCACATAACTTGTTGAGTTTCACAAGGTCTTAGCTTGAGAGGAATTTTGCCTCAGGATGAGTTGTACCTCAAGTCTCACCCATAACTGATTTTAGGTGATATCTAGATGATATTCTGGGCTTTAGAGTTGATGCTAGAATGACTTAAGACTTTTGGGGTTGTCTGAGCAGAATGGATGTATTTTGCATGTGAGAAGAACTTGAATTTTGGAGGGCAAGGGGTGTGATGCTATGAACTGGATTATGTTCCCTCAAAATTCATATGTTGAAGCCCTCAGCCCCACTGTGATGGTATTAGGAGGTGGGGCCTTTCGGAAGTAATGAGGTTTAGAGGAGGTCATGAGGATGGAGCCCTCAGGATGGGATCAGTGCCCTTAGAAGAAGAGACACAGGGGACCTTGCTTTCTCTCTCTCTACCATGTGCGGAGAAGGTGGCCGTCTGTCAGCCAGGAATAGAAGCTGCACCAGGGACTCGAATCTGCTGGTACCTTGATCTTGAACCCCCAGCCTCTGAAACTGTTTTTTAAGCCATTCAGTCTGTGGTATTTTGTTATCGCTGCCTGAGCTGACTAAAAACGGGAGGTACAGAGTAAATGAAGAATGAATGAATGAAGACTGTCAGACAGGAAATGGCAGCTCAATAAGCCAAATGCTCCCGTTGGGATCCGTCTCTGGTCCTGCTTAAGGTGACCTTTTATCCTCTCCAGCCATTACATAGGGTGTGACTCTGTTTTGCGCCCACCACACTCCAAAGGCTCATTTCAGGTCAGAAGGAACTGTTTCATTTCACAGCCTGAAACATTTTGTGACTCTATCCTTCCTTCCATGATGTGTGTGAGTTTACACCTGGAAATAGCATCCACCTCCAGACGCTATGGAAGGACAGGCCACAGGAGGTTTTGTCCTTGGCAGAAAAACTATATTTGGGCAAACCTCCATTTATTTTCTCCTGGTCTCCATTAGGAAAAGCTGCAGGCCAGAAGGATACTGTGTATTTCTTTTGCTTCCACACTGTGGCCTTTCTTTACTTAAAATTCTTTATTTCTTCCCATCCATTCATTTCTAGGTTACATTTTCTGTAACAATGGGCTGCCATTTAGTTTCTCTCCCTAAGCCTAACTGGTCCTCAAGCCAAGGACTCACTGCCATGAAGTATTATTTTACAGTGTGGAGAGGCACATGGCTCTCCCCAATGGCCTTTCATTTGCACTGATCAACCAATAAGAAAAGCCTGCTGTCAGAGATACAAGGCAACCTCTTTGTCTGAAACCACCCACTCCTCCTTTGTTTTCCTCCAGTGCTCACTGTGTATTATGTCCTCCACACTCTTCTCTGTGGCTCTGCAGATGTGAAACTTTAAATGCAGGGTATTTAAAAATAATAAAGAAAAAAGAAAAAGTCAGTAGAGTTGTGTGGGAGGCCAGGACCCCCCCCCCCCCGCTTCAGGATCTAGTTGTTAAGGAAGGGCATGTGGACATGCATAGACTGAGGCCATGGGAGGGAATGAAAACCAACAGAGCTCCTCCTACATTCCAGGGACTAAGTATTAGTGCATATCTCATCCCAGTCAGTCCTTATCAAAATCCTGTAAGATGGTGAAATTGGCATTTACTTCTCCAGTGGGAGCTGGGGGCAGCACCCTAGCTACCTACCTGCCTTTCAGGACCAAGGCATTCAACCCCTAGCTGCCAAGCTGAAGGCTCACGGTTCAAGAAACACCTCCTTCCCTTCCCTGGGGTACCTGGTCAGTATCAGAGTACAAAGAACCAGCCCCCTTGCCTCAAGTTGGGGCACCTCTGAAGGGCACCCTAACTCCAGGGCTCTCTGTAGGTCAGTAGAGGTCTCTGTTATGACCCTGTCATGGTTTAGTTTCTCCCATCCCCCAATCCTGCTTCCTCACTTCTTCATGGGTTTGTCCCTGAGACCTTCCCTTTCCCCCCTGTAAGTGTGCTGCATGCAGAGAGCCATCTCAGAATCTGTTTCCTACCTGTTACGAGCTGTGCTCCCCTCAAATTCATATGTTGAAGTCCTCACCCCCAAAATGTGACTGTATTTGGAGATAAGAGATGATGAAGTTAAAATGAGGTCTTTGGGGTGACCCTAATCCAATATGAATTGTGTCTTTAGAGACACCAGACACATATGTGCACACAGAGGGATGACCATGAAGACACAGAGAGAAGGAAACCTTCTGTAAGCCAAGAAGAGAGGCCTCAGAGAAAATCAACTCTGCCCACACCTTGATCTTGGACTTCCAGCCTCCAGAACCTTGAGAAAATAAATCTCTGTTGTTTAAGCCACCCAGTCTGTGGTATTTTGTTATGGCAGCCCTAGGCAATCAATATACAACCTAAGACATCTTCTCTACATATATGCACTACTATATATAAAATAGATAACTAATAAGGACCTACTGTGTAGCACAGGGAATGCTACTCAATTCTCTGTAATGGCCTATACGGGAAAAGAGTCTAAAAAAGAGTGGATATATGTATATGTATAACTGATTCACTTTGCTTTACATCTGAAACTAACACAACATTGTAAATAAACTATACTTCAATAAAAATTAAACAACAAAAGAACAAGAGAGGACCCACAGGCATGGGAAAAACAAACAAATAGAAAACAACAAAAAAAGACATCTTCTCTAACTGTCTCTAGCTCTCCATTTTAGAAATGAGAACCTGAGGGTCAGAGAGGTTATAGAATTAGCCTAACGTCACAGAGCCAGAAAGCAGGAGCCCTCATGCAGTCCATGTCTTTCTACTACATGAGATGAAATCTAAGCTTGCTACTGCTACCTGCTTATCCCTTTGTAAACACTATTAACCCTTACTACAAATACTAAAGATTCATATACAATGGCATTTCACCCCTGTCCAGAATGGCGGCACCTTCTAATGAGGTTACTCAAGAGGTACAAGCTACAAACTTCTGTTTATTTGCTTTACTAATCATCACAGATCGCATGTTCCCTCCCACCCCAAACATACTTATAAAATTCAAGGCAATATACGGCATGAGCAATACTTATGGAATATATAATTTACTTATGAAAACTATACTAACTTCAAACCAATCTCAAAAGTGAGATTAAGAAAACTTTCTAGGTTTCTAAACTTCTATGACTTTTCTAAGAAATGAGAAAACATAACCTAATTTTAGCTAAGGGAAAATTATTGATCTACCCGGGAAGGTAAAAACTATTTATATTTAATTTTGTAAAATATTGTGATTCCCATAACCATAAGATAATAATAACTGCAGTTTGAGTCTTTAAAGTTTAATATGTCAAACATACCAGATTATTTCTACTATCAGGGTTTTATTAGACTATATATTCATAATTTAAAATAAAACCTTATTAGAGTGGCTGAAAAGTTCATCTCTCCAACTAGCATTACTCTCTGTACTGGGAAAAACTGAATGGTTATCTTGGGGTTTAGGAAGAGGAAAGTCGAAATATAAAGATGAAGTTATGACAAATCCTCTTCAGGAAGAAACAACAGCAAATACATGCTTGCATTTGGAATTATGAACAAGGAGGTGGACAGTGAATTGATTTGGGGTTGTATGTTAGGCTGGGAGGGATCTTAGAGATGCTGTAGTCCGTTTAACAGATGAGGGAACTGGGGCCAGAAAGATTAAATGATGTGTCCACAGTCATAGGCTCATTATTGCTGGAGCCAGGCCTGGAACCAATGGCCCCCAGCTACTGGTCAGGGGTTCTTTGCCCTATGACTTGCTGCCTTTCTTTCTACAGAAGCTGAACTTCAAATACAAATGTAATCAAGTTAAATGAAACCCAAAAGTAATATTTAAAATAGAGCCACACCTTTTGTGAATGGTTTTCATCACCATATGTTGTAAATGGGATTAATCTAAGCACTATGCTTGTATTCTATGCCACATAATATAATATTATCTCTTGGAGGGCAGGATGACAGATGCTTTACAGAGGACAGAACAAAACTTATTCAACAATAAAGGTTAGAGAACCACAGGCCTGATAATTTCACCACTTTGGTGAATCAGGTATTCAGAAAAATGGACATGGCAAGAACTCTCTGCTGGGGTTAAAAAAAAAAAATATTGCATTAGAAGCTTACTTGCACTCTTTGGTGTTTTAAGAACAAAGACAGTGATATTTCCTGGGAGAAATCTCAACAGTGGTGAGATTTCCGCAGAGAAATATGACTCACACGTGGGTAAGTGACTCCTGGTGACAAGAGAGGCAACTGCTCTATACACTTAAAGAATAAAATGCGTAATAAAAAGACACTGAGATACAAGGCGTAGCACCTCCTATTTCTGTGCTTTGCTTCTGTGTATCCTGTGGAATCTATTTGTGAGAAATCTACAAAGCCAGCATTTATCTCCTGTTAACTTTCTGCTGGGAAAGTCGGTAGAAATAAAATGCCCTGCTGTCCCAAACATATTTCTGACAGTTGTCGAACCAATTAAGGTAATTACTGTGTGCTGTGGTTGCCCTGTGCACAGCTCACCTGGTCACACAGCCTCAGGTGGGGCTGCACCTTTGGTAAAACAGTGGCAAACTTGTAATGGATACTTCTTGATAGGCAAGTGTTTGAGTCGAGTCACGATTCAAAAACCTTGTGTCTCTGAGATTCTCTCTCCCCGCCCCGACCCGTGTACATGCAAAATCATTTTTATTCATAAGTGCCTCCTTGAAAATCAAGTCTCAAGAAACCATTAAGGAAAAAAAATGTCTATCAGGTACTTGTTTCTTATTTCTTACTTTTGTGGGGAGGATTGTGTCAAGTGTTCTTTTATGACAGAAGTCAGGAAAATAATCTACTTACAACATATAAATCCGCGCTAATGTCCAGTGTTTTTGACTAGAGAGTAATCATGGTGTGTAACTGCCCAGATGAGCTGGTTCATTACCCTGTAGGATGGAGCCAGGTGGGGTAGAGGGGCAGGCACTCTGACTTGTGCAAACACTGACAGCCAGTTTATTTATAATGTGGTCAGTTTGCCATTAAAAAATACAGGGTTCATTAGGAATAAATTAGGAGTTTGGGATGAACAGATACAACCTACTATATATAAAATAGTTAAACAACAAGGACCTACTATATAGCATAGGGAACTATATTCAATATCTTGTAATAACTTATAATGGAAAAGAATCTGACAAAGAACTATATATAATATATACATAGCTGAATCACTTTGTTATACACCTGAAACTAATATAACATTAGAAATCAACTATACTGCAATTTAAATTTTTTTTAAAAACACAGGGTTCATCTACCTAAGTGTCCTAGACTTAAACTCACCAATGACCATGAAAACTCCCTCCCTGAAACCTGCACCAACCAGTCCGTATGTACCAAAATCAGAATGAACTGTTGAAAAAGATATTTACCTGAACTCTGCCAACAAAAGCATCACTTACGCTATTTGTATTTTGTCAAATTTCGGTAGGTATAATTAGCAGTATAGAGATTATTTGGGGATGACTGCCACATTATCCTGTAATGTACGAATTTGCATAACACCCATGCATGACAATCTGTAGGGATGGTTTTAGTGTTTAGTGGCAATTTCATAGATAACCACCATTGGATACAGAACCCCCAGTGCTTCTAAAGCTATTTTGAATGGATTATTGGTGCCAGGTACCTTAGACAGGAATAAGTTTTTAAAAGTGCTTGTCAAATTTCTTTCCCTGATTGTTATCAGTGTTGTCCTATATCCTGAGGGGTTTTCAGCACAAGGTCTGTTCTCTGAACCTCTCACGGGATTGTTACTTTCCTCCAGGAACCGAGCCAAAATTACACACCTCCTCCTCGGATGTATTCCCACTTGGCTCCATGCTTTTAACCATAGACATGGCCTTATTTTGATATGCGCTTCATTGAAAGGCTGCTTCTGCCAGAACTCAGGCATCTGCTGCTAATATTGCTCAGTGCACTGCAAGACATCTCTGCAAGCGGCTTTGTTACTTTTCTTATCCTAAAAGTACTGAACTTCATTTTTTTTCTTTTTTAAAAACACTGTTTTCTATTTCAAGGTTTACCTTTCCTTAACATAAAAAGATATATATAGGGCTTCCCTGGTGGCGCAGTGGTTGAGAGTCCGCCCGCCAATGCAGGGGACACGGGTTCGCGCCCCGGTCCGGGAAGATCCCACATGCCGCGGGGCGGCTGGGTCCGTGAGCCATGGCCGCTGAGCCTGCGCGTCCGGAGCCTATGCTCCGCAACCGGAGAGGCCACAACAGTGAGAGGCCTGCGTACCGCAAAACACACACACACACACATATTTTTTTTCTATTCTGAGGATAATAGGAACCCAATAAAAAATTATATAGAAAATTAGAAGTTAAGAAATGTAACAAAAGCATCATTTTATTTGTGGCCTTTTGTGTGTGTGCGTGTGTGTGTGTGTATGTGTGTTTCCTGGCTCACTGTTGAGAAGAATGCAGGGGGTGATCACCTAATTTTTAACATGATAGGACATCTTTTTCATTAATTAAAACATCCTTTTTCTTGTTGAGAGACGAGTACTTGGTGTCATTTCTTTGAAGTGAGCCTTGTTTGGGTTTCTTTGGATTGTAGGCAGAAATCCACTTAATCCAGTTATAGGATTACTAGCCATACTAGATTAAGTGGAATGTTTATATCTAAGAATAATCGCTGTAACCTGAGTGGGGATGTGTAATTGCATTTCTTTATATACACACACACACACACATGCACACACATGTGCATGACTTGCCTATACGCATCTCCAGAGATCATGTCTGGTTTTCAAAAGAAATCACAAAGGAATAGTTTAAGGTAGAAATGGGCATCCTTACGTTAAAAATAGAAAGCATAATCTTACAGGTTTTCTTGCGGTCTCTCATTCTCTTCATCAAGTATTGGAGAAGAGCTGAGGAATTGCGTGGGCTGATTGCTTAGTTCCAGTGTGTGTATCAAAGAGAAACTGAAAACCCACAGAAGTGCGTGTATTACAGTGATTAGGAATCCAGGCACTTCAGGCTTAAGAATCTTAAAGATGACTTGGAACAAAATATTTTCCTTCAGATGTAGAAGGCTAGACACTCATTAAAGGGTCCTGGAAAGACTACTAAGTTCATTGTGCCACTTTTTTGCCAATAGAATTTCAAATTAGAGAATTATTTTACATATGCTATTGGAAGGGATATTCAGATTAGGTCAGTCCTGGTTGATGGGCAATCTCCTACACTTCCTTTTCTGTTCCATGTGCACCTTCCTAAAGGAAAATGCTCTTTTATCTCTATCTCCATAGTTAATGGTGAGAAGGGTTTGCAAAATTTTAGGCTTTTTTTCTTTTCTTATTTGTTTAATAATCTGCTCATATTTCTGCTATGTAGCTATCATTTTAGTGTATGCTAGTCATGTTATGGGGATTGTTTTTTACATGAAATATTTTTAATTTATTTTAAAACAATTTTTATGTCTATACACAAATCTATACAAAAATATCACAGCTGTATTACCGATGTAGCTCTGTCAGGTTCAAGGTCCATTGAAGCCCAGAGAGGGAAGTAATTGCCCAGCCACTCCTCTAAGTAGTAACTGAATCAGGTTAGAACCAGGTTCATCAAACTGACTCTGTCCTTGCTGTGCCCTCTGTATCAGAAGAGTCCTCACATCTGCTCTCCTGTGACCTTTTCCATGGTCCCAAATTGCTCCCTGCTGGGAGGAGAAGTAAGATCACAGTCTTGGCCAAACACTCCATGCCTTCATCAGCATTTCACTTACGTTGCTAGTGGCCAATGTGCTTCTGGGTTTGTGCTCACTCGGTGGCTAGGAGGAGCCTGTGTTTTATTCTGTGTTAGGATTCCAGTTTTAACACTGCTTACTGGCATTCGTTACATCGGAACTTTCCCAGGTGGAATGCTGGCAGCCCTTTCATCCAGTGTGGGTACATAATCGATTCAGGTCCCCCAGTGCAAACACTTTCATATTCACTTTGTGTTAGAAAGGGGCAATCAAATCACAGCTAGAGTCATACCTCGTTAGGGGCTTGTGTATTTCTCAAGGCAAAACTCACTGAATGCTTGGTGTTGAACTTGTTTGTCATCTGCTCTAGTCAATGGAAAATGGCATTTCACACAAAAGACTGGAGGACCTTCTGAAGGCAGGATCATTCTGTTCTACTTCCTTTATCACCATGAACAGAGACTTGTTTCTTAAGAAATATTTACTGGCTGGCTGTGCTGTTTATACTTGTGCTGTTTACACTTGAGTTTCTCTGCGACATGCCTGGTCCTCTTGAAAACAGAGCCATCTATCAACATCGTGAAAGGCTGTAGGCTGCTGTGCAGGTGACCAGCGATTGACAAGGGCCTCATTCCTCCAAGCAAGTTGACCAGGTTGGTATACCTCTGGTTTCCTTGTGTGGTACTTTTAAGATCTGTGTCTTAACTTAGAGGAAGTGGAAAGGGAATACTGTCCCCTCCTTCTTCACCAGCTATGCCCTTCAACCTCTGAAGTTTATTAGGGATGAGACCAACAGTTTCTCTGACCCTTGGCTCCTCACCACCAGGCAAATACTAAGTAGTAGAGGGAAGACCAGCACCAGGGAACTCAACAGACATCTTGTTGCCAGAAATCAAGACTCCAGCCTAATTCACAAATTTGCCTTGGTGAAAGAATCTGCTGTCAGCCGGAGGGCTCCTTTCCAGAGGGAGGCCTCCTTCCATGCTGGGGACAAAAGAATGATTCCAGAAGATTCTTCTGCCTGAGAGACTGAATATATAAACCGACAATGGCCAGACCATGTGAAAAATAGAACTCTGACCCCCTATCTGCAGCAACCGGTCCAGGAATCCAACTCACTCTCTTGAGTGACCAGCTATTCATGTCAGTCCTGTTAAAAAAACAAAGACCACTATTTCTAGTAAATGGTCCAGGAAACAAATAAACAAAAAGCCCTGATAACACTTAGCCTAAAATGACCAGGACTTGATCAACAGTTGACAGCTTTTCTAATTTTCTTCTCTGCTTCCAACTTGGGACCAACCAGGGAAAGCCAAGTATGAACCTCTAAACAATCACACAGGATGACTTCTAGTTAGCCCACCTATAGCTTCTCCTCGACAGCAGCTCCCAAGCAGCCTCCATCCCTGAAGTCCTTTTTTTTTTGTCCTCTATAAAGCTTTTCCACTCCTCTCCCTGCCCTTGAGCTTCAGCAAAACCATGAGAAATGATGGCTGACTCTTTTACTATAGAAAATTCTGAATATATAGCCTTTGTTCTCATTTGCCTGATTTTCATTTGTTGCCACATGCCCCTCAATTTCTTTTTCCATCGTGTTGCAGAGCAGTTAAGCATGGGGCCCTGGAACCATGCTTACCTGTGTTTAGTTATTTTGGTTTTTATTTCCATCACTCTAGGAGTTGGATCCAAAGAACATTGCTGTTATTTACATCAAAGTGTGTTCTGCCTATGTTTTCCCCTAGGCATTTGATAGTATCCAGTCTTACATTTAGGTCTTTAATCCATTTGGAGTTTACTTTTGTGTATGCTGTTAGAGAATGTTCTAATTTCATTCTTCTATATGTAGCTGTCCAGTTTTCCCAGCACCACTTGTTGAAGAGACTGTCTTTTCTCCATTGCATGTTCTTGCCTCCTTTGTCATAGGTTAATTGACCATAAGTGCCTGGATTTATTTCTGGGCTTTCTATCCTGTTCCATTGATCTCTGTGTCTGTTTTTGTGTCATAGGGGTCCCCAACACCTGGGCCGTGGCTTGTTAGGAACTGGGCCGCACAGCAGGAGGTGAGTGGTGGGTGAGTGAGTGAAGCTTCATCTGCAGCTCCCCATCGCTTCCCATCACTTGCATTACCGCCTGAACCATCACTTGCATTACCACCTGACCTATCGCTCGCGTTATCACCTGAACCATCGAACCATGCCCCCCCCCACCAGCCATGGAAAAGTTGTCTTCCATGAAACCCGTCCCTGGTGCCAAAAAGGTTGGGGACTGCTGCCATACTGTTTTGATGATTGTAGCTTTGTAGTGAACTCAGGTGTCAACACTTGCCGGCTGTGTGGTTTTTGGTAAGCCACTTAACACTCTGCTTCAGTTTCCTCATCTGTAAGATGGGAATGATAACTGGATTTGCCTCATAGGGTAGATGTGAGTTTGATGACTTGATACACATTAAAGCACCCAGAGTATTATCTCTTCAAAGTGCTAGTGGTGGCTACTTTTAACATCTCTGTTCCAGTGAAGTTCATTGTCCCATTACTCCTTCCTTTAACCTGTATCAGCAGGTATACATCCTAGTAAGATGTAAATCCGGTCTGCAGAGACAGCACTTGAAACCACTGACATTTATTCACAAATTAACCCAAATTAGCATGTAAGATTTAGGAACCTGGGAAGAGTCTTGGAAATAAATCTGGCATCAGCAAGCCTTGAGAAAGGCCTCACATGTGTGGGTCTTTTGGGGTAGTGGACAGGTAATTAAGTGGGCAACAGGGAACTTCAGCGGGCATTGGATAAACACAAAGGGGCCAAAACAGTAAGACACTGAATTCCTCAGGATGTGTATATGATTGTTGGGGGAGGATTCATGAAAATGGACATCAGTACCACGAATTTCCATCCACTTAACTGAGGCCAGGATTCTCACAGTGGCCGCAGTCTTGGTAGTCTCATCTGTTTTAATTATGGGTGGAAGTAGACAGACACTTTCCTCCTTCCCTAGAAGGAACCCAGCACTCGCCATGCAGACTTTCTTTTTCTGTTCATCAGGAAGTTATCTGAAGAGTTTATCACTTGTAACATTCACCAATTTGGATGGAGAGGATCAACCTTTCCTTCCCTGCTGTTCCACAACGTCCTCTTTAGTCATGAATCACTGTGCGGGGAGGCAGATCTCCTAGATTTTAGGAATGTTAAAAAGCCCTTTTTCTCTGTCAAAAGGCAAACCTGGCTTAGATGTTTTGCTGGAAAATAGGCAAGCCGTGAGATTTCTCTTGATGGCTATTGTGAACATCCCCCGAAGCAAGTAGTTCCTGAGAGGATCTCAGTTTCTGAGCCCTGAGCCTGGAACTGCGTGCAGGAGATAAGGATAATGTGGGTGTTAAGAGCCAGAAGCCTGCCATCCTTGTCTCACATTAGATTGAACCCATTCCCTGGGTTTTCGGTTTGGGGGGCAATGTATCATGCTGTGTGTGCTGACACGCACGCTCCCAGACTTTCCAAGGAAACAATTTAGGCTGTGACATAGAATTAAAACCTCACCTCGAAGTCTTTCTTCACCCTTCAGCAAGAGAAGTTGCAGGGTTCTTAAACCAACTCTGTTAAAAATTGAGACACTGGAGCAAGAGGAATGATTGCTGTTTCAATGATTTTTGGAAAGAGATGGAGTATCAATATTACTTAAAAACCAAACCAAACCAAACCAAAAAAAAAAAAAAAAACCCAAAACACAAGGGAGCCAGACAAGTTCTCCCTTTACCTCTTGAAATAATCTGTTTCCTAAAATTTGCTAGAACTACACCTGGCAGTCTTCCCTGAGTACCTCAGGGAAAAGAAAGAAAAATCTAGAAAAGATTCCCTTATTTAGCCAGGCTTATTTTCTTACTTTCTGCTTCCAGTAGCCAAGTCATTTACTTTGAATGCTCTGTAACTGAACATGTGTATTTGCTGAGCTATTTCAAATGTGTTCTATTATGCCTCAGCTTTTTTCAGTGATGGACTTTGCACAGAGTTCTAATGCCTGGTGGTACAATTTCTAACTAGGAGGCATTCTCAATGCAAGCTGAGTAAAAGCAGTGGCACAATGCAATAATAAAAAATCTCTCAAGACTTGCAGTTCCAGAGTTTTCTGTATAGCTATAGTAGCCAAGCATCACACAGCCCTGGATTAGGCAGTGTGCCCTTCCATGCCTTGCCTTTGCCATCTGCAGAGTGGGGCTGAAATGCCTGTCCCAACTTTTTTTGTTGCAATTATGGTGAGCGAAACCCTAATGGGTGAGTCAATTCCCAAATTAGCACAGTATGGGAGGATCCTATGTTTTTGAAACCTCTCAATGAAAAAAATGTTGCCTGCCGTATCAGTAAGCAAAGGATGCTGCAGCCATTGAGCCATTACATTACAGCCACCCCTGATGGTTCACCCTGAGAAGACTCAGGATGAGAAAGCACAGGACACTGGCCCCAGATAGCTGAGGTGCATATCAAAGGAATGATTTCAGTGGGCCCAGACTCTTGTGTCTTCCCACACATAGAAAAGCGCTAAAGTCCTTAACTTGAGATATCTTGTTTCCCTTAACTGTAATCTTTTGATGTTCAGACACCTGGTCTTTGTTGTAAAATCTCCTGTATATCCTGGCTCCTCCCTTCCCTCTTTGGAGCAGTCCCTCAGAGCTATCTGAGATGCTGTGTCCTGGACTTAAGTCCTCAGTTTTGTCTGCCAAATAAAACATAATTCTCAACTTTTAGGTTGTGCATTTATTTTTTCAGTTGACAGAGCCATTGAGATTCCCTCTATATTTAGTCAAGCAAAGGGCTACCTTCCACAGCGGCCAACTCCACAGAAATCCAGGGCAAAGACTAAACCCTGGTCCCTAATGGTGATAGATGAAGACGGTACTAAGGCCCTTTACATGTACTATCTCTTTTGATATTTACTGAAACCCTACAGAAGAGCTGCTGTTATTTTTTCTTTTTCTAAATAAGAAAATAAGGCTCATAGAAGTAAAGAAACCTTCCCTAGATCTCATAGCTACTCTATAACCCTGGGATCTCTACTCTTAACCACGTCATCAGTGAGTTTTGAGAATCAACTTTGGGCCAAATCCCAGAAACCTGGAATTTGCACCAGAAATCCACATCTTTGTATAAGGATGATTCTGCTATGAATCGGTGGCCATGAGACCTCTGAGAAGCACTGCACAAAATTACCATTCACTGTCCTGCTACTATTTATTATATACATGTAAATGCTACTTCTGTTTTTAAAAGATTTGGGAAAGCTTGAAAAAAGGATGTCACATAAACAAAAAGGTTAAAACAAAATACAAGTGGAAATCAGAACTAATAAGGAGATGAAGAGACCAAGAGAAAAATGTGCTTTTTTTCTAGTTAGTAGGACAAAGGGCAGTGGTATATTGTCATCATGATCAACTTCCTTCCCTGGACATTTTTTATTTCCTTGAGTAATTCCCCCGTGCTCAGCACGCATCGCTCTTTCAGGGTTATCTGGTCTCAAAACCAAACGGTTACTCATCTCTCTTCTTTTCTTCAGAATGTTCAGGGCTAGAAATCTGACCCCTGACTACATCATGACTAGGCTGGGCTCTTTGGGGGGCACACAAGATTGACATCAGGAGACTCTGGTGACAGATGATGGATGAAAGCCAGGAGGGCAGAGAGAGAGGGAGATGTAGGGGGTTCAACCATACACAGTTGGGACTGGGCATAGGAAGAAACTAATATTGGAGAGACTGGTGCACCAGATGTACTGCATCGCCTCCGCCAGCCCCTCCAGATCCACTCTCTGCCTTTCTCCATCTCCCTTTTTTCCCAGGACGTTGAGCTCTGTGAGCTGCGTTGTCTGGACTCTTGCCCTTTGGCTTCCAGTTGGGTTCAACCAATAGGAGATGATGGCGGGAGAGCAGAGGGAAGGAGGAGGTGAAGATGGGGGTATTTATATTCTGCTTACCTCCCTATTAGGCAAAGGGTTGGTTGGCCCTGGCAGCGGTCCTCTCTGAAGGCCACAGCCTCTGTCAGATGACCCCTTCCTGCGATGACTCTCTTATTTTCTGGTGACCACTCTCTTTCCTTGCCCCTTCTTGCCTACTGATGATAAGGCTTCCTGTTCTGTCATTAGGGCTTGTGGGCATTGTCATTAGGGTTTAGAGGGTGTTGCTTTGCCCCTCTTGGTCATAACCCTCCTCATCCCCTCTCCTTGTGCCTTAGGGACAAGGTGCCATGCCACCTGGAGTGCATGCACTGCTCCCTTCTCAATCAAGGTCCGAGTACGAGGGACTCCAATTACTTCTGCACAAATGGCTCCAAGCCTAGCTGCAGGTTCTGCTGGCCTCATTTCTGGGTCGATCATGCACTCAATGTTTTCACCCATAGGTTCAAGGAGTGGTTAAGGCTCAGTTGCTTATGGGGGAGTGAAGTGAGCTAGGTTATGTGGGTGGGGTTGTCCAGACTCATGCATGTGGGACCCCTTCATGAGTCAGTACAGAGCTGGGGGTGGGAAGAAAAGTGAGGGGACAGGCTGATGGCTGAGGGGCAAGGATTGCTGGCTCTCCCTATGCCACAAATTTCCAACAGAACTCCAAGATTATAAATTCAAAGCCAGCTTCCAGGTTATCATGAAATGATATTTTTAAGAGGATATATTTTATTTCACAGTTTGTTTGCTTAATGTATAACTTTGAAATATGTATAGACATATGGTAGGTGGGTCTCCATGAGCCTCTCAAATGTTGGGATTGGCCTGATGACTCCCCCAATTGTTGCCATCCCTGAGATTCTTCAAACACCACATTAGTTTCCCTTAATGCTGTCCAACCTTTCTGAATACTCCCGTGCTGCTTGTAAGGCTCTTGACTCTCAGTGTCAAAACTCACCCCCACCCCCACCCCCCATCCTGCTTTGTGACACAGGGCCTGATTTGCATCCCTGAGAGAGCCACAGCTATTTGTTAGGTTCTTCTGTGCTGAGGGAGATGTGAGCCTGGAGGAAGAAGAAGGAATTTTCTCTCTTGTTTTTGCCTCTTGCTCCTATCAGCATCATGGCACCTTCACTCTTTCACTATGGCAGCGGCATTTTGTTTCAGTAGCAGCAAAAATAGAATCCAGTTTGTTTTTCAGAACTTCCAGATCCATCATCATCACACCCCCTCAAGAGCCATCAGCACCAACCAGGGAAGCCCCCTCCTCGGAGGTCTGGTTCCTGCCCCATGAGGTCCCTTCTCTAATTTTCTATGTTCTAATAATTTCAATTGCTTCCCATAGTCCCTCTGCCCAAGCTGCTTCATGCAGCTGATTTGTCCTCTGTGATTATTTGTGTTCCCTTTTTACTCTTTTAGCTATCCAGTAAACACATCCTTATATTAAATTCTTTCTGTAAAATAACTGGCGCGGTTTCTGTCTCTGATGGCAGCCACCATCAAACACTTCTCAATGGTCCTGTGGACTGTGGCATGTGTTGCCTGCTGGGACCCTGAATGATACTCTTAGCCATGAGTTAAACCAGGAATCCTGTTTCTGGAGTCACAATTAGAGCAAATAATGAGTGTTACCAGCCACAAAACCGACTTGATATCTAATCAGTGGCTTGAGATTCATTAAATTCTCCTCAGCAAGGAAGACTTCATTTAGAGAAAAAAGATATGCTTACAGAGAAGATGCCGTTTCAAAATAGACCAAAAGCATTAGTAGGTATTTATATGGCCAGTTCTCTTTGGAGGTTCTCTCAAATCGTGTATGTCAAAAGTACATGAAGTATCATTCATAGGAATCACTCCAGTAAGACTCCAAAAGCATCCCTGATGTCCCCCCACCTCCCTCCTCCAGCATAACGATTAAGCTACCACAAATTCCAACAAAATCCCATTATAACATGACTATTCCATGGATTTGCTTATGTTGTAGGTGTGGCATAAGGCATAAAAGTAAGGCTCAAAATTATGTGCTGCCTTGACATTTGGTAAAATCAGGAGGGCCTCAAATGGCCTAGCCACAAGTTCCCCTCCCAACCCTGCTTCTATGGATGGGGTCCCCTAGCCAAACAACCCTCCTTATCAAAGGGACCAGGGGCAATTCCTGCTCATCCTTGAGTACTACTGCATTTCAGTTCCCTGCCAGTCCACAGAATTATTCAAACAAGCCAATCAGGTCCTCCCATGGGAACCAGGTGCACCTCATCCTTTTGATACTACAAAGCCTGGCTCCCACAGCCCCTAATTGTTCTCTTCCCAAATGTAACTGCCATGTGGCCCTGTGTGGCATGCAGTGTCTTCTTCCTCCAGCCTGTGAGTATATGTGACTAACAAACTGCAGGTGATTTCCTCTGTCCAGTATTAGGCATCCTGTGTTCAGAGCCACCATTGTAACCCTAGGGCAGAAGTCCTTAGCTCACCAATGAAGTGAACAGGAAGTGATTAAAAAATGGGTAAATTGGGGGAATTCCCTGGTGGTCCAGTGGTTAGGACTTGGTGCTTTCACTGCTGTGGCCTGGGTTCAATCCCCAATTGGGGAACTAAAATCCTGCAAGCTGTGAGGTGTGGCCAAAAAAAAAAAAAAAAGTGGGTAAAATGGAGCTCTCCAAACATACACTAGGGCTGATATCACAGATTTGGTTTACAGAAAATAGACTTTTTTTTCCCTTCTCCTAAAACTTTTCTTAGTAAGGAGTTCTGTGGTATTAAACTAATTCATTTATAACATGTGCATCTATAGTTATAGATTTGTTTAACACTGTACTGTTTATAAAGAAGACCTTTAAAGGTCCTTTCAAGTTTTAAGTATTCTATATGATGCCTAATCCTACTACAGGAAGAATAAAGTTGCCCCTATTTCTGAGTGCATCAGCTCTTTCAGACCATAATTATGTATCAGGATAACCTCTGGATTCTTTCTAAGAGACACGTCAGTGTCCTGAAGTTAACCATTTCTTTAAAAATGAACACATTTTTTTTTCCAAAGATAGAATTTTACTTGATATCTGGTAAGTGTGTGTGTGGGGGGGTGGGGGTGGGGGGGTGGGAGACAGGCACAGAACAACAGATATGTGAGGAAAGAGAAATTGAGTTGAAGCATAAGGTCCATATTTTCAATTTAGTGAATGTCATAAAATTTATCTGTATTTCTCTTTATCCTTTCTCCTTCTGGCTCAGATGAAGATTCTCTCCTTTCCAAGGTTAACCTAACTCTGTATCCCTCACCTTATTTCCTACTGAGTTTGTTAGAAACTCTCTCAATCAATTTCTTTTTACTCACTGAGCTCTTTGCCCCATCAACAAACATATTCTGGTTTCCCAACTTTAAAAGAAGTTCTCTAGATTGCCTCAAATCACTGTGCTATTTTTTTACCTCTCCTTTTCCCCTAAACTTCTTAGAAGTGTGTCTATACTTAGTGTCTGCTTTTTCTTATTACGTTTACTCCTAACCTCTTACCTTTTATTTTTCCCGTCCTGATCTTTTTTGATCACTCTAAAGCATTTGATCTTCTGGTCTACTTTCTCCTATTCAAACACTCTGTGAAATGGTAGTATCTTGATTTTCCTTCTATTTTCAGATTGTCTTTTCTTGGTTTCTTTCATTGCCACTGATCTTTCAACTCTCCAATGATATCCTTAGAGTTATTCTGTTTCTTTATACTTGAAAGAAGGGGAATGAAATTTGATGATCTCATTCACTTTCAAAAATCCAAGTATTATATGTCAGTAACATCCAAGTATGTATCTATATACTCTAGTTCTTTCCTGGACCTCAATTTCCCACCACCTGCCATACATCTTTTACTGGATGGCCCACCAGCATCTCAGATTCAAAACACCTAAACCCTAACCAATTATTTATTTCCTCCAAGAGCTATCCCTCTCTGGGCATAGTCTGTGTCCCATTATTTCTGATTCTATTTCTCCCTCATTTGTGGATCCGCCCTCTGTATCAGAGTGGTTAAGCCATTTTCCCAAGGTCACACAGCTAGTCAGCTGTGAATTTAGGATTCAAGCTGACTCCACAAGACTCTGCTTTTCTTTATAAGTTACTCTGAGGTGAAGAGTTAACAAAACCTAGCCTCAGCTCTTGAAGGACCTATAATAAAGTTCAGAGAGTATTATTGTAAATAAAATAATGATCCTTAGAAGGCACTTAACAATTATTAGTGTACTTTCCTATCTCCCCATAATAATCAGTAAAGGCTTATATAATGATTATAAGAAAAATTTTCTGGTTCTTCAAAAATTTATATTCTCTAAATACTGGACAGTCTGCCCTTTCCACTGCCCCTTAAAATAGTCTTCATCAAAAGATAAAACAAAGTGTATCTGATCAACATTTATAGCTAAAATAATAAATGACAACCTAAAATCAAAACATGTCTTTGTATTTAAGCCCATACTGTAAATCATACTCTCCACATTCAAATGTAACCTCTCTAATTAATTTCAGGTGTTTAAAGCTATGTTATGGTAAGTTGTCATGGTTTCAAACAAGTAAGGATAATTTAGCCATCTGCACTATTTCTTCTCAGTTACAAATCCAGCATTCTGAAATGAGATGGATTTAAATCTGCAGAGACAGCATTCAGAGAAAGAACAAAGCCAGAAATGCTAAGTTCATGAAAATTCCCATCAGCCCGAATCTCCCGTCAATATTTGGAGGGTGTCTACTTGAGGGTGGCTGCTCTAAATTTATGTTTTATTTTGACTGATTTCTTTCTTTCTTCAAGAAAATGAAACCTCCATTTTACCTTTTGTATTATTGTAGCATCTAATCTCGCAGTGATGTACCAAGATAGCTCAGAAAGCTCCCAGATCTCTAGCAAGTAAATGATCTCTTTCTGAAATACAAACATGTGATACCTAAAGGAGATACGAAATTTACTAACAGACAAGGATCAACATCTAACAAGTGATAGCTAAGACTGACCTTATTTAGTTATTAAGCATCTATTTAGATATTAAGACTGCAGCAACTGGAACAACAGAGTTAAATTGTTTAAACCCTGTTGTGCTGCTTATAATATCAAGTTGTATAATCACAGAAAATTTTATCACAGGAGAGTATGCCTCTCTCCCTTAACTTGTGATTTCCCCTTAAACTGTTAGGATTCCAACTGTGTAAATAAAAGTGCTGTTTGGTAACAGCTTGTTGAGAGAACTCCATGTTTCCCCAGAATGTACTTGAAGAAGATTAATGAGTTCTACATATATGCCAAATCAATCTGTTCCTCCCTGTCAATCACCATCCCAAGAACAAGGCTCTCTATCTTTGCTGATGTGTTTACTTTTCTTTTGTGTTTAATTGAGTTATAATTAACATACAATATTATATTAGTTTCAGGTGTACAATATAGTGATTTGATACTTTTATACATTATGAAATGATCACTGAAATAAGACCAACTACCATCCATCACCATATAACGTTGTTATAATAGTATTGACTATATTTCCTATGTCTACTTTACATCCTCATGACTTATTATCTTACAGCTGGAAGTTTGTACTTCTTAATCCTGTTCACTTATTTCATTTTTCCCTCCACTCCCTTCCCTTTGGCAACTGCCAGTTAGTTCTCTGTATCTATGAGTCTATTTCTGTTTTTTGTTTATTTTTTAGATTCCACACATAAGTGAAATCATACGGTATTTTTTTCTCTGTTTGACTTATTTCCCTTAGTATAATATTGATCCAAGTTGCCAGAAATGGCAAGATTTCATTCTTTTTTATGGCTGAGTAATAGTCCATTGTATATATAAGTATATACCACATCTTCTTTATCCATTCATCTATTGATGTACACTTAAGTTGCTTCCATATCTTGGCTACTGTAAATAGTGCTGCAATGAACACAGGGGTACATATATCTTTCCAGAATAGTGTTTTCATTTTCTTTGGATAAATATCCAGAAGTGGAATTGCTGGATAGTATGGTGGTTCTATTTTTAGTTTTTTGAGCAACTTTCATACTATTTTCCATAGTGGCGGCACCAATTTATAGTCCCATCAAGAGTGCACAATGGTTCCCTTTACTTCACATCCTTGCTAACTCTCGCTGTTTCTTGTCTTTTGGATAACAGCCAGTCTGACAGGTGTGAGGTGATATCTCATTGTAGTATTGACTTGCATTCCTTTAATTATTAGTGATGTTGAGCACCCTTTCATGTGCCTTTTGGCCATCTGTGTGTCTTCTTTGGAAAAATATCTATTCAGGGCCTCTGCTCATTTTTTAATTACATTGTTTTTTTTTGATATTGAGTTGTATGAGTTCTTTTTATTTTGGATATCAACTCCTTACTGAATATACCAATGCAAATATCTTCTCCCATTCAGTAGGCTGCATTTTAGTTTTGTTAGTGCTTTCCTTCACTGTGCAAAAGCTTTCTGTAGTCCCATTTGTTTATTTTTGGTTTTGTTGTCTTTGCCTCAGGTATGGAGGAACATACCTCCACATAATAAAGGCCATATATGATAAATACAGAGCTGACATCATTCTCAATGGTGAAAAGCTGAAAGCTTTTCCTCTAAGATCAGAAACAAGACAAGGATGCCCACTCTCACTACTTTTATTCAACATTGTATTTGAAGTCCTAGCCATAGCAGTTAGGCAAGAAAAAGAAACAAAAGGTATCCAAGCTGGAAAGGAACAAGTAAAACTGTTTGCAGATGACATGCTACTATATATAGAAAACCCCCCAAATTCCATAAAAGTACTATTAGAACTTAAAAATGAATTCAGTAAAGTTGTAGGATACAAAATTAATACACAGAAACCTGTTGCATTTCTCTACACTAATAATGAACTATCATAAAGAGAAAAGAAGAAAACAATCCCACTTATAACTGCATCAAAAAGGATAAAATACCTAGGAAAAAATTTAACTAAGGAGGTGAAAGATCTGTACTCTGAAAACTATAATGCACTGAGGAAAGAAACTGAAGATGATACAAATAAATGGAAAGATATACCATACTCATGAATGGGAAGAATTAATATTGTTAAAATGTCCAGATTACCCAGAGCAATCTACAGGTTCAGTGCAATCCCTATCAGAATACTAATGGCATTTTTCACAGAAATAGAACAAATAATCCTAAAATTTGTATGGAAGTGCACAAGACCCCAAATAGCCAAAGCTATCTTGAGAAAGAAGAACAAAGCTGGAGGTATGGTCCCATACTTAAAACTATACTATAAAGCTATATTAATCAAAACAGTATGGTACTGGAACAAAAACAGATATATGCATCAATGGAACAGAATAGAGAATCAAGAAATAAACCCATGCTCATATGGTCAATTAATCTATGATAAGGAGGCAAGATTATGCAATGGGGAAAAGACAGTCTCTTCAATAAATGATTTCGGGAAAACTGAATAGATACATGCAAAAGAATGAAACTGGACACTTTTCTTATACCATACCCCAAAATAAACTTGAATTGGATTAAAGACTTAATTGTATGGCCTGAAACCATAGAACTCCTAGAAGAAAAGATAGGGAGTAACTTTTTTTACATCTGCCTATATTTTTTTCAAACAGATACGTGGCTTAATTTTAATTAAATGATTGGAACAAATGATTTCTAAAAACTTTCCAAATGTACGGCCAGAGAGTTACAGAGTAGCATCAACTGGACTTTATTGAGAAGACCTTACCCATTCCAGTACTTCTCAATCATGGTTGTGACAGTGAGGGTTGAAAAGATGCTGCCTGTCTTTTAAGGAACTTGAGTACCCTTTACTGCATTGGGTATTAGGCAAATTCAGAATACTTAAGACTTAGAATGTTGTGCCCTTTCTACACTCTTAGCCATCTTTATGCATGGATCTCCAAACAGTCAACTCTCTGCTTGCCTGCTTTCCTCCAGAGGAAGGGCAGGTGGAGCCATCCATGCAACTGCAATGCCATGAGAGGGGTTGGGGCATCGTGACATGCTGGGGGCCTCCTGTGACCACCAGTTGTTTCTGGCTTGCTATGGGACCAAAGGGTGCTAACTATTTTCACAGTTGATACCTTATTTTCTTTCTAAAAATGATTAATTTCCAATTAAACAATGTGTAACAGGAAACCTCAGTATAGGTGATTAAAATTCTTTGATTCAAAATTTATTACAAAAACTGAGAAAGAAATTGAACTCAAGGAACATAATTCTTGCAGAATTCACAGATAAGGATACTTCAACCCTACGTGAGGAGCCAGCCCTGCCTAGTGCCCTATGGACTGGGAAGAGCTGGCCAAGTGTGGGAGATTCAGGAGTGGCTCATGTCAGAGTCCAGAGCTGCCTAAAGAGGTGCCAGAAAGAGTGGTTCAGAACAGGATCTGAGGTCAGATATCAGAGCCTGGTAAACAGCATGTTGCTTTCATAGGACTATTTGTGTTGGTTATTTTTTTAAAATTTAATTTAATTTTTTTAGATTTTTTTCTTCCAATTTTATTGAGATATAATTGACACAGCACTGTATATGTTTAAGGTGTACAGCATAATGATCTGACTTACATGCATCATGAAATGGTTACCATGAGTTTAGTGAACAGCCATTATCTCATATAGATACAAAATTTTTTTCTTTTTTTTAAATTAATTTTTATTGGAGTATAGTTGCTTTACAATGTTGTGTGTGTTGGTTATTTCATCATCATAAAAACATTAAAAGACTTTGGTCAATTGCTCCATTTTGTTTTAGAGAGTGATTCTTAATCACAGTGTTGATCAAAAATCACCTGGGGATCATTGGTAAAATGCAGATTCCTGGAATTAAGCCCAGTAGGTCCAGGGTAATGTCAAGGAATCTGTATATTAAAAAGGTGTCCCCAGTTGATTTTTTTTTTTTTTTTTTTTTTTTTTTTTTTTGGTTACCGGGGCTCTCCCTCTTTTTGCCTCTCCCGTTGAGGTGCACAGGCTCTGGACGCGCAGGCTCAGCAGCCATGGCTCACAGGCCCAGCCGCTCTGCGGCATGTGGGATCTTCCTAGACCGAGGCACGAACCCGTGGCCCCTGCATTGGCAGGCGGACTCTCAACCACTGTGCCACCAGGGGAGCCTCCCCAGTTGATTTTGATGTATATAATCCTGATGTCCTACTTTGAGAGACTGTGGCTTAAAGGAGTACCAGTTTACGAGATGACTTATGATTGTAGGTGATGTCAAGTCAAATGCATTTTCTGTTTGCTTTTGATAAAACATTTTTAATAGCTTTATTGAGATATAATTCACATATCATATAATTTACTAACTTAAAGTGTACAATTCAATGATTTGTAGTATATTTGCAGTATTGTAGAACCATCATCGCAGTTTAACCATCATCCACTAAGAGAAACCCCATATTCATTAGCTGTCACTTATTGTTCCCTCCACTCCCCTACCCTCAATCCCACTCCCATCCCAAAGCAACTACTAATTTTTTTTCTGTCCCTGTAGATTTATAGATTTGTTTTTTTAGAAGATAAGGCTAGCTTATTTTTGAAAGATCTGGTGTTGAAATTGACCATTAGTTTTTAGCTTGATGATACTGTACAGGGTAAAAGCACATAGAGACACAACCATGATTTTCTGTGCTAATATCAGCAGAAAACTACCACTTGACCATCATCTTAATTAGCTATTTTGCATTATAAATACCAAGAGCAGTCATCAGCTGCAGGTGTAGGTCCACCCTCTGGTTCACTCCTATGTAATTTGAAGACATTACGTTAAAGAGACCATTCTAGTCTGCATCTGGGATAAAAGAACAGTACCAATTCAACACTGAAAATAGCTTTTAATAAGAATTAGTGAATAGTATGCTGTATTTGCTGTTTCAGAAAAATTTCCTCATCCAATACACCTAGCCCATCTCAGCACTCACTGTTTCCAAACAACTTTGTAAGTAACCAGGTATCAAAATGTGACGGTTGTACAGTAACTGAGAATGGTCCCCTCCCCATCTGTTTTAACCTTCCCTGCATTCTCAACCTACTTGGCAGAGAGGGCCCCTCGACACTCAAAGAAAGAGTTGCCCTGGATTATATGCCTTTGTGTGTGTGTGTGTGTGTGTATGGAGGGGAGGGTGGTGAGTAGGGAAAGAAAAGAAACATCCCTCTCTTCACCCATCAAGGCAGATAAGCAGCTCTAGAAATTGTTCAGCTTCTACAGGCCTTCGACATTGTGTTGAGAATGGAAATTAGTCCTGAGATATGAGCTATGCCACAGCTTGGAGATGTTGGCATAGCCTTGGTGTCTGGTTCAGAGCCAGTGAGGATGACTCTGGGATAAAGAGCCTTTATTATCCTTGCATTGCAATTCTTTAGTGTTCCAGCAGGGACAGGGGTAGATTTCATTCACATTAGCTGTCCACCGAGGAACCAGATGAGAACGGTGGTTGGAAGACAGGTTCTTCAAAATATAGGGCCTCCAAAATATGGCTAGCAAATAGTTTACTAATCTTCAAGACTGATCTACAAAATAAGCATGACAGCTGCTTAAAATTTTATGAAACAAGCCCTGATGTGAAAGACTGACAGAATCTCCACTCACTAGAAAGAACACAACACCAGGCATACTCTATACGCACCTCTGAATGTTACAATGTACTAATGAACGACATGTCTACTAAATATCACTCATTACCAGTGTCAGGCTCTGTCCAGGAAGGTGAAATGAACTAAATTTGCTATAATGCTAATTTACATGCCATTAACGAGCACACAAGTTTAACTCATAGATGAGGATGTGTTATTGTACATCTTAGCTTCTTTCTATCCCACTCAGGCTGATAAGACAGTCCCCAGATAATTGTAATTATAGGCAATTTGTAATGATAATGACTTGCTTTTTATTAGCTGCAATAAAAATCAATTCTTCATTCAATTACCGTTCTTGGCTGAACTATGACAGACACTCCTGGGTAAATACTTGTATCAAAATAAAACTAATAATAATTATGATAAAGTTTTTGAGGATAAAATCTTCCTTTTAAGATCAAAATATACTCCTCTCATTAAGTACCCCCCATGCCAATGAGTCAAAAGTGAAGTACTGTGTTCTTGCTTCCCTTGTTTGGTGATAAAGGATCTTAAACAAATGCTGCCAAGTGCAATAGCACGAAAGTCTTTTCAGGAGTGTGATGACACAGTAATGATCATCACTCAGTACATAAAGGGAATGAATCACAACCAGCGTGCCCTGAACATCAATTCAGCACTGACACAGGCCAGCACTGAAGCCTCCTGCACGGGGTGTGTGCTATGGAACTCCTCATCCCCAAGGTCTCCTGCTATTTAAGAGGGGTAGATTAGCATATTAATTTCTTCAGCTCAAGAGTCAGTTCTCTAAGCTTGAGACTTCGCTCTTGTTATGTAAATACTGTTTGCTTCACAGGAAACCTTGCATGTTAAGATTAGATATCAATGTCCACTAGCTGCCCACACAATAGCAAGGAAGGCTAAGGTGTCTACTATCCCAGGAGCACCTTATGAAGTCTTCACTCCGGCCTTCTTTTTGCCCTCCAGACAATGTGTGCCTTTTATTTTTACATCTTCCGTCTTATCATCATCTACTCCCAGAGACCCTGAATTTACTTACCCCTTCCTGGTGTATTTGCTTTGTGACCATGAAAAAAAGGGGAAATGTCTCAAATTGTGAAAATTCAAGCACCTGTGAGTTGAAATCAAACCCAGTGAAGCGTAAAAGAATGAAATTAGAACACTCCCTAACACCATACACAAAAATAAACTCAAAATGGATTAAAGACCTAAATGTAAGGCCAGACACTATGAAAACCTTAGAGGAAAACACAGGCAGAACACTCTATGAAATAAATCACAGCAAGATCCTTTTTGACCCATCTCCTAGAGAAATGGAAATAAAAACAAAAATAAACAAATGGGACCTAATGAAACTTAAAAGCATTTGCACAGCAAAGGAAACCATAAGCAAGACGAAAAGACAGCCCTCAGAATGGGAGAAAATATTTGCAAATGAAGCAACTGACAAAGGGTTAACCTCCAAAATTTACAAGCAGCTCATGCAGCTCAATATCAAAGAATCAAACAACCCCATCCAAAAATGGGCAGAAGACCTAAACAGACATTTCTCCAAAGAAGATAAACAGATTGCCAACAAACATATGAAAGGATGCACAACATCACTAATCATTAGAGAAATGCAAATCAAAACTACAGTGAGGTATCACCTCACACCAGTCAGAATGGGCATCACCAAAAAATCTACAAATAATAAATGCTGGTGAGGGTGTGGAGAAAAGGGAATCCTCTTGCACTGTTGGTGGGAATGTAAATTGATACAGCCATTCTGGAGAACAGTATGGAGGTTCCTTAAAAAACTAAAAATAGAACTACATACGACACAGCAATCCCACTACTGGGCATATACCCTGAGAAAATCATAATTCAAAAAGTCATGTACCACAGTGTTCATTGCAGCTCTATTTACAATAGCCAGGACAGGGAAGCAACCCAAGTATCCATCGACAGATGAATGGGTAAAGAAGATGTGGCACATATATACAATGGAATGTTACTCAGCTATAAAAAGAAACAAAATTGAGTTATTTGTAGTGAGGTGGATGGACCTAGAGACTGTCATACAGAGTGAAGTAAGTCAGAAAGATAAAAACAAATACCGTATGTTAACACATATATATGGAATCTAAAAAAAAAAGGATATGAAGAACCTAGGGGCAGGACAGGAATAAAGACACAGTTGTAGAGAATGGACTTGAGGACACAGGGAGGGGGAAGGGTAAGCTGGGACGAAGTTAGAGAGCGGCATGGATTTATATATACTACCAAATGTAAAATAGATAGCTAGTGGGAAGCAGCCGCATAGCACAGGGAGATCAGCTCAGTGCTCTGTGACCACCTAGAGGGGTGGGATAGGGAGGGTGGGAGGGAGACGCAAGAGGGAGGAGATATGGCGATATATGTATATGTATAGCTGGTTCACTTTGTTATAAAGCAGAAACTAACACACCATTGTAAAGCAATTATACTCCAATAAAGATGTTAAAAAAAAAAAAAATGAAAAAGGTAACGGGGGGAAAAAAAAAAAAAAAACAAAACCCAATGTGGTGGTTTGTTTAGGGAGGTTGCACAATGAAATAGATGTGTGAAGGCCTAGGCTCTAATTGGAGAGCATCCACTAACTAACTGTGTGATCTTGGGCAAGTCATTTAACTTCTCTGGAGACTGAATAACATAATGCATGAAAAATCCCATCAAAACTTAGTGGAAAAGCTCCGCATACCTGTCATGGATTCAATTTGCTACTTTCCCTGATATGAAAGCTTTTCCTGAGTGAAGATTACAGAGACAAGTCACAGAAGGGTCAGCCATTTAGGACTCTTCCTAGTGACTCCTTCATGACAGTTTCACCCATGTACTTACTCCCAAGGGTGTCTAAACCCCTGAGAAGGAAAGCTATGTAAGCAACAGTATTTTTCTGTCTGTAAAGAACTGTTGTCATGCATTGGAAGCAATAATTGGGCCCTCAATCACTTGCTCGAGATTCCCCGGATGTTCACCAGAATACCCTCTGTGGCCCCAGCCATGTAAGAAGTTCAAGACTCATAAAAAAAATACAAGCATCATTTTAGAAGAACTCAAATATTGGACTCACTTGGAAAAATCAAATAAATTCCACATACTCTATGGTGTATATTCTCTTTAAAAGAAGCATCATGCATTAACACATTATTCTACCCTGTAGCTTGGTTAATTAAGAGTAGGCCAGAGTCACAGCCTCAAACATCATTGGACTGTGACATCACTGAGTATCACAGTGGTAGAAGATGGTCAGCCAAATATTAACCAATTTGTTTTCCTTTGATGTAAGTGTGTGTGCAAAGAAACACATCTGGATCTCTTTTAGTTTGTGATGAAACCATAACATTTTGCTTGGAGGGTTCAAAACAAAATGCCACAGATGATTTATAAACTGTGGTGCAAGTTTAACACAGCCTCCTCTGGTCCTAGCTTAGGACTTGCTTCTTTGCCTGGGGGACCAGAATTCTGGCTCCCAAGTGCTTGTCTAGCCTGTGATTTCCAGAAAGAGTAGAAGAACCAACTCTATTTAGAAAGGATCTATCCTCTTTATGTCATTATATGTAGAAATAAGTACTTCTCTTCTATACGACATTCATTTAGCAATTAATGAAGATCATCCATTCAATTATTCAGCAAACATTTATTGAGTAAAAAGAAAAATAGCAAGTGGCAAAGAGTAGGGCTGTTGGGTGATGAGCTCTGAATGCACCTGTGGTGTGAGAGGTGTGTTGCTCATCCAAATGGACGTGTCCAGCAGGCATCTGGACATACATGTTTGGATCCAAGGGCTGGCTTAGAAGCCATCAGTATCTGCTTTGTATGAAGTCACCCCAAAAGATTATGTGGGGAGAGACAAATAAAGATGACAGAGAGGAGCCTATCAAACAGCAATAATTAGAGGTGTACAGAGGACCTTACCAAGGAATCATCAGAAAGGTAAGAGGACCAGTCCCACTTGCTCTTTTGTAACATTGCTTGTGGTGTTTCTCCATATAACTCTATCTGAAGTTTTAATTCCAGAAAAGAGACCTTTAGGGAAATTTTTGTATATTGAATCACAGTGATGTTTGATTAGAATATTGTTTTGCATGTGACAGCCTATTATTTTTGAGTCTATAATGTCTTTGCAGTGATAGTTGGAGGAGAAAGGGGTGTATACTTGGTTAATAACAAGATTAAAAACCTAGTAAGTCCATTAAGCAAATCTTTAAAAGCTTTTGTAAAAAAAATTGTTTTAAAGAGACGAGCAACAAAGAAATACAGTACCATTTCCTAACGCATCATTATTAGGGGCATGACAATGACATTACAGAGACAATACACACATATTCACACAAATATACAAACACACACAAGGACTGAACATTTGTTGTCCATATGAGACTTCTAGGCCTCTAGGCACTAAATAAGTGGTAGGCATTGCCCCTCTCCTTGAGAAATACACAGCCTATACTTCTAAACAAAAACTCTGAAGTTTCATCCAAAGTTTCAAAACTATCCTAGTAATTTATTAGCTCCAAGGAATATGCTCACATTCTCAGAGTGTGAGGCATCATTTGAAAACTGCTGTGGTAGAAAATAGAAAGGAGTGTTTGAAATCTCTTTAAAAAGCCACTTACCCATTCCTGAAGCTTTCAGGGAGAGAAATCCTATCACTTCTAAAGACTGTCTCCTAAATCGTTATTTCTGAACGCAAAAATCTTCTGTGAAGCAACTTAAAATTAAGGTCATGGATTGCCTTCAATGCACTTGGCAGTTTTGTGTGGTCAAAGTATAGCAATGGCCACAGTCCCCGTATCTCAATCCTGTGTTAATAATAATTGCGCATCTATTCAAGAGTCTGTCCACCCTGTGCTCATACTAATCAGGGACTGATGGCAGCCTCAAGATCTCTGAATCTCCTAGGAGAAGATTATTTATCTTTTAGATTTATGTACACACACACACACAGGCACATATACACGCACATACACCCAGAAGTAACATACTCTTTCAAACGTCTATGATGAACTTTGCCCTCTGAAAAACCTATTTAGCTCAAAAGCAAAATGTCTCTCAAGAGTCCCCATGTTCTTTGGCACTCTAGTTCTTTCTTATTCCTTCCATTTTATTTTACTTTGATCTTTCCACATTTCTTATTATTTTAAGTACTAGCTGTCTGTAGACAACTTCATTCTTTGAAAGCCTTTTGGGACTAAATAGGAACACAGAGATTACCTACCTTTGTGCACAACTTCTATTTGTCTGTGCAAAACTGAAACTAACTCTGCCTTAGTCATTATCACATACGGTTTATCTACAGAATTCTGGGGCTGTAGCAGCTTTTCTGGCTGAAGGACGTGCACTGGATGCTGCATGGTGCCATTCATAGGTGTAAGACGCTCTTGTTGTTTTGAGTGTCCAACCAGATTGAAATATTAAGTCTTTCACTTGCTAAATGGAAACTACGAGTCATTCCTGAGCTGCTGTGTTGGAGGCTTTGACCTCATGTCTGCATCACTCCACCATCCAGATTGCACCTGGACCACCAGCAGTGGAAGGCAGAGGGTGTGCTATGTCTCCTTTGATTGCATCCCTAGTGTCAATGAAGAATTGTGTTCAAGAAATACTTGTGACGTGAATAAGTGCTGGATGGAGGTCAAGGCGGATGCATGATGTCCCCAGCCCCACCACAAGGAACAACTTCTTATTTTGCCTCTGGGAAATGGCAGCTTTGCTGGTAGAGGCTGAGGGGGTCTCCTATGCTGGTTTTATGCTAAGTTAACAATATTTCACCAGCTCCCTGGCAATATACAGTTAACTGTATACAGCACTATAGTAAGATGCCTCCAAATTCTGGGGACAAGCCAGCTTCTGACTATTAAATCGATAAAAGCTGAAGTACCATGGATATAAGCGGCCATCTGCAAACAAACCCACTCTTGGATATAGTTTAAATGCAGTAAAGTATCAAAAATGTTCCCAGATATCCACTGAAAAATGTATCGTCAAGCCTTGAGTGTTACTAAAGAATGTTGTAACCTACTAAACTGCATTACAACTCAGTGGCCTAAAATAACTGGTACATGGATGGTACATATAAAAAGGGGAATTGGACAGTAGGGATCTATCAGGGTTTATCTCCCAGATCATTGTTGACTGAACTGCATTACAACTCAGTGGCCTAAAATAACTGGTACATGGATGGTACACATAAAAAGGGGAATTGGACAGTAGGGATCTATCAGGGTTTATCTCCCAGATCATTGTTGACTGCCAGCTCCTTCCTGACTCATCTCCCAGGGGTGGACTTGTTTGACCTTCCATGAGCCTAGAATCCATTCTTATTCTCAGCAGGGGAAACTGAAAGAATTTCAACCCTTTAGTCTGGACCTCAATATTCAGCATCTTTTCTGTTTGCCTGACTCTGTCCTAAATTTAATGTAGTTCTGTCCATTGTGCTAATGTCATCCAAGGAAGAAACATATTACTTCTGGTTCCCCAACAGGAATATGCTATTGACCTTCCAAAAATATGGACCGTGCAGTGCCCTACTGGATGTTCCATGCTTTGTGGGAAGATGGTTCCAATCCTGGTTCCAATGATTCCTAAGTTTGGGAGATGCTACGTACCATATCCAATTTATATAGGCTTATAATTCAAATCAGCATGTCAAAGATTAAAAAGTGATACAGCAAAGAAATCTATTTTTCCTGTTTGAGTACAACATTTCCAATATTTCTTGAATGAATGAATGAATGAATGAATGAATTTAAAAAAAAAAAACAAGCCAGGAAGTGCTACTTCCTGGGTCCGTGTTCACCAAGTATCCTACTGACAGTTAATGTGATGTCCCAGACACATGATACCAAGAATGACTCCATAGAGTATTTGTAAGTATTCTGGCAAACAGAATCTTGCATTGTGTGTGGAGAAGAATTCTTAGGGTCCAAGATAGGCCTGAGAAGAGAGATTGCTGAGACGATTTAGCAGTATTTGCCAATGGTGCAGCAATTGTGAGCGGCTTGCTCATTTCTGTCATCCTTGTTTCAGATAAAAGCGACCTCACTAAGATGCTGCCACCTTGTGAGACCCTGGCTGGGCTGTGGCCATTCTCTTCCATTAACCGCTGCCAAGGGTGAACCATCGCTGCCCAGTTACCCTGTTCATTTCTTCTTTGTTAGTTAGAGAAGGATGTGGTAAGTATGGAGAGGCTCAATTTTTTTTATTTATTAAAGTAACAAATCTGTTTATGGCTTAAAAAAAAAAAAGTAGCATAGACATCCTGACGCAACACTGTGAGTTACAGATAGATAACAAAATCATCTAATAAACTAAATTTCACGTACTTTGCTTTAGCTAACGAATCAAAGAGGTTGTATAGATTATGCAGTTTAGGGTGAGCAAATAAACAGATAAACGGGGCCACTTCCCTTCCTCACACCATCCTAGCTCCACCTCTTTAGGTTATTTACATGAAGGATCTGAGACCCAGGGAAGTTAAGAGTTTATAAAACACAGATCATTAGAGTACCTATCCCATCAGGTTATTGACAATATTAAATTTTTAAAAACGCATACACACTACGTAGCACAGTGCATAGTACAGGATAGGGATGACACCTCTTTTACCTATTATGAGTTCAAAAATTAAAGGCACTGAACCTTAACTTGGCTTCCCAGGCCTTTGCCTTCCATGTTATACTCTCTGTCTGCAGCTTCCCAGGTCCATCCTAGGCTTCGACTTTTGCTTTCTTTGATCAAGTGCCTGCCATCTTCTGCAGACATGGAAGGTCTGTTTTGGAACATGAACTTCCAGGGTCTCATCCCAAGCTCCCTTGCTGGTTGAGTTTCCTTTCCCTCTGCGCTTGATCTGGGAGGATGACGCTATCTCTTTAACTCACCTTGACCGTCACACAGTGGGGATACCTGTGTTCCTCTCCTCATTTCCAGCCACTTCTTACTTCCTCTTGCTCAATGCTGACCCTGCATTTGCCTCAGACTCAGCCACCTGAAATCTCCTCACTCCTTCGATAGAATTTTTTCATATGAACTTGCATTTCAGAAGCTAGTTTTGTTACCCTAGCACTGTGGCTCTTGTCAGGGTCTGATTTGAAACCATCCAGCTTGACTAAGTAGTTACTAATCTGTTTGGTTTCCATTTAAACTTCCCTTTCCCTGCCACGTGCTCATTACTGTGGTTTATATTCAGCTTCTGGTGAGAACTAACCATTTTTGTGAAGCGTAGTAGAGCATAATAGGTATTAAAAGCTCAGGCCTTCTGATGCATCTGCTATTTGTTTTCCCTCCCAACTAATTAGCGGGTCTACATTCTCCTTTGTCTTGCTCCTAATGTATTTGTGAAATATTGTCTGGCTGCCCTTTGTTTCTCTTGCTGGTTGCATCTCATCTCATGCTCTGGCTTTGCGGCTGCTGTTCCCATATTACACACACCCTGTTCCCTTCCCCTTGCCTTCAGCAGAGTGCCTTCATTTTCCCCTGCATGTCATTTTATCCCGGTAGCTTAAAACCCAGCGTGGGTTTTGCCTTCCATACAATCACTGGCTGAGTGAAAGCTTCAGGACAAGCTCTTAAGCCCTGGAAAATAGGAATATTTGGCTCTATGGTAGCTAGCGCTCAACACCAAATCTAAAATATCCCAGTATGTTCTGGAAAGTCGACCTACCCCTACCCAGCAGGCTGGAAAGCTTGCCATGAGGTTACATCATGGTCTGGGGATTCTACGATAGTCAGTGGTAGCCTTGGTTGACTTCAGTGAAAGTTGGACCAGGCGTCGGGCATGAAAGGGGCTTAGATACTGGTTCTTCTTGCCATTTCCTGCTTCTATGAAAATTGGCAGAAATTTCAGGTTTCTCTCTAGGTCTTTAAACAAATGCTTACCAAGTCGGGGACAGTTCAATGTTATCATGCTGTTTTAAAAATGTGAAGTGGGCTCAAAACTTTGGTGGCCCGTTGCCTGGCCTGGTCCACTAAACCGTTTAGATGACCCAATTATAAAGTGGAAAACAGTAACTGGGGTGCAGACTTCCTCAGCTGGTGATAAGAAGGGCCCTCTCCTGCTTTACCTTCTTACCTGTATTAAGGAGCCAGAGGTTCTGGGCTTATCTACACTGAAGGATGCCTTATATCCCTTGCTCTGTAGAGACCACCTCTAACCCTCTGGAGTCACCAGGGCAGGAGAGCCTCACCCCCTCACCTACCTCATGTGCATCTCTTGAACTGAGTGTTTGCTGGCTTAATTGTAAGCAGAAGTGAAAGTAACCCAACTGGGTCCAACTCACTATTCTCACTTATCTTTCAAGCCGGGACTGGCCTTGTGGTCTGACCTAGCTCAGAATCTGGGAAGTGGTTTTCACCAATGGAAAAATCTGAAATTGTTCACCTATGAAAAGGCTTTCCTGAGGAGAATGGGACCTGACAGGAACATTGCAGGCATTCTTTAATTTTCAGCACTTGGCTTTCATGGGATACGTCTGTCAGGATTATTTTTCTTTTCTTCTTCTACGACTAAGAACTTAAATTAGGTGTTGACTTGTGAAGTTTCAAAGCTTCTACAGTTATCCTAAATGGTAATAATGCAGACACATCTTACATACCAGAACAAAGACTGTCAAAAGTAATGGTGTGGGCCATTTCATTTATTAAAATTCCAACTTATTCACTCATGGTCTGAATTCTTTTTTTAAAAAAAAAATTTAGCCTAATACTAGGCTATCTTAATTTTATAGAATATTTATTCAAAGTATTCATTTGTCCCTATCTGAATGGGACTTCCTGAGCCTGACCCTTTAAAAGGCAATTGTCTTCAGAGATCAGTAGAGGCCCTGCTTCATGAACACATAAAACCTGCCCCAAAAGAGCCAAATAACTTTCCCAACTCCTTTCCTGACACTTTAGCAAATCCCATTTTGCTGAATTCCGTTCCTTGTTTGCCGCTTGTCCCGACTCCCCCAGATCCACGCCAGGCTGCCCTCAGATGGGTATTCATATGGAGCCTCAGATCACCCTATTTTATGTTATTTTATTTCTTGATGGGTTTCCTGGAATCACGGGCCCAGCGCTCCGTGGCATGTGGGATCCTCCCGGACCGGGGCACGAACCCATGTCCCCTGCATCGGCAGGCGGACTCTAAACCACTGTGCCACCAGGGAAGCCCCCTGGAATTCTGCTTATTTTTTCTAAAACTTGGCTATTAGTCATCCCTTTCCTGACTCTTTTTGGTTTGAACTCCTGACAAATTTTTGTTTACTTGGAAAGCTCTGATGGGCTTATCTCTGGTGCCCGGCTGCCAGCAAGGTGCTTCTCCACCCACGTGGAGAAATTGATTTTCTTTGATGGTAGCCTCTCAGCCAAACTGTCCTCTTCTGCACCTTTGGAGTTTGGGTCACTAATAGGATGGTCCTTAAAAGTGGCTTCTTCTCTTTTGAGTACAGCACTGTTTGTCTCTTACCTTTTTGTGGCGTGCTCTATCTACTCTGAGGTCCACCAGATAAACATCCATGAAACACCAGGTGCAAGCATTCAGCTTCTTTTAGATTCTGTGCATCACCACTTAGTATTTAATTAATAGTTTTACTGAGTCTCAGTTAACACTTTGTAGCTCAAGATAATAAGAGAGAATTCCTACTCTTGTAATGTTTGGAGTTATAGAATCATTATACTAAAAGAGCCCATAAACATTCTCCAGTACGATTCTCTCTCAATATTCAGGAGGAGACCAGAACCCAGAGAGGTTAAGTAACTTCTCTGAGGTCACACAGTGGCAGACCCCAAAAATGGAAATGTACCATTCTGCCTTCTATTGTATTTTCCTTTTATCATAGTAAAGTCACACACAAATAATGTGCACACATGTCCATGTGAAATCTGGGCTGGAGAAAGCCCAATATTTGTTTTAGGACCATTTCTAGCTATAGAGCTGGGCCTAGGGGAAAGAATCACATTCTCACAACTGCTCACAACAGTTTCAATTAGATTAGAGAGAAAGATAAAGAAGCTACAACAAGGTGAAGCATCATTTTTGGGCAGAAGGTAGCAGTTGGTCTGGGTGCTGTCGCTGAGAGCCTACCTAGTCTATTAGTGACATGAAAGAGATGCTAGGTGTGATGGGGTGTCTGGATTGCTGGGTGGGTTTCAAGGAGATAGTGGGTGGTTATGACAACAGTTTGTTACCTTTTCAATGGAAATGAAATACAATAGTGCCAGGGAGGTCGTTGCATTTACACAAGAAACGGGCGCACCCCAGGTGTGGGCGGCTGGGAAGCTGGTAAAGGAAATGCTGTTTCATAAAGGATTTTCTAGCACATTAACTGCATAATCAGCAGGATTGCGAGCTCTGGGCACAGTGCAGACCTCTCCCCCATAATTGCCATAGTGGGGTCGCTTTTGGAAAAGCCTCAAAGCTCTTGTTGAGCGTTTCAGCACCCAGCGAGACCACGCCCTCAACACTTCTCTTTCCACCTATTTTCTTTTTAATGCGGCCAATCCAAATTGCTTCCTAAAACTGGGCTAATTTCATGAGACCAAGCTGACATGAACACTTGCTGACGCCTTCAATGCAGCTGAGGAAGGGACCCAGGTTTCAGACGTAAAATACAGAATCAGAGTGTCAGCCTGAACTCCAGGAGCGTGTCACATATCACAATCTCATATTTCTTAGTATACAAGCTGAGCTGACCGAGGTCAGGATGGAGAAGCCTTGACAGCCTTCCTGTTTTTCTTACGAGACTCTCCTTCCCTCCTCCATGCCCAGAATTCTTATACCAGGAATGCAAAAATGAGTCAATTGGCTAAAAGCGTGGGCTCAAGGATCAGTCAGCCTGCGTTTGGATAAAACTGGCTCCGTGTCCTACTCCTCCAGGCTAGTTACTTACCACTCAGCCTGGGATGCCTGAATCTAAGTGCGATTCTCCCCAAGCTGTACCAAAATTCAGTCACTGAATTAAGAATACTCCCAGTAACGCCTACCTGTGACCCAGTGATCGTGAGGCTTGGAGGAGATCAAGGGCAGAGTGGCAACTCTCAATAAATGTTAGATATTATGTTGTTGGTCTTTGTTTCATGGGAAGATATTAATTAATTCACACTTTAATTAATTCATGAATGTGTCCATGCATTTCTCCCAGTAGTTTTAGCATTAAACCGTGAGCGAGAGTGGTGTATAAGATCAAGAGTTCTGTCAAAGGGTGGAAACATTGACAGCCTGGTAGATTAATGGAGAGGTAAACACTGCCTTCCAAGCCCAGGCTTACTTGGTCTTGGTGAATGAAGATTCTAGGCTAAGAGAGATGGTTCTGAGATGAGTAGGGTGTGGCAGAACTAATGATTCATCTGGGACTGGGAGGGGATTGTCTCCTTCCAAACTTCAGAGGACTCAGGGGAGAGAACACATACTCAGCAGAGGTGAATTTTTCTCTCCCTCTCTCTCTCTCTCTCTTTTATGCAGCTGAATATTTATTTTCTGCCATCTTCTCTCTCCAGATCTATGGACATAATTTACATGGGACCCCCGAGGGTAATTAAGCCAGCAATTCCTTTGCCAGTAAAATGAGAAAAGCCAGCTCTCAGTAAATGCTGAATTCCACTATGGGTATTGCAGAAACAGAACCAAAAACAGCTGCAGTTTATCTGTGCTGCCAAATTGACTATAATTTGCTGCTACCCTCACCCTTACCACATAGCAATCAGTGTACAGAAGTACAGAATTTTAAGATGATGAATGTTTTATTTCTTAAAATAAACAGTAGCAATTTAGATACACAGTTGTGTATCTTACATTTCTTTTTTTTTTTTATAACGTAAAAGTATATTGGAAACTTCCTTGGGGTCAAAATCCTTACGTGCACTTGTCAAAAATACCAAGATGACAAGCTAATATGGAAATCAGATTTAAATAATCGACTATTCAGAAATATTCCATGAACTTTCTGATGGTTTTGTTTGCACTGACGGAGCAATGGTTATTCCTTACTCGTGGCCGGGTATCTGAAGGGTGTCAGATTTAATAGTTCCAAAAGTTAGTACTAGACCAAGATGTGAGGATTTTTTTTTAAGTTACCTTACATTTCACCTAGCAAATTCCGGTCACCAAATGTGTTTCCTTGGTTGCCATGACTTTCCTAGTCTACTAATCCACAGGCATGCACATGCCATATTACTAGCCCCCTCACAGATTCTCATCAGAGTTGGTTATTATGACTGTCTTGTATCAAATCTAAGCTCCAAGGATGTTAAAGCACACTGATATTTCATTTACCACTAAGAAAAAGCATTGCCCCCTCAACTGTACCAGACCATAGATTGGTAAGATGCTTCCCCATTTCAGAGATGTTCAATGAGAAAAGACTGTTATCTCAGAATCAATAAAATATGACATCTCCACTTTTCAGAGGAGAAACTGGCCAAGTGACCAATCAGAGTTCACACAGCTACGAAGTGGCAAAGCCAGGAAACTCTAGTCTCTGGTTTCTGACTTCAGAAGTCTTTCCAACCTTGCTTGTTCAGCATTGTGACCTTGAGTAGTCATGAATTCTCTCTGTGCTACCCTTTTTTCCTTCTTTGTTTCAGGTGAAGTGAACAGTGATAATAATAGTGTATTAGGGAGGCACAGTGGGATACTGGGCTGAAAAGAATTCTTTGAACTCAAACGCTCCTCTTTGCTCCCTTCAAGGTCACTTGATTTCTATTTTTTTCCCAGTTTGAATGATGTTCATTTTCTCCTAATTATTAAATATAAATGTTCAACTGCTATTGATTATTGTTTGAAAACAAGAGTAGTAGGAGATTACAGCTCAAATGAGTGACCTTTAGTCAAAGAAATTAGACAATAAATTAGGTGACTCCAGTTGAAGCATTTTCAAGATGTCATTGTATGTAAATGACTAGTTTTAGTATGTATCATAACGTGTGATTTCATGAGTCGGCACAGATAGTGTATGTCAGCTTCCTTACATATATGGAATCGAATTGTAAGACCTCAGCTCAAGGTTTAGAAAAGGTGACCAGATGCTGTTGTAGAGTTCATCATCCCCGAGCAGAGCTCAGAGGGGGTTTCACATGTTCAGTATCTGCTGTCCTCTGTAGCTCTTACTATTCCTGGTGGGCTTTGTTTTATTTTTTTGTATTTTCAGATCTCCTTTCAAGTCAAAATGCCGCAGGCAAAGCATTTTGGTCCTTGCTGCTATTACACATTCGCATAACCTCTTCTGTAAGTCTTTGTAAATAAATGTGAATTAGCTGTGTCTGGCCAGGCATCCAAAGGTTATCCTGATTTGGCTGATGAGGAAATGGAGTGTCAAATTTACTGGGGAGCAATAATTTGAATCATACCAAATGGTGACCCAATGGAAGTTTCAGAATTAGCACTTATGTTTTTGATTTGCTAGTTTTCTGTTTAAGCCACACAGCCTCTCTGGCTATTTGCTCTCTTTGGAAAGGGAGCCAAAAGGCACCTCTGTTGCTAGTGCAGCTCCACTGGCCCCCCCACAATGACTCCCATCCACACCGGCTACTCTCCTTACCATGCAGTGAATCCACAAGTTCATCCCATTCTCTCCTGGGGCTCATCTTAGGCTTGTCCTCTCAGCTGAGGCTCAAGGCACTGTCCTCAGGAAGTTTTCTGGGCCATGAAATTTCCAGCACTTGACCATCCTCTCTTCCTGTGCTTGTTTCTTCATGGGTTGATGTTCTTTACGTAAGTTCCGGAGGAGCAGGGACCCTATCTGTCATTTTTCTGGATCCTCTACCTCACTTAAGTGATGCTGTACGTCCAGATGCTCCTCAACAACTACTAATTCATAACAAAAAGCATGTTTGATTCAGTTGCTCATCACCCATCAGTAGGTCAGTTGTGTCCCTGACCAACTGATTGAAAACCAATTCCATGGATGGATCAGGCTACAGCTCCACCCAGGGTCACTTCTCTCTGGAACTGTCCCCGTTCCCACTCTTGCAAACTGAGTTCTACCACCTCACATTCCGGAATACCTGCAGTCAAGAACTTTATCTTTGTGTGCATCCCCGGAGGATCTAGGGATAACATCTTCTAAAACCCTCAGGGGTTCTGTGTACTTGGCAAAGAATAAGAATGAGGCTGTCAGGACAGCAGGAGTGGATGGCTTTAGGGTGTTTGAGTAGGTGATGGAAAGAAAGTAGGAGCCCTGCTGGCAAGAGAAAGAATCTAGGCTTTGTTTAGGGAAGGATTCTAGGTTCTGCTTACATATGTTACTTTTGCCCCTTGTTCGGAGTTAATTTAGAAGGTGGCAGGGTCTGTCCCAAAGTACAATCGGAGTGTTTGTATTTTTAAAAAGGAAAAATCTTCAAAGAAGGTAAATACTTTATGATTTAGATTTACGACACATCTTTTGACACTATCATCTTGACTATTTCACTGTAATTTGAACTTTCTAAATATTATACGTGAGTAGCTCTGCTCAAACCATCTTGAAACCACAGGATAAACTGAGGTTTCCGTGTTACTTTTATTTTTGGTGTTTCAGTTTTTGTTTTTTTTTCCTCTCTCCTACTTTATATTAAGTGAAAAAGGAGGATTCACTTAATCAGACAAAAGTATTTGCTCTTATGGACTTCATCTTTCTCTTAAAAAAGCTTTGAAACAGAAAGTGGAAGAGGGAAATCTCTGGGCCTAATAAGTTGATCCTATCAGGATACAGGAAATGTTGCTCTTTCAACAGAGCAGGACTAGTAGGACTAGCTGTGGGGGTGATCTGGCTGTGACATCCATTGCCTTTGGATTACTAGGGTCCATAGGGTGCTATCATTTCTTAGGTATGTGATTGCAATTCATGAGGAAAAAAAGTGACAAAGTTCTCCAGTGCCCTGTGAACCGTTAAGGTAACAGAGAATTTGGTCCATTATGAATGCTTAACTTGAATCGTTTAATGGCCATTGATTATTATCATTGTGCCATACACAGAAAGAACAGTAAATGAAAGAGTGGGTGTTGTGGATGACCTGATGTATCTTCAAAAATCAACCACCTTCACGCCCTTTTTATTGTGTCAGATCAATCGTTGAACTCTTGGATTTCAACTTTAGACAACAGGCAACATCATATAAAGGAGTAGGCTAAAACCATCAGAAGATTATTTCTTTTAAACCTGAGATGGAGGCCAGAGTGTTGATGTGACCACCCAGGAAGACTGAGAGCTGAACTTTCCATCTCCTGGTGCCAAAGAAAATTCAAAAAGCAACTAGAGAGACAGCTGTGGTTTAAAGGAGGGTAGGAACCACCAAACAGCAGAAATCAAACTGTCTTTAACTGATCCTGTTAAGAGTTCCCAGAGGTGTCTACACTGGGCTTTTCTGAAGAAGCAAGCTCTCATGTTAGGTGTACATTGGCAGTAGAGAAATTGTTTTCTATTTCCCGGTATGGGACTATGACACTTGAAGCCATGCATTCCAAATCCTGTCACTATAGATGTTGCCATCAGAAGCGCAAAGATTTACCAAGGGAATAGACAGTGAAGAGGAGGCGTGCTCTTTGATCACAGAAACTTCCTAAATTGCTTGTTTTATTTATACCCTGAAGCAAGGACCTTGTTAGTTTATAAAAAATTAGATAACCAAAAAGAAAAATGAGGGTAACTTTGCCAGATTCCCATGGTCCTCAGGAATATACCCATTTCAATATCCCTGTTTTGAGGTTCCGGTAATTCAACTCAACAGATAGCTACGTATTGAAGGCCTAACCCGTGCAATCTCTTGCTGGCTCTATAAAAAACAGTCAGAGGAAAAGACATGGTTCTTGCTTTCCAAAGTCTTTCAGTCAATCTGAAAAGAGTAACTATTAGTGCAAAGCATTAGCCTCAATAAATAGAGTTAATAACAGCAAGCTTTCTATGGTTCTTTCTGTGTGCTGTAGTCTGTTCTCAGTGGTTTACTTATATTTACTCACAGGTTCTTATACAAACCTAAGAAGTAGGTGATATTATTATTCATTTTTCATAGATAAGGGAACTGAGGCGCAGATAGGTTGAAACACCTTACTCAAGGTCTCCTGGCAGAACAAGCATCCCAGCTCAGGAGAAAAGCTCCACGTCTGTATTGACTGCCACTCCATGTACCACTCCCTAGACAAAAAGCCCTACGCTACAGGGGCTTTAAATGCTGAGTTTATTTACGTAATTATCAGACTCTGTTCTTGTTTTTACTTTTCTCCTTTACAGTCTATTCTCCAAACAGCAGAGTGATATTTTCTTTAAAACATAAAACAGATCATTCAATGTGCTGGTTCAAACCCTTGCTTGGCTTCTCACCTCAGGCAGAATCCAGTCCAAACTCCCCTGCAGGCGTAGGTTTGTCCCCATGTTCTGCTGCTGCCCCCTCTCAGGGATCCTCTCTCCTCTCCTGCCCCTTTTCCACCAAGTGCTGCTGGCCTTTCTATTCTGGGAACGTCTCATGCTCCTTCTCTCTTCAAGTCTTGTGCATGTGCCACTCCCTCTCTCTAGAAGGTTTGTAACCCCCAGCTCTGTGCATGGCTCCCTCCTATTTTATTCAGATCTCTGCTCAGATACCACCTCCCTGGACAGAACCTACAATGGTCATCCCACCGCTTAGCCCTCTCCACTCCCCCATTGCTGTATTTTCTTATGAAACTTATCATTATCTGACAATTTATTATTTATGTATTTATTTCCTGTGTGTCACTGCTATTAGAATATAATCCCCATGGGGGAGGGATTACATCCTTTTTGTTCACTGCTGCAACCCCAGTGACAAGAACACGGCCAGCATATTATCAGTGCTGATAAGTATTTGGTAAATGAATGAATGAATGAAAAAATGGATGAAATATCACCTCAGGGAAGATAAACTTTCTGTCAAGGGAAAAGTAAATGCAAAAAGATTTTGATATTTTACTTCTCTCTCCCCTCACTCTCCTGTTGTTCCGAACCACATTTCTAAACAACACAACCTAAAAGAAACACTGCTAAGAGCTCCTTTTCCTAGATGGACAGTTGCATGAGGGACTAGAAGCCACTGCCTTCCTGAATCAAGTAATAAAGGATGACTTGGCATCCATGAAAATGTCTAAGTTTCATTCATGATAACAGTACTTAGTGGTGTGTGAATAGAAAGTAAATATCATGATGAAATATACATCCAAAGGGACCATCATTAAATCAAGCCTCAACCAAGAAAGAGTAAATAAACTAATATTAAAGGCAATTATGGTTTAGATAAGTATAATTACTTTTCCAGAAAAGGGGAAAAACATCTAGGAGTATAATGCATGGGCAAGGGCAGATGGGTTCAGAAGCCACTTTCTCCCTTGGTCAGCAGAAATGCCTATGCAGATGCTAGACCTCGTCTGTAGAAACAGCACAAATCAAGTTCATTGGCAAGATCCATGCAGGGTCGCTGGTGTCCCTTCCATCTCCTAACTTGTCAGTGTGCATGCTGATGGGGAAATGGAGAAAGATACCTAATTCTTTGAGTCCTCTAGGAATTTGTTTTTAAGGAATCATGGAGATTTTCTGCAGTGGGACTGCAGTGGTCACTGTTCCACTTTCCCAAGATTGCACCAAAGCTGAAATAGTGGCTTGGCAGGACATGTGGTTAATCTTAAATGAACTCTGCCTAAGAAAGGCAGGGGAGTCTCAGAGATTATTCTCTGGAGCAGGCTGGGGATTATTCTGTAGTAGACTATCACAAGCAGGCATGATGGAAATAGAACAGTTTACTCAAAAAAGACGGAGTGATATCTGATCCTTTCCACCTCAGTATAACCACCTCCTGATTCTTCCAGTACCTGAAGTTATCTACGAGAGGGAAATCAAACACAAAGGCAAAACTGTAGAAAATATAGTTAAACAGATCCTCTAATTCTTGAGTGTCTCAGTTGAAGGAATGTTCTAGGCTTACCGAACCACATAGCTACTTTAGGATTCAAGACATTTGATCATTATTATTTCATTAATTGAAAATTTTCTTCCTTTCCTTTTAAGACATCCGGGTGAAGGAAGTGTTGAATATATAAGTAGTTAGACCCCAACACAACCAATAACCCTAACTGACATTCCTCCCTATGAAATATCGGAGCCATGGTTCAGATAAATCCAACAGTACATTAAAGCTGGCTTGGGCAGTGCAAGAACACGCTGAGGCTTTCTGCTCTAGGTTGTTTGGCTTAAGGATTTGAGGAAGCAAATGGAAGCAGCTGCACTAAGGATTTTCTGCAATTAGGTTCATGCAGATTCTGGAAGTTGCTCATTAGGGCCGTCAGTTTCAATCCATCTGGTATTTTCACGTTCAAGTAGTGTTGTGCATTGCTTGGTGGAGTCAGTGGTTTTCCTTTTACCTGCATTGCACAACCATCAAGGCTTATCTGCTGGAGACATGATGCACAATTTGGCTGCCTCTTGCAAAGTACATGAATTTTTCATTTGTCTGTGTGAGACAGCACAGACGCCTCCTAGGAGTTCCAGTTTGGACCAGTTCAAGACTTAAGGATGTATTTCCAAGTTGTTCAGGGCTTATTTATATATATATTTTTGGCAAGTGTTCTTTCCCCTGGAGCCTTATATAACACATAAAACCAAAGGTAACTGCTATGGAAAGCTAGTTATTTCCATTTTATTTCCTTGCCTGTCTAATATTGATTCAGAAAGCTATAGACTATATTAAGTAATATCCTTGGAAGAGGGCTTGACTCCTTCAAACTTCTGCTAAATTTGAGGGCTCTTAATATTAAAGATCATATCTGATCTCTTAGAATGTGCTAATTTTTAGTGCTATTCTCTATCTTTCTCCCCAGAGTGCTATTTCATACTGTCAGCCTTCATTTGGATGGAGGAAAATTCAATTCAAAGACGTTCACGTGAGCCATGGCCACTGAGTCTGCGAGTCCGGAGCCTGTGCTCCGCAACGGGAAAGGCCACAGCAGTGAGAGGCCCGCGTACCGCGAAAAAAAAAAAAAAAAGATGTTCAGAAGAATTCCACATTAATATTGTACATCTTTTCCTTCCCACAACTTCCTCTCTTTTTCACCCTACTCCCTCGGTTTGCCATAAGTTTTCAATGCAGGGTTTGCGATGCACTCATTTGGAAATTTTCGATCTCCCCTTCCTCCGTAACTGCTCCCTATCTGCTACGTGGGATTATGTTAAGGCATACCATACCTTCTGGATTATGCAGTTCTGAGAACGTTCAACTCCCAGGCCTAATCCCTAACATTTTGTGGACATTTTTACATTTGCATCTGATCTTTTAAAACTCTGAGAGCAATCTACTCCCATTAGGCAAAGAGGGATCCTGGACCAGAATTTATGGGCTTTTCCCAGCTTGTTTTATTTATGTTATCTCATTTAGACTCAGGGTCTAAATTTGCCAAAAGATGATAACCAGGAACGCCCTGTGTTTCTTATAACATATACGGAAATGGGTTATAGCAGAGACAGGGATTGATTTAAGAAGATGAAGTAGCTGCTTATTCTCTTTCATCTTGGCAATTGTGAAGCAGGTCCTGCAAAACATACAATGCTTGGCCTGTGCATCTGGTCAAATGGTTTCCATGTTCTCCTTCCCAGTAGGGGTGGGGATGCTGGAAGGATGGGAGGGCAGGGAAAGTGACTCCTCTACTTAGCACAGTGCTACTTGGAAGAAAAACACAAAACGAAACAAATAAGCCTGTGAAACTGGTGGTGGTGTCAGAGAAAAGCTGGTGGATATTTTGCTTCTCAAAATTGTGGTTTCCCTGACACATTTATGGATGTTAGTATGAGACAGGCTTAGACGCTGCCTTTCGTGTTTCTGACTTAGAGAGCTCTAGAATCAGGATATAGCTACAGCTAGGTTATTGAAACAAGAAAAAGAAAGAAAAGAAAAGGGCTCATTTTAGTGTAATGTTGAGGTCCTTGAAACTTAAGGCAGGAGCAGCTGAAGTTAGGAAGTGAATTCCTTCTGGTTCAAAGTGAATTCCTTTAGTTCAACTCTATGAACTAAAAACCAAACATCCAAAAACCTCCATCGTCCAGTCTACAAAGTACATCCCTTGTCTGTGCATCACGGGACATGGCTTTAATCCATACAAGATGTGGAGTATAGTGGGGAATGATAGTGTGCTCTGCATGCATTTTTCCAGAGCCCAGGGTTAGAACTTGTCCTTCCCAGGGCTAAATTCCTTCAAGTTCTAGAGCCTCTTCTCTTCCTCAATGGAAACTAGGATGGGGTAGGGAATGAGTGTGTGAATATGATGACTGCCTCTGGAATTCAAGCTCCACCAAGTGATTTCTGGTAGCATTTTTGGTATTATTTGAAGAGCATCAAATATTAGGCTATTAAGGACCCCCACTCTTTGCAAAATCAGTTGGTGGTAGAGATTCAGGATGAGTTTGAGTTATTTATTATCACACACACAAAGACACACACACACACACACACACACACACACACACACACACACACACACAC